>NC_052625.1:21540315-21897815 GCF_016161935.1 Mauremys reevesii
AGGCAGAGTTGAGGTTGTTTGAGAGCCTGAATTATACATTTCCAAATTGATAAATGTTGGGTTGCAATTTACGTTTAACTTAACTTTGAATTTCCCGTATTTTTAATACTTGTTATTTTTAATTACTACAAATTTATTGTAAGGCACTCTCATCCTTGACTCGAGTTTACCCAAGTATTGAGCCTGCGATAGTTTAGAATCCAAGTAACTTTCCCCTGAATTTATGGCAGTTTAGGCTGAAAATATTAAACTATATGACAGTGTCCCTTTAAGGTCACAATTGGCCACCAGGTGTCAATCTTCCTCTATGGAATATTATTGGTAGGGGCCTACGGTCCATTTTGGTCAATTTTACGGTCATAGGCTTTTAAAACTATAAATGTCATGATTTCAGCTATTTAAATCTGAAATGTCACAGTGTTGTAATTGTAGGGGTCCTGATCCAAAAAGGTATTGTGTGTGGGGGGGGGGGTGTCACAACGTTAGTGTGGTGGGGTGGGGGGTTGTGGTGCTGCTACCCTTACCACTGTGCTGCTGGTGTTGACGGCGCCGCCATTAAGCTGGGAGGCCGAGAGTGGCAGCTGCTAGCTGGAAGCCCAGCCTGAAGGCAGCACAGAAGTAAGGACCTCAATTTGAGAAACACTGGTCTCCCATGAAATCTGTATAGAATAGGATAAAAGTACACAAAAGACCAGATTTCATGGTCCGCTTGGGACAGAAGCCGTGGCCCCGCGCCTGCTGGGGATAGAGAACTCCAGGCTGTGGGCGCCGGTGCTCTCTGTCCCCGGTAGGCACGGCCGCGGCTTCTCTCCCCTGCTCAGGCACTAGGCACTAGGCACTAGGCACTAGGCAGAGCACATCAATGAACCGCATTGGGGACCACTGACTTAAACTGACCAGCTTGAAACCCGCTATAGCGACCCTGCATTTATCGCCATGGAATTTTTTGGACCCCAAACATCGCGTTATAACGGGGTTTCACTGTACTTACAGTATTAGTACTTTAAAGCAGCCTACACATTCTAATTAGACACTTGATAAGATGCAAATTAGAAAAAAACTATTTAAAAACTGCTTATCAGGTTAAATATGTAGCAATATAAAAACATTTTAAAAATCTATCATCAAATTGGAAAAATTGAAAGGCCTTTAAAAGTCTGGTTGGCACAATTTATATTTATTTTTTGAACTTGGATAGTGGCTGTAGATCAGTTTCACTTTGTTTTTTACTAGCTTCATTTTCTGATTCTTATGCATTGGCACAACACTGCAGTGTTTAGGCCACAAATTTTGCAGAGGTTCTTTGTCAGGTGTTCTCAACCAGTTGCAACCCTTAGGGTCGTGAGGCTATGATGTGGGGGAGTCTCAAGCTGTCAGCCTTCACCGCAAACCCTGCTTTGCCTCCAGCATTTATAATGGTGTTAAATATATTTTAAAGTGTTTTTAATTTATATGGGGGTGGGGGACTTGCTATGTGAAAGGGGTCACCAGTACCAAAGCTTGAGAATCACTGCTCTTTGTTTATAAGAACTACCTCCACTGGAATTTTCTAAAACATTATTAAAACATTTCTATTTGGTCTTAAGTTTTGAAAAAGCTGCTTCTGAAGAAAAGCTATTAGAAACCTATATTTGGGGCCAAATTTAACCCAATAGTGTTCATTTAACTTATTCAATGCATGTCTCCCTTTTTGGAAGGGGCCTTTTGTAAATATCATATAGGGTCTTTTTTTTCACATCACTAAAACCACTTATCTAAAAATCAAAACTGTTTTTTTCATGATACACGTGTGTGTGTTTGGGGAGGCTCAGAATCTATAGTTTCTTTTCCACAGACTTCAATGGAATTTTGCACATGAAGAACAGTAGTCATCAATTTCAGATTATTAGCATGTGAAATGAATGATCTGATCATTCTTTTATGAGGACCTATTCCACTGGTACTCTATCTGCGAACAAACAGATGGCAGCCAATGGCAGTTGAGAATTTTTTCGGTCACTGACCCTTCTCCCTGCCCCATCCCCTTCCTCCCCCCCCCCAACACCCTCCAAAAAAACCCAGACAAACAAACAAACCAAACAACCAACCAACCAACCAACCCTTCAGGCTTCCAAAGCTGAAACTTCATCTTAGGATTGCAATTAACTTTACAATGTGACCGTGCACATAAACTAAGCCTTGAATGAAAACTCTTCCCTTTTAAACTAACAGTAAGCAAAGGGTGAGTGTTTGAATTGAGATAACTGGCCTGCAGACCAGCATTACCACTTAAAAAATGATCTTGTTCAAAGACCACTTGCCAATGATTTTGGCTTAATTGGATTAAAGCAGAAATCTAAGAAAGGAGACCCATCCATTCACTGAAAAAAAATGGAGGATACAGACACTGTCCCAAACACTTCCAACAAGGTAACAAAATTTACTGACAGAAAATCTGAAGACCAAAGACAGAATGGCAGAGCAGAAGACATGAAATGGCCTTAAGTCACCTGTCACCTTATCTGCTGAAGATAAGGTTCTTCCTATAGTGTTTATTAAATGTTTACAAAGACTTCCAAGTGGGTATCCTGCACAGCTGCACTGACACTAGGGCTACATTACAGCTTAAGTCGACATAAGGTTTGTTGCTCAGTTGTGTGAAATTAGTCACCCACCTGAGCGACATAACTTACACAGAGTTAAGCGTCGGTGTGGACAGCACTGTGTCAACAGGAGACATAGCTGCCACCGATTGCGGGGCCCGGATGAATTAAGCCAACGGGAGACCTCTAGACCTCTATCCCATCGGCTTAGAGTGGCTACACTAGAGAGCTTAAGCTCAGAAGACTTCTCAGTTGAAGAAGCTCCAGATGCTCATTCAACTATGGTTCTAGTTTAAGCAGGCAAGGATCTCCCTGAAAAATGACTTCTTGATAGAACAGATTACTCTACAGAACCTGCCAAAGAATTAAATTCAAAAACACAATAAAACAAGTCAGTTTCTGAGCTCAGTTAATTTTTTCATACTGGAAAACTGTATAAACCAAGAAAATAATTAATAAACATGTATATAGGGTTTTTACCCAGAGATCTCCAAAAGTCTTACACGTTGAGTAGGTATTTTACTCCCCTTTTATATATAAAACAGTCTTCAATGAAGTCCTTAAACACAGAGGGTTTTAATTCTCTTTAAAAAAAATAAGATGTTCTTATTTACAAAGTAGATTTAAAGTCATAACTACACTTGCAAGATACCTTGGTTCTGTGTTTTTAACTGCTCGATGACGGAAGAATTACCACCATTTTCAGGGAACTTGTTGTTGAAATCTGTCTTCTTTGATCTTAAGCCACTGTGACTAGGAATTGCCTCCTATCCCCATGGAAAATGGGATGAAGTAAAACCTCTCTTTAAAGGGTTTCTTGACTGCTGGATGAAGGACAGCTGTGTGTCTTTTCTTGTTGCCACGAGAACACTGATGAAGAAGCCTGATGCCGAGCAATCTTTCTGTGACTCTTAGTACTTTGAGGATGAGAATGATTTATTTTCTATTTAAAAGAGTGGGGAAAGCATATCTACCTTTACATAGCTGACAATTCATAAGAGAATTAATTCACTTCTGTATGATGGAAATAAGATAGGCAATTGGTCAAGCTGTCAGTTGCAATTTTGATAACAGAGTCCGCGACACAGATCGTCCATCAGCACAAAGTACTATATGATTTACACCAGTCTGCTTTTATACCCCCAGCAGTCAACTGACTGGAATACTTTGCTGATTAACATCACAGGCAGCTGAAGAGGGTTGGGGGAGTACTATCTGCAGTTCAGATATATCTAAGCTGGCCAGCATCTCAATGGCAAGAAGTTTGACCTGTGGTTCCTTATATTTAGTATATCAAGTGTTTTGTTTTGTTTTTAAGAGAGGCATCCTATCAGTTAACATTGAGGTACCTTCCTGCACATTCCTCACGATCAGATCGGTTTTGTCAAGCTAGCTGTTGACAGGCATAATATTCATTTTTGTATTTCGTTCTAGACTTACTGTGCATTAGAACGGATCCTCATTTGTGTTCTGTGGACAAATATAGCTACATTTTAGACTGTGGGCTCTAGTCATCTCCAAATGTGTGGTGATCCCATTAGCAAGAATTCTACATGTAAATCATTCCACACACAAGAGAGAGACACTCATTTATTTGCACTTACTTTTACAAAATCCCTGGACTCAAAAACATGCTTTGGCTCTAATATCAGATATTTTTCTTTCCCTAAACCTCTGACTGCCAGAAGCCGACTGGATGACAGGGGAGGGATCACTCAATAAATTGCCCTGTTCTGTTCATTCACTCTGAAGCATCTGCCACCATCCAGAAGCCAGGATAATGGGCTAGATGGAACATTGGCCCTACTGGATCAGACCATTCTGTTCTAAAATACAAAAAGCTGCTATTGGTACTTACTGAACTTGGTTTTCCAATATGTCTAACATTTGAATGGGGTTTTGACTAAAGCACTAAGGGCCCCAATACGGCTCCCCAAAATTCACAAGAATGTAATCCCTGACATCAGTAGTGGAGCTGCTTCCTCCAGTAAAGCAGGGCTTCAAAACAGCCAAGCGAAGCTGATTGAGGAAGCAGCCACAGCTGTGGTTAACCCAATCAGGCCCAGCTGGCCCTGATAAGAGGCCTGTGAGCCAGCACCTGAAGGACTCTCTCTTCAGCCCTGGAGGGAGAGGGGTGAGCTGTCTGCAAGCAAGGTACCCAAGCAGAGCAGAGCTGGGGAAAGGGCAAGGAGCTGGGGAGCTCTAGCCTTGCAACTCCCAGGCTGCGGGTCTTGATGGAGGTCTATGGAGGTACTGGTGCTGCAGAGGGCAGCCCAGGAATAGGCAGAGGCAGCTGGTCCCAACCCCTGGCCAATGATGAGTGGCCATTACAGATCGCGTCTGCCCCAGTGAGTGGGGGCAAGAGGATGACTGGCAGTAGCCACTGAGGCAAGGTGGTTTTAGAGGGTTGGGAGCTCCCCTGGGAGGGGAGACCCAGAGAGAGTGGGGGTATTGCTGGGGCAGAACCCTGAGGAAAAGGGCACCGGGGTCTGGGAGGGACATGGGGCCTGAGGCTGGCGAGACATCCGCCGGCAGAGAGCGCCCAAAGGCTGGAAAGAGACGAACAGCAGGAGGTGCCACAGCGGTGAGTCTTCGCCGCTACAGAGCGCTATCAGTCTTTAAAAGTGCTACAAAGGAAGCACCTACTGAAAACAGTAATGGGAATATTCCTGGATATTTACACTGAGTTTATCGTAAATCAACTTCTAAATTTACTAGAAAGTGATTGTACACGATTTCATTAATTTTGTTTGTAGGTTTTCAGTACACGTTTCCTAAAAAAAGGATGTAAGCATGTTGAAGTAGTATAAATATTCTTAAGGTGGTAAAACAACTGTGCCCAAGTTGAGTAGGTTAGGTTTTTTGTTTGTTTTGCTTTTAAAACAGAAAACATAAGAGATCATTTTCAGATTTTAAATGCAAAACATATACATTCCATATAAATTCTATCCTCGTGATAACTAAGTATTGAGAAATTCTCAGTCGTGTGATTATTTACATGAAAACAATATGTTTAAAAGTCCTTTTTGTGTATTCTAATTAGTACTAACTTTTCAAAAATGCTGTCAGGAAATTAACCATACCCCCTGCTTACTCTTCTTAAATCTACACTTTAATCTCAGTGGTATGAACAATGAGCACATTTAATGTTACCACTTTCCTGAAAAATCATATGGCTAATTTTGAAGAACTGCACCTTTCTCCATGTCACACATTAAATGAGATTCTAATGCTGAGATACTCTAGCCCCATACTTTAATCTGGATATTTCTCAGCTTTTTTCTTTCTTCAACTTCTTTATTGTATTGTTCTTGGAGTTCTTCAAACTTAAAACCTACAAATTGACAGTGAATATTTGCTAATAATCTGCCTCATTTCATACATAATCTTTACCTTTCCATTTCTTATGCCTAATATTAGACAAGGGTGATAAAAGCAACAGCCCTCATTAATCTCTAGTGATATATTAAGACAACAACTCAACGGGAGTTCTTCTAAAACCGAACCGTTCAGAGACTGAAAACTGAGATCTGGAACTCAGTGCCACAATGAAATTGCAACCACTAGACTGAGGGACCAATACCAGGAGTACAAATGTATATTGTAATATCTCCTGAATGAAGAATTTTTTCCCGTCGCTCCCCTGGCATTAACATTCATTTGTAGCATGAATTAAAAATCAGGCATTAAGGTTCAAAGGAGCTTCAAAAGAAAAATCAGTGGGAGTTGGACACCTAACTTCTTGCTAATGGGACTCACCACACATTTGAAAATCTCAGCCTAAAGTCACATCTTGCTTCTTCCACTTTAACTCCTACATAACTGTAGCAGCCACTTTCTCAAGGAACACCATAGCCAGAGTGCTTTGCCTCTTCCAAAAGCATCTGAAATCTCAGCTTTCAAATGAGAACAAGGACTGGGGATCTCCAACTCCAGCTAGGTAGCCAAATGCAAGTTTTTGGCAGTACCTTCTTTTGGTGTCCATGAAATCTGAGTGTTTTTGTTTTATATTGTAGAGTCTGAATTTCACAACCCTAAACTCAAGCAAATTGTGTGATGGTACCTTGTCACTGGTATTAGGCCTAAATAAAATGTAACCCAAAGCCAGTTGTGTCAACCTGAACAAAGTCAGGCTAACACCCTAACAGAGGTTTATGGGTAATTCATAAGTGGAAAGTCCCAGGAGTTACAGGTCTGTCTCTCACAAAGTTAAGCAACCATGAGATAAGAAAGGGACTGTATTCCTAGCATGGTACCAAACGTACTGAGGTAGAAACAATTCGTTTAAAGAACTCATAAGAAGCCAAGTTTCCAAACTTCCAAACTCCCTGTTTCTGTTCTATGTCTATTCCTAACAATTACATTTTAGATTGATTGGTGATTGTTAAAGTATCATAAATCATGTAAAACATTTAATCTTGTAGAACATAAAAATGAATGTATGGTAACAGTTTCTAGTTTCAAAAGAAGGAGTGACTACTTAACTAGGTAATTGCAATTATGATGATGCGACGGAACTGTCTATATAAACCTAGGTTATTTTGTAAAGAGGTTAGCTGGTTCTCTTTGAGATGAGCTCGCTCTCTATTGTCGTGGTGCACTCTTCAATAAAGAGCATTATATTTGAACTTTGCTGGTGTTGCCTGTCTCTCGCGGTCAGACAACAAACTTTGCCGCTTGGGGTACCAGAGTCCCCAACACTGGTAAGCATTTCCAACTCTGAGCACTTACTACTAAATCCCTCAAGCCCCCGATTCACCAGCCGGCAAAACTGAATTTCAATTATTTTGAATGAAAATTTTACCTGAATATTTTGTTATAGAACATAATTAGTTAGGAGGTATGTGTGTTCATGGGCGCTAACTTATATGGGCTCTTGGAGCTAAAGCCCCAGGAATATTCATAATCAGGGCTCTGCTCCACCAATATTTGGAGCTAGATTTTTTCCCCTCCCGTAGCTTCCTGCCTGAATGTAAAGAGAGCGCACAGCGCCTCTCTCTCCTTTGCTGCTGCTGTGAGTTTAAGGGCTGCAGCATTAGCATAAGAGGAATGCTAACTGCTGCTGAAGCACTCAGGAGAGGGAGGGGAGTGGAGGGGACCTCCCCTCCCCCCTCCTGCCCCTACCTGGAGGAGACACAAACGGGCCAGGAGACACACATCACTCACCTTAGCAGCTGTTGGGGCTTCCGTGAGTGTTTGACCCTATGATTTTTTATTATGTTTGAGTGTTTGACCCTATGATTCCCCCCCTGCCCCAGCCCCTACTCCTACCCCCAGTGAGGCACAGCAGGCTGCACAGGGGAGGCAGGAAGCCACATGTGAAGGCAATGCCCCCTCCCCCAGCACCCACCAACCCACCCGCCACAGGAGGGATGGGAGACGGAGGCTTCCTAGACCTGAGCAGCTAGGGCTTAGGTGAATTTTATGACACCCTGCTCCCGTCCCATAGCCAGCCACCACCCTGCCTACCCCACTTCTGCCCCATGCTGGGCAAGGGGCAGCCCCATCCATAGTGAAGTTATGGTGAGGGGCAGCAACATGGAAGGCCACCTATGCCCCCCCCACGCCCAGTACCCATCATAGGGGAGGGGAGTGAGCTTTCTGGACCTGAGAGGGGCCCTAGGAGCATGTGCAGAGTGTGTGTGCCGTGGGGGGCAGGAGGGGTCCCTCCCCTGGAGCTTGCTGCTGCCAGTGGTGGTGATGGGGAGTCCTCTCTGGCCCTAGCCCTGGGGCAGCCTGTCTGCACCCCAAGTTCCTCATCCTCAGCCCTGCCTCACCCCAAAGCCTGAACCCCAGCACCGAGCACGCTCCTGCACTGTGAACCCTCATCCCCAGCCCCACCCCAGAACCCTCACCTGAGGGGAAAAACATGCAACTTAAATTTGGTGGTCAGTTTGGAGTATCATTGTATTTAGCACAATATTTGATTATTTTACACCCTTCAAAGTATGTAACTGGTCATATACAGGTGTTTTCTCTGAATACTGTCTGTGTGCCTCAGTTTCCCAAATGCATTTCTTAAGGCTCTAGATGGTGGGATAAGGGGTGTGATTGTTGTAAAGCCCTAGAGGGCCAGTGTGATGCCGTCTTCACAGAGAATGGCTGCAACCCTGCCTCCAGGCAACTGATGGCCTGGGCCACTCTCCTGCAAGGTGCCAACTGAAGGTGTTGGAGAACAAAGAGATCAGGTGGCCTCCTAATGCCTGCAAAAGAGATAAAGGCCAGAGGAGGGAGTGTCAGTGCCTGTGCAGACTTCCGGGAAGCGCATGGTGTGGAAGGGGATGCTGGGATGCTTTGGAACAACTCCATACAAAGCCAGTCAGGACTCTGGGGGAGCCTCCTCTTAGCATACTGTCTCCAGGGCAAGAAGCTTACACCTTCCTGGGTCTGACCTCAGAGCATTCAGCATGCCCTTCCACACCATGCACTTTCCGCAGCGAGTCTGCCCAGGCAGGTCCTGGGGCAACCAGAGGTCCCTGCACCCCAACTCCGCAGTCAGATGTGACTCTCAGCCAGACAGTAAAACAGAAGGTTTATTAGATGACAGGGATACAGTCTAAAACAGAGCTTGTAGGTCCAGAAAACAGGACCCCTCAGTCAGGTCCATCTTGGGGGGTGGGGAGCCCAGACCCAAGTTCTGGGCCTCTCCGATTTCCCCAGCCAGCTCCAAACTGACACTCCTCATCTGGCCTCTGTGTCTCTTCCTGACAAGGAGGCTACCTGATCTCTTTGTCCCCAACACCGTCAGTTGGCACTTTGCAGGGGAAACTGAGGCACCCACACAGTATTCAGATAAAACATTAAGAACATTCCCACTTCGTCACAACAGGTGCAACAAAATATAATATCAGATATTGAAGCAGGCAAGTGCTGCTTCTGACTTTCCACTTTTAATTGACCCTTGTAATCTTGTGGTGTTGACGCATTGTAGCTTCATTTTATATCAGCTTACAGGGTGGGGGGGGGGGACCACCATTTTTGGCTCCACCAAAAATTATAGGAACGTGCCGCCTATGCGTGTGTTACGCCCATATTAGTATCTGCATTTGTACCTCCCCTGAATCAAGACAAAGCATAGTCTTGGACTCACAAAGTATGCTCACTTCAATTCCTACATAGTCACTCATGGGAATTAATTTTCAAATACTGCAAAATTATAGACATTAACAGATTATAAGCCAAACACATGGTCAGCTGTTTTCTTCATTCACCTTTTGTTTTCTTTTATGCTTTCAGGAATGACCTGTACTTTCACAAGAATTTACATTTTATTCAATTGCATACTAGGGGGGAGGATCATTGTGATTTTGATTTGGTGTTAAAAGAGCAGAAAATTCTTCTGTGGGGTCCTCCTGAGTGACAAGTCTCCTGTAATCAATGTTTGCTGACTTCTCTCAAGTTCAGATTTGTTCCTGCTTAAAAGAGAATTAGAAGTACAAGGAATTAGTTACAGAAACAAATAGGGCCCAATCTGACATTTTTAAGAGCCCCAGTGCACATCTAATGGCAATTTTGGTTGCTCAAGGAATATAAAATTAGGCATAATAAAGATATATCACTAAAAATGTGATTCTAGATGACAATACCACACCTTCAAATAAATATTGAATCTGTACTTTCACTTCTAGTGATATTGGGTTGTTGTTTAAATTCTTTCTTCTATCAAAGAGACAATTAGCTTATATTTTATATATACACTCAAGGTTTAATATTTCAGAAAACTCATAACTTAAAGAATTATACACAAAGGACACAGAGATGAAGAGCAATTACAACCATTATCCTCTTAAAATCAGTCACAGCTCTGATAAGGCTCCTCTGCTGGACATTCACAAGACTGCTGCCTTTGGGTCCCAATATGCTTGATTTGTGCTCTTAAGCTTCCCTTGGCCTGAATAGGCTGCAGCAACTGCCTTTTCCCTTGGATTTGCTGGTACACTTCCAGGCCCAGGCTCCTAGTTCCACTTCCCAGTTACAGGACCACACAACCTAATTGTCTTAAGCCCCCAGGCCAGCACTGACCCTGCAGACTTAAACACACCCTTTCCCAGAGCTTCTACATTTTGAGCGCTCCAGGTACACAGTTCACCTCTTCAGTGATAGTTAGTAGTTGAACACAGACACACAGACTTTACAAGGGAACCCAAAAAAAACTTTGTTAGCAAGCACAAGAAGTATCCAGATCTGAACAAAAAATAATAAAACCTCTCTACACAATTCCCTGCCTCAATTTCTCACCACTCTTAGAGCATTCTTTGGTCTTAGGTCAGAGTCCTCTAGTTCAGGATTCTTCCTCTCTCTGCCCTCATGCACATGGTTTCTCCCCTGAATCATGGAGTATCTGCAGTCTTTTCTGTCCTTGCCTCCCTCCCCAGGATCTGTCAGAAACCCTCTTTCTTATCTCCTCTTCTTTGTCAGGTGACTCCCAATCAGCCTCATCAGCTAATGAAAGTACCTGACCACAGATTCTGTTGCTTAGTTACCATCACTCCTAGAATTTAAGTATCAGAGGGGTAGCCGTGTTATCTGGATCTATAAAGCAGCAAAGAGTCTTGTGGCACCTTATAGACCTACAGACGTTTTGGAGCATGAGCTGTGGGGCATCCGACGAAGTGGATATTCACCCAGGAAAGCTCATGCTCCAAAACGTCTGTTAGTCTATAAGGTGCCACAAGACTCTTTGCTGCTTTTCCTAGAATTTAGATGGTGAAAAGCTAGTTTAGCCTGGATAGTAGCCCTTGCTTTGTCCCAGGGTGCTCCATTTAAATGATCATCAAAGTTTCACAGCCTATCATTGATAGCCCCAGGCCCTCACCACTTGGAATTTTAGTCCAAGATGGAGGTAAAAAAACAGAAGCTAAAAGACCCACATTCAAAATAGAGTTTGCAATCTGACACAGGGTCCCCGATATCAAACCATTTGTAAACTGTACATAGGCAGATTCTCCAAATGTTCATAATTAAATTGTTTTATTAATATTCCATTTTATGAAGCTACTGCTATATGTACAACAATCCCCCAAAGAGTCATATAACCTCCAAACTCTTTCACTTTATCACGCCATTAATATAATATAGAGTGTTAGGTGAAGACTTTCAAGCCTGTCTCTAAAAAGTTGCACGAGAAAGTGGCAGTGGTAAAAATTCTGTTGTCATGGTGACACTGCCAAAACTATTTTGGTCAAGTGCATTTTACACTCTGCCACTTCTGCTGGCATGTCGTCTGCATAGCGTTGAGTTGTATTGGCAAAAATGTGCTGCACTCTGGCAAGACATTCTAGTGCTATATTCCCAAAGACTCAGCATTCAAAGAGTCAACTGAGGATAACTGGAAAATAAATGCAGAGGCTATTCATGGAACAACCACATTTGATGGAGTGGCAGTTTTGAGCCTGTCTAGTGGGTGGTGGGACAATCAGTGGTTCTAGAACTTTTTAGATGCAGAAGTTCATTCCTAGAGTTGCATGGTCAGCTCGGCCCACTCCCCCAGCACAGGAACAGCAAGGTGAGAGCTGCCCTTACAGTGGGGAAACAAGTGGTGATTGCCCTATGGAATCTTACACCACCAGTTTGCTACCAATTAGTGGGGTAATCAATTTGGTGTTACAAAAAAAATCAATGGTAAGGACAGTTATCACTGAGGTATGCAACACAATAAAGCACACCCTGCTGTACGGGGTAGTTAGGCTAGATCGTTGTGCAAAAAAAAAAAAAAGTGGATTCAATAAGCTGGGTTTCTCTAAATGTGCTGGGGTAATAGGTGGGGAATATCCCCATTCTGTGCCCACCCTTCCCAGGTTCTGAGCATATTAAAAAAAGGTACCTTCAAAATGTATGCAGGCCTTGGTAGATCATAAGGGACACGCTACTGACAAACACTGGCTGGTTCAGAGAAATTCAGGACAACCACGGCTTTAGAAACACTGTGCTTTTTGACATATTGAAAGCAGACACCCCACTCCATCCAACTGGAATTAATGACATTTCTGTGCCAATCATAATTTATGGAAACTGCCCACCCTTAATTCTCTGGCTTAAGAAACCACATACTATCAAGCTAGACAGAAACAAGGAAAGATCTGACTCTTATCTGTGCAGCTGAAGAAGGAATGTGAAGTGGGCAGAGGTGGAAGACGACAGGATAGGTGGAGGGGTCTCATGCCAAAGCTCCATATCAACAAGTAAAACATGCTCAGTTCTTATGCACTGCACAGCGTGCAGCACTCTCTGAGAGACCCTCTGCCAGGGTGGATGAGTGAGGTGGACGGGCTGGATCTAAAATAGGCTAGCTAACAGGTGCATTGCTAACGCGGTTCAGGTAAAGGAAGTTTTAAAAGCTTACTTCAACAGTAGGTAATAGCCTAACCCTGTTTCTATGAAGCTATTAATAGAACAGGTGTGGAATTTGTGACATTCATGACTTTTCAGGCATTTGTTGTTGAAGTGTGGAAGATAACTGATGGTCATAGAAACGCTGTCACATTACAGGTGGTGTATTTCTAGACTCAATAAAGGCTAGCACTTCTGTAATATACATGCATTGACTTTGTTTAGAGGTATAGATGCCTTTCTGGTTATATTACTTTCTAGCACTGCAATACCAAAAAGTCACAATAAAGTTGCACCAACTTTCAAGTATGTACTTTATTACCACCACGGCATGCTAGACATACCAAAAAAAAAAAAAAGATAACTGATAATTGACTTTACTAGCTATATAACTTGACTAGGTACAAGTACAACATGCAGACTGGATGTCAGCGCATCACAGATGACTGTACATGTAATCAAAGTTCTTTGTTCCTGACATGTTGTCCATGAGAGTAGAGTACAGCAGGAACTGGCACAAGGGGATGAGGTGTCTATGATCCCTGCCAACACCCCATATTTATCCATGCTTTGGAGTGGGTGAACTAATGCAGTGAGATTCTTAATCAATAATTGATCAACAATTCATTTGAGCAGCTGGATCAGCAGCAGCAGCAGCATTTCTTTTGCATCTTTGTCCTCCTCTACTCCTTCAGCAGCTGTTCACACCGCTGCCTTATTGCCCTTGCATTTCACTTTTAGACCTGCAGAATCTCACAGAGCATGTCCTTCTCTGTGTGCGTCCTCTTGGCTCTGACAGTGACCAGACAGTTGTGCAGGTGTTACGGAGAATCTTGAGGAGAGCCCCACTCTCAAAGTTAGTGATAAACACAGAACTGTTAGGTGGAGAGGAAGGGAGGCAGCCTTCCCTGACATAACTGTTGCAGCTACTCAGATTTTCCCACCCTGTACAGCATAACTATGTGGATTGCCTCCAAATTACTATACCATAACGAGTGCTAGACCTTACATGGAGAGTAGATCAGGGTTTCTTAACCCAATGCCTTGGGGAGGAGGTGGGCTTCTTTCTGATATAGAAAAGGATAGTATTTCATAAAGACAACTGCACTTGTTTCAGGAAGTCATGCTCCTTGATGATCCCAAAGTGGCAAAGAAAGAGCTGTTTAAGAGGCCTTAGTCTGGCCATGGCAGTATGCAGCCATGCTGCTTTCTGCAAGAATCCCCCTCAGAGGTCCTGGCAAAGGGGCATGGGGATGTGCCATATCACACTGGGCTGAGCAAAGCGTATCTTCAACATAATGTTTGGGCAAGTCTTACATACTACTCACTGAAAATAAGTTCTGTGAAATTGTGCCCACAAACCAGAAAGCTTTGTGTGTAAAAATTAACAGGCTGCTCTGTCTGTACCTCAAAATACTGCAAGATACTAACGGATGGAGCACCAACTGACGTGTGTTTACTTGCTTCTGTTCTCAGCCTCTGCTATTGATGCAGTAAAATCATGTTTTCAAGAGAAGTTTTTAGTACACTGATTATAATGTGGGCACTGGATCTGGATTTGGGTCCAGCGCCTGATAGAAACTAGCTGAGGGGCAGATCAATTTGGGAGGGTTGAGAATGTAAGAACCCAAACCAGAGTGTCTTTTACGGACGACTGACAAGGTGGGGAATGCGGAGTAATGGCTGACTGTTTGCAGCCATAGTCGGAGGGTATGTGGTGGATATATGGGAAACACCACCTCACTGTCTGGCAGGAACTGACAACGTAAGCACACACATAGGCCCTAACTTTTGGCAAATGCATATCAGCAGACAATAGTTTATTTAAAGGGATATAAATCACTTTCACCTACCATAATCTCCCGTTACCCAAGGAGGAAACATATTGGTGCATGTCACGGGTAGGTATGAAACAGCTCCTGGCTGGCACCTGCCTTGCTGTAGCCCTCCTTATTGTCTCCTTCCTGGTCAGGGCCAGATACCTCTTGCTCATCCATTGCTCCAGGGAGGGATTTCTTTCTCCTCACCAGGACACGCAGAGTATCCACAGAGTTAAAGGGAGGAGGTAAGATCCAGAATATAGCACCCAGCTCACTATGAGAGAGGTCATGCAGGTGGCTCCAAACTTTCTCTTTTCTTCGCCTTCTGCCACCACTGCCTCAGCTCCTTTCCCTTTGTGTGGCAGTGAAACTCCTCTCTGAAGAGGCTGAGTTTTGCCACAGCCTTCAGCAAATTGCTGTAAATAGTCTTGTTCATTCAGAGGGCTCTGGCTGTGCCTGCACATGCTCCTTCCCCCACAGTACAAGGAAACTGAGCACCCCTCTCTTGGAATAGACAGCAGCATGAGACAGTGCTAGGTATCTACATTCAGTGAAAATGTAGCAGGGAACAGGAACAGATGTTGCTGTGAAGAAACATGCTGGCATATAAAAGTGAAGTAAGGACAGCTTCCAGGTCGCTGCACCCTGGACAGTGAAGTTCAAGAGTGCTACGAGCAGGGGCGGCTCTAGGTATTTTACCGCCCCAAGCACGGCAGGCAGGCTGCCTTAGGCGGCTTGCATGCGGGAGGTCCCCGGTCCCGTGGATTCGGATTCGGCACGCCTGCGGAGGTCCGCCGGCCGTGGGACCAGCGGACCCTCCACAGGCATGCTGCTGAAGGCAACCTACCTGCCGCCCTCGCGACGACTGGCAGAGCACCCCCCGTGGCTTGCCGCCCCAGGCACGCACTTGGTGTGCTGGAGCCTGGAGCCGTCCCTGGCTACCAGACAGTCCCTCTGGAAGGGAAAGTTGCATTGTGGGATTGCAGCTGGGGGATTGCTTATACTGGTACTGGTACATGTGCATCCATGAGAACTCTACTGGCAGCAACTCTGAAAAGAGAACTAATTAATGCTGTAAAAAGCAGAAGGCTTTGTTGGACTAGAGAACATTAAATGTGGACATACACCAAGCTCTGCTATAAAAAAAATGAAAGTTGTCTTGGCAAATGTAAGTGTAAGCAAGGGCCTTACATAAAAGGCCTTATCTTGAGAGGCAAAGAGTCTGTATGTTTTTCAATCCTGTTAAGCTAACAGGTTTGAAACACAACTTTTTTGCCCAGCAAAGAAAGGGCCAAATATTCACATGTGCTGAGTACCTATGAATTCCACTGGGCTTAGTGGGAGTTTCAGGTGCGCATCACATCAGATAATCAAACCACTTTATTTAGAAGCCTCACCCTTGTAGGAGCAGGATTTTATAGAGCACTAGAAGAATTAATGCATGATTTGATTTCATCCTGCTAGCCACCCTTTTTTAATAGCAGAAAGAAATGACCTCTGGGAGTATGAGATTCTGTTTTCCTATATGCATTACAAATTGGGCCTTCTTTAGCTCTTTGTTTTCAGATTTAGTTAGTAAGAGACAGGATTCTGTATTGTGTGTATGTTAAGTAGATTAGAGGAACATTGAAGGCCTGGGTCTCAGTGTAAATTGTCTTGGTTATTGATTGTAAAACTTAGCAAGGTTTAATTTGCAGTGCCTTTTGCTGGATATAAAATACTACTGTTTGTATTCTCAATCTGTTTGTGTGAGTAAGGAATGTGTGCATCAGGAAAAGATAAGGTGTGAAGGCCATTGTTAACCAGATGGTCAAGAAAGGAGAAGCGAAGACACTTTGAGATTTGTTGATGCCAAAGAACCATCAAAGCGTAGCCATGATTGAGGAAGGGCCAATTGACAACCCTGAGGTGAAGGCTGGCAGCCCTAAAGACAACTGGTTAAATGGGAACCAGGACAGGATGACCCTCTCGGAGGTGTATTGGAATGTTTACATCAAAAGATACACCAAATAAGAAGTAACCCGGTCACAAACTGACACAGCAAAATCCATAGACTTCAGGAATTAATACCCTCTGAGAATAGGGTGCTTGGCCATGAGACTTTGGGGGTTCATCTTGCCACACTCCCGGAGCATCAGAATAAGTACAACAATGTGAGACTCAGGAACCTTGTTTTAGGCACCCAGGTTTGAAAATTTTGGCCACAAACTCAAACGTCTATTTAAATATGGAGTATAGTTAAAGTAAGATAAAGTGGACAAAGACAGTAATTTGAGAGTCATTTACATGTCTAAGCAAAATAATACTTACACAGGATAACAGCCACACTTAAGTTAAAGGAGAACAGTAAGGTCTCACCTTTTAAGTTTCCGATCTAGTCTTTCAATTTGTTTCTTGCTTGAAGTTAGTTGTCCTGCTTAATAATTAACTTGTGATTCTTTTACTTGAAGATCATGTAAAATTTTCTGCTCGTTTTCTCAAGATTATCACACAATTCCATCAAGCTCTGGTTTTCTTTTTAGTGTTGCTACTTCATTTTTTCATTTTCAACCTAATTTTGATTAATCAATTATATATAAAAAATACCTTATTTTAAGATTTTGATCAAGCCTGGGAATACACATCTTTCTTCAGAGTGAAGAGTGGAGAGCACTTATAAAAGAAACAATTTCTGCTTGATAAAGTGGTGGTTGAGTATTTTTATTCACTACATTTCAAAGCCCTGACAGCACTGGAAATTTCAGTTACACGCAAAGCTATTTTGCTATTCTACCAGTGTTCGTATCAAGGCTTCCCTGTGTAACATTTAAAATCAAAATACATAGTCCCCACAAGTCATTTAGTTTCCACCTAGGTATTAATATTAAAATGATTTCTCTAATCAGTGGTCCCACACCTGTTCTTGGAAGACTTTATTGGCTATAAAAAGCATCTATCCAGACCAGTAAAGTGCTTACAGCCCTTGCACATCATTAGAAGAGCTAAACTTAAAAGCCATACGACTCTGATCATCATCTTGCTCCTCTCCCTTCAAATCTGTCAGTGTTAGCAACCAGTATTTCCTGAATGACTAGTGTTAGAGATCAATGCTCAAATTGCGTTTCCTCAAGATAGCAGCTGGAACAGCCATGTCTGATTTGAAGTAGGGATGCAAGATAGTAATCAGAATAATGCAATTTCAAGATCCTCTCTCTCATGATCGGTGTTGCGTTATGTAGCATTGGAAAACAGATTTGATATCAGCCTTTTGAAGGTATCCCCAGCCTTAGAAATTTGGCCACCCCAAGCAGTCATGCCTGCGGGAGGTCTACCCGAGCCGTGGGACCAGCGGACCCTCCGCAGTCATGCCTGCGGGAGGTCCGCTGGACCCGTGGCTCCGTTGGACCTCCTGCAGGCATGACTGCGGATGGTCCGCCGGACCCGCCTGCCGCCCTGCCAGCAAAATACCGCCCCACGCGCGCGCTTGGGTCTGGAGCCAGCCCTGGGTATACGGCATACATTCCTATCCCTGACAGTTTGAGATATTGGACTTGGAATCGTACCAAAAAAGTACTACCAGAGCAAGAGGCCAGTGACAGTTTAAGACTGAATACACAGCAAGGCCTGGATAGTGGGCTAGTGTAATTTTCCTTCACTACTTTACACAGGTGTCAATCACTGCTCACAGAGTGAGTATTAGCATCAAAAAAACGTTAGCGAGTAGTTTACATTTTACTGGCATGTCAATTGTTTGATGGCAGCAATGACGTTATGTAGATATTAATCTTATCAGCTATAAACCTAAGTGTTATGGCTTTTCTGTGACTAAAGCCCTGATTAAATTGGAGGCTCTGTACTGAAGAGTTAGTCCTTTTAGCTCAAGCGATAAACCGTCTGTGCTACAATGACGACGGTTTGGGGTTCAAATTATGCTGATAATGCATAAGTGGGGAATTATTACTGTTGTACAGACTATTTTTAAATGTTTAAGTCAAAATTTCTCTAAAAGATCTGCTCTAGGAATTATTTCTGGGAGGGTCTGTGACTTATGTTACATAAAAGATCAGAACGGATGATCACAGTGGTCCCTTCTGGCCTAAGAATCTATGAAAATAAAAGCAGCAATTTTTAATAGGCCATTACAACAGAGCATACTCCAGTATTTTAAAACCACCACGTTCATATAGACAAGTTGGTGTAAATTCTGAATGAGCCTGTTGTTTGGTACAAAAAAGTTGAGCCAATCCTTCACAAAGTACCAATGAGTATCTGACATGAGAAACTGGGCAAGCTATCAACATGACAATTTCGGTATGTTTATAAAAAATATATTTTATATGAAGTGATGAGTGTTCACAGATATCCATTTGTAGAAATAATTTGTTTTACAAAGCACCTTATACAATCAATTTATCAAAACGATTTACATAAAGGTATTTTTAAATTTTTTACTTTTTCCACTGTGTCTCATAAGATTAACCTTTGCACAGCATTCTAGATGCATTTTATAGGTGACTGTTTGCTATTACCGTAGCACCTAGGAGCCCTGGTCATGGACCAGCACCCCACTGTGTTAGGCGCTGTACAAATAGAATAAAAAGACTATCCCTACCCCAAAGAGCTTACAATTTAGGCACAAGACAAGGAAAAAGGGGAGAGTACAAGGAAACAATGAGACAACGTTGGTCACTAGGATAGGCAGCTTGTGTACTGAGACCACTGCTTAACTGTTAAGTTTTTTGTAGGCACCACAGCAAAGGAGAGTTGTAAGGAGGGCTTTGAAAGAAGATGAGGGGACTTTGCAGATGGTTAGGGGGGGCTCTTCCCAAGCATATCTTGACAGTCAGCATGGGAGAAAACACAAAGGTACTTGTTTAAAAATTTAACAAATGGATGTGTTATGGGCCAATCAGAGGCAGGAGTTGACATTTCAATAGTGAATGAAAAAAAGGATGCCTGGGTTGGGGTAGGCCATGAAGGAGCTTTTGCAAAGCTGCCTCCAGCGATTCAAGCTGAAACTGTCTTTTCTGTCATTCTTTTTTAAGCTTGTCTAGTTGACTTTCAAGCTCTGGAATCTTCTGAAGGGCCCTTGTGGAAAGGCCTTCTTTCCATTCTTCCACAACCCAGCTCATTTTATATCTGCTTTTTTCCTTAATATAAAGTGTATATCACTGAACCTGAAACACAAGGAGAACATTACTACAACTGATTTTTAAAAGGCTTAGGATTCAAAATTTTGATTTTTATTAGTTGAATGCACTAAAGACTATGGATTTAAAAATTACTCCTCACTTTCATAATAATTCAGACAGGGCTAGAAAGAATTTTACTCTGTTACAATGTTGGATCACATTCCAGCCTCTGGAACCATGGTTAGCAATTTCTAGCTGGAGCATAACTTCTAATTTGACATTGTGATTCCTTAGGCTGTGTCTATCTACACCAGAGACCTTACAGCAGCACTGTTGTACTGCTGCAGCGCAATCCACATCGGCAGTTTTGTTAGCAAAACATATGTTGGTCGGGGGTGTTTTCCTCACACCCTGACCAACAGAAGTTTTACTGACAAAAGTGCTAGTGTAGACATAGGCAAGTGACTTCCATCTCCTACAGGGATAATTTTTACCCTACTGGTCCCACACTTGAGATGCATTTCAGAAAGATGCCTCCTACTATGTTATTTTTATGATCACTCAAAAACAATTTGTTAAAGATCTTTCCATTGATGTGTTGCTATGCATGCAAAACATTAACACGTGTTCTCTCTGAACACCTCGCTTTCTCTGCTGAGAAAAATTATACCTTCATTTTAGGTGTCTGCTGAGCTTTTCTCTTTACAAGTTTTACAGTTTTCAGAAAGCAAAATAGCTGAGTTTGTAAGCACTGTTTATGCCAGCATGGGCAAGCACTCAAATGTAAACATGAATTCAACTACTACCCATATTGACGCAACTGTAGGATGACCTGTTTCTTCAAGCAGAACTATATTTAGATGTAATGGCAAATAAAGTAATCAGATGTTTGAGATTATTAAGAGAGAAAAAGTGTATTAGTTATGAAACACTGCAAATAATTGCCAGGAAATCAGATATAGATTTTTCTTTGTTGAGAAGCTATTGTGCTACCAAATGAAAATGAGCGCTTAGGTCTGGCATACACTAAAAAGTTAGGCTGATGTAAGCTGTCTTGTGTCGACCTAATTGTGCATGTGTTTACACTTAAATGTCTCTCCCACTGATGTAAGCACCCCATTACAGCAACACAGTAACACCACCTCCCCAAGCGGCGTTGAACCCAGGTCAATGCTGCACAAGTATAGGTGCTGCATTACCTTTGTCAGTCCTAACAATCCTCCAGCAGCTATCCCACCGTGCCTGACGCTGACTGCTCTAGTCACAACTGCAAACTCCATTGTCCAGGGACCACTGAGACCAGAACGCCCCCTTCCCCGTTCAAGTTCCACACATTTTTGAAATGCCTTTTCTTGACTGTCTCCCTAGCATTTCTCCATTCCAGTGTGCAACTGCCCAGCCAAACATGCTAGCCAGATGTGCTCCAGCTTGGAGTAAACTGGAGATAGTGGATCTCCTGGGCCTCTGGAAAGAAGAGGCTGTGTAAGCACAGCTACGGAGCAGCCACAGAAACGTGGACACCTCTGAGCAGATTGCATGGGGGATGCAGGAGAAGAGGGGTGACAGGGACTAGCAGCAGGGCCATGTGAAAGCAAAGAAACTGCATCAGGCATATCAGAAGGCCAGAGAGGCCAACAGTCAATCTGCCATGACAACCACACTCCCCATTGTGGATAACTCAGGGGAGCCCAAGCCACAGGCCCCTGGTGTGACCAGTGAGGACAAGGAGGTGGAGGGGAAGTGAAGGATATAGAACATGCCACCGGGGGATCCAGCTATGCCCATGAACCAGGACCGGTTTGAGATTCCACCGCAGCCCAGTCAGTCCCAGCAGTTGAGCACAGGCAAGCCCGATGCAGGGTAAGGAACCTTAGGTAATTGTTTGTTTTTCCTATTACAATGGTGTACTTACGGTGCTCCCAATTTAACAGGTGTGATAGACCCAGGCCAGTTGGGTACAGCAGAATAGCAGAAGGCAGATATACTGGCCACTGGATTAACAGTTTTCTGTACCTGACTGACCAGAGCAGGGGCTGCTCCAGGCTAATGAGAACACCTGACTCTAATTAAGGCCCTGCTGATACTATCAAAAGAGCTCACCCAGTCCAGCAGGGGAGTCAGGGAGCCAGAGGAGAGGAAGTGCGGCTGAAGGGCTGGTTACTGAAGACACCCTAAAACATCGTTAAAGGAGCCCTAAGGTAAGGGTGAAGAAGGGAGAAGCAGGAGAGCTGTGGGGAAGTGGCCCAGGGAAATGTAGCAACTCTGGCAGTGAAAGGTTGGCTGCCAACAACTGCTACCATTAGGGTCCCTGGGCTGGAACCCGGAGTAGAGGGCGGGGCCAGGTTCCCCCCAACCCACCACTACAGGAACAGCTCCTGGAAGGGGAAGTCAGGTCCCTGTCAGGACAGGAGGCTGAACAGAGACTGTGGGAGTTCTCTTACCAACCTCCTTGCAGGCCTATGATGAAAAGGGCTCAGTAGACTGTAACCCTGGCCCTAGAGAGAGAAGGGCTACGTGGAGGGTCACAGTGAGCCACTGAGGCTAGCATAAACCGCCTAGAAGCGCAGGACCCACAGGAGCAAGGTCAGAGCTCTGCCACACAGGGCACAGCTATCGACTTTTCATTAATTCACTTATATTAGAAGAGGAAGCGGTACAACCAAGAGGTAGCATTATCTGCTTTTCATTCCCCTTGCAGAATTAGGCAAGAGGGGCGAGGTGGAGCAGTTTGTTTATGTACACAGGGATGGTTCCGTATCCTCCTGAGACAGCGCAATGAAAGTTTTAATCCTCTGCTGAAGGTTTGGGATGGAAGCCTTATTTCTTCCTCCACAATAGGATGCTTTCCCATGCCAATCAGCAATAACTATGGCAGGCATCATAGATTCATAGACTCATAGATTCATAGACACTAGGACTGGAAGGGACCTCGAGAGGTCATCGAGTCCAGTCCCCTGCCCTCATGGCAGGACCAAATACTGTCTAGACCATCCCGGACAGACATTTATCTAACCTACTCTTAAATATCTCTAGAGATGGAGATTCCACAACCTCCCTGGGCAATTTATTCCAGTGTTTAACTACCCTGACAGTTAGGAACTTTTTCCTAATGTCCAACCTAAATCTCTCTTGCTGAAGTTTAAGCCCATTGCTTCTTGTTCTATCATTAGAGGCTAAGGTGAACAAGTTTTCTCCTCCTCCTGATGACACCCTTTAGATACCTGAAAACTGCTATCATGTCCCCTCTCAGTCTTCTCTTTTCCAAACTAAACAAACCCAGTTCTTTCAGCCTTCCTTCACAGGTCATGTTCTCAAGACCTTTAATCATTCTTGTTGCTCTTCTCTGACCCTCTCCAATGTCTCCACATCTTTCTTGAAATGCGGTGCCCAGAACTGGACACAATACTCCAGTTGAGGCCTAACCAGCGCAGAGTAGAGCGGAAGAATGACTTCTCGTGTCTTGCTCACAACACACCTGTTAATGCATCCCAGAATCACGTTTGCTTTTTTTGCAACAGCATCACACTGTTGACTCATATGTAGCTTGTGGTCCACTATAAAAGACGGTTACTCACCTTTGTAACTGTTGTTCTTCGAAATGTGTTGCTCATATCCATTCCAATTAGGTATGCGTGCACCGCATGCACGCTCGTCGGAAGATTTTTACCCTAGCAACACTCGATTGGTCAGCTGGGTCGCCTCAGAGTGGCGCCACCATGGCGCCGAATATATACCCCTGCCGACCCAACGGCCCTTCTTCTTTCCAGCTACTCCGATAGAGGGGAAGGAGGGCGCGTTTGGAATGGATATGAGCAACACATCTCGAACAACAGTTAAAAAGGTGAGTAACCTTCTTTTCTTCTTTGAGTGCTTGCTCATATCAATTCCAATTAGGTGATGCCCAAGCCTTACCTAGGCGGTGGGGTCGGAGTGAGATGTTGCAGAATGCAAAACTGCTGAGCCAAAAGCTGCATCATCTCTGGACTGTTGGACCAGTGCATAATATGAGGCAAAGGTGTGGACCGAGGACCAAGTAGCTGCATGACAGATCTCCTGGATGAGTACGTGAGCCAGGAAGGCAGCAGAAGGAGCCTGAGCCCTGGTGGAATGTGCAGCAAGGTGGCTCGATGGAACATGGGCCAAGTCATAGTAGGTACGGACGCATGATGTCACCCAAGATGAAATCCTCTGGGAGGAGACAGGTAGGCCCTTCGTCCGGTCTGCCATTGCGACAAAGAGTTGGGGCATTTTACAAAAGGGCTTTGTCCGCTCAATATAAAATGCGAGCGCCTACGAACGCCTAGGGAGTGCAATTGTTGCTCCCTTCGTGATGAGTGTGGCTTCAGAAAGAAGACCGGAAGGAAGATATCCTGGTTGATATGAAAGGCTGATACCACCTTAGGGAGGAAGGCCGGATGTGGCCGCAACTGCACCTTGTCCTTGTGAAACACAGTATACGGTGGGTCCACCGTGAGAGTCCAAAGCTCGGGGACTCGTCTGGCCGATGTAATGGCTACGAGGAAAACTGTCCTCCAGGACAGGTATAGCAGCAAGCAGGTTGCCAGCGGCTCGAATGGGGCAGTCATAAGTCTGGTTGGGGCGGGCGCGAACATGGGGTATAAGTGCTCCAAGCCCTTGAGGAACCTAGAAACCATAGGGTGCGAGAATACGGAGCGCCACTCTCCCTGGGTGGAAGGTAGAGATGGCTGCCAAGTGCACCTCAATGATGATACCACCAGGCCCTGCTGTTTGAGAGGCCAGAGGTAGTCCAAGATGGAATGGATCCGGACCTCGGTGGGAGTAAGATTGTGCGCTTCAGATCAGCAGGAGAAACGCCCACTTGGCCAGATATGTTAACCAAGTGGAAGGTTTCCTACTACCCAGGAGTACTTGTTGTACCGAGGCAGAGCAACGTAACTCGGATCGGTTTAACTACCCGGCAGCCATTCTGTGAGTGCAGGGATTGCAGGTCTGGTTGGTGAAGTCTGCCGTGATCCTACGTTATGAGGTCTGGGCGAAGAGGCAGGGGAATCGGGTTGGCTATCGACAGGTCTCGCAACATGGTGTACCAGTGCTGCCTGGCCATGCTGGAGCGATCATGATCAGGTGCGCCTCTGTCCCCGCGGAGATTTAGCAGGACCCTGTGAACCAGCCGAACGGTGGAAAAGCTGACAGCAGATGGCTCGTCCCACGGCATCAGAAAAGCGCCCGAGATCGAGCCCGGGAGAGGCCTTGGAATGAGCAGAACGCCTGGCGCTTCCTGTTCTCGTGAGGAGCGAAGAGGTCTATGGGGGGGAAAGCCCCACTTCCGGAAAACAGAATGGATAATGTCCGGACGAATTGACCGCTCGTGAGACAGGAAGGATCTGCTGAGGCAATCCACCAGAGTGTTCTGAACCCCTGGGAGAAAGGACACTACCAGGTCTATCGATTGGGCTATGCAGAAGTCCCAGAACTGGATGGCTTCCTGACAAAGAGGAGGACCGTGCTCCTCCTGCTTGTTTATGTAATACATGGTCGTTGTGTTGTCTGAACACTGAGACACAACGGCCCTGTAGGTGCTGCTGAAACGCCTGGCATGCAAGGCGGACTGCTCTCAGCTCTCGGACATTGATGTGCAAGGCCAGCTCTTGAGCTGACCAAAGGCCTTGAGTGCGAAGCTGACCAAGGTGAGCACCCCAGCCGAGAGATGAGGCGTCCGTCATCAGGGACACTGAGGGCTGAGGCAGATGGAACGGCATCACTGCACACACCAGGGAGGGCAACGACCACCAGTAGAGAGAGCCTAGGATGCTCAGGGGCGGGGGATCGTGATGATCATGTCTATGCTGTCTCTGCCCGGCGGTTTACCGAGGTGAGCCACGATTGAGGGGACGGAGGCATAGCCTGGCATGTTTGGTCACAAACGCTCAGGTGGCCATGTGACCCAGGAGACCGAGGCAAGTGTGAGCCGGTTGTCGGAAGTTCCGTAGACCTTGTATAATTGTTACCATCGCCTGAAACCGAGGCTGAGGTAAGCAGGCTCTGGTGAGATTGGAGTCCAGGATGGCCCCAATGAATCCTATTCTCTGTGTGGGAATCAGAGTGGATTTCTCTATATTGATCATCAGGCCTAGACGCAGGAATAGGTCCTTGACGATGCCCACATGATGGGTGACTTGGGCCTCGGAGATCCCTCGAATGAGCCAATTGTCTAGATACGGAAAAACGTGTATCTGGCGGCGGAGGGAGGCGGCGATCACGGCCATGCACTTTGTGAATACTCTTGGGGCTGTAGAGAGGCCAAATGAAAGGACCGTAAACTGGAAATGTTGATGGTTGGCCACAAACCGGAGGTACCTTCTGTGTGGAGGATAAATGGCAATGTGAAAATATGCGTCCTTCATATCGAGGGCGGCATTCCAGTCTCCGGGATCCAAGGATGGGATGATGGTCCCCAGGGATACCATGAGGAACTTGAGCTTTATCATGAACTTGTTGAGTTCTCGCAGGTCTAGGATAGGTGTGAGACCTCCCTTCGCCTTGGGGATTAGGAAATAGCGGGAGTAGAATCCCTTGCCCCTTTCGTCCTTTGGTACCTCCTCTATAGCTCCTATGGCAAGGAGCATCCGCACTCTCTTGCGAGAGGAATTGCTCGTGAGAGGGATCCCTGAAGAGGGATGAGGATGGAGGGTGGCGGGGTTGGGGGGGTGAAATAAACTGGAGGCGGTACCCAAGTTCCACCATGCATAGGACCCAACGATCCGAGGTTAGATGGGACCACACAGGGAGGAAAAAGGAGAGGCAGGTGTAAAAGGGAGGAAACGGATCCTGGGTAATAACTGGTATGCCGTCCTCGGGCGTGCCTTCAAAAGTTTGGCTTTGGCCCCGCTGGTGGTTTGGTGGGACCCTGATTTTGGCCCCCTTGGGGTCCTGACTGTCGCCTATGACCGCCTCGGCCACGCCTTCTGCCAAAGTCCTGTCTTTGTCTAGGTGCAGGGTAAGGGCAGTGAGGCTGGGGACGGAAAGGCCTGTGCTGAGTCACCGGCGTGTGCATGCAGAGAGCGCATAATGACCCTGCTGTAGCTCCGGCAGGAGGCCTGACACCTGAAGCCATGAAATGCATCTCATGGCAACACCCGAGGCCAGAATCCCGGCTGTGGAGTCGGCTGCATCCAACGAGGCCTGGAGGGAAGTTCTCGCCACTTTCTTCCCCTCCTCCAAGAGGGCGGCAAACTCTTGACAGGAGTCTTGAGGGACTAACTCCGTAAATTTACCCACTGCTGCCCAGGTGTTATAATTGTAGCGGCTAAGCAGGGCTTGTTGGTTTGCCACCCGGAGTTGTAGGGCCCCTGCCGTGTACACCTTATGGCCCAGTAAGTCCATACGCCTAGCCTCCTTTGATTTTGGAGCCGGCGCTTGCTGGCCATGGCGGTCCTCTCATTGACAGACTGCACTACGAGGGAGGAGGATGCACATACAAGTACTCGTAGCCCTTAGAGGGCACCGTGTACTTGCGCTCAACTCCCCTGGCAGCAGGCGGGATAGAGGCTGGAGACTGCCAGATGGTATCAGCACTGGCCTGGATCGTCCGGATAAACGGTAAAGCCACTCTTGTGGGTGCGTCAGCCGACAGGATATCTACTACCGGGTCCTCTATTTCCAGGACTTCCTCCACCTGGAGGTTCATATTGAGTGCCACCCATCTCAGGAGGTCCTGATGGTCCCTTAGGTCGATTGGAGAAGGGCCCGAGGAGGATGTTCCTGCCACCGCCTCATCTGGAGAGGAGGAAGAGGAAAGGCCGGGGACAAGCGGGTCCTGTGTGGGCTCTTGTTCTTGGATGACCTCCTGCTCCAGGTGGATCTGGGAGTCTGGTGGCTGAACTGGAGCTTCCTCCATACCGGTCGGAGGGGGATGGCTAACAGTAGCCTCTGGCACTCGGTGCTCCGATGGGACAGAGCGAGACGAAACTACCCGGTACACCTTGGGCCTGGTGGTACGCCCAAGGTATCCAGAATGACCACTGATGGGGGCCTTGGTCTTGGGCCTGGGTCTCCTGGAAGACTCGTGGGCACATCGGAATCACGGTCCTGAGCATAGGAACTGTCCGCATGAGACGACCCCGATGTGTGTCGAGATGGCCATGGAGGGGCTGAAAAGCCCTGGGCAGAGTCTCCCTCTCTGACCGATCTTGCTCTACTCGCACCGGGATTGGTACCGAGCCATACTGGTACCGAACGATCGACCTGCAACAGGAACGGTGCCGGGAGGTCGACCGAGATCTCGAGGCTCGACGACAGGAGCGGCTGCGAGAGTCACGGTGCCTGGAGCAGTGCCGGGAGCTGGATCGGTGCCGAGAGTACCGGGCCGGCGAACGGGACGCTGATTGGTGCTGCGAGTGCGACCGTACCGAGAAGGAGAACGGTGCCGGACTGTGAGCAGCGCCCGAGAACGCTGCGGACCGCGATCGTGAACGGTGCCACTCTGCTGTGCCGACAGAGGATGGTCTGATCTGCCTCCATCAGGAGCTGCTTGAGACGAAAGCCCTGCTCCTTTTTTGTCCTCGGCTTAAAGGCCTTGCAAATACGGCACTTATCTGCGAGGTGAGATTCCCCGAGGCACTTAAGACTGGAGTCGTGGGATCTCCTGTTGGCATTGGCTTGGGATCCCCAAACCCCTCTGAACTATATACACTATGTTATGAACTAATAAAATTAACTACAACTATAGAAATTTGAACTATATACACAAGTATTAACGAGATAACTACGAGTAGCTAGGGAAGTGGAGATCAGCTAAGCCGTGCTTCACTGTTCCAATGACCGACACGGGCGGTAAGAAGGAACTGAAGGGCCGTTGGGTCAGCAAGTGTATATATTTGGCGCCATGGCGGCGCCACTCTAGAGGGCGACCCAGCCGACCCCCCGAGGGTTGCTAGGGTAAAAATCTTCCAATGAGCGTGCACGCGGCGCGCGCGCACCTAATGGGAATCAGTATGAGCAAGCACTCGAAGAAGAACCCCTAGATCCCTTTCTGCTGTACTCCTTCCTAGACAGTCTCTTCCCATTCTGTATGTGTGAAACTGATTGTTCCTTCCTAAGTGGAGCACTTTGCATTTGTCTTTATTAATCTTCATCCGGTTTACCTCAGACCATTTCTCCAATTTGTCCAGATCATTTTGAATTATGACCCTGTCCTCCAAAGCAGTTGCAATCCCTCCCACTTTGGTATCATCTGCAAACTTAATAAGCATACTTTCTATGCCTACATCTAAGTCGTTGATGAAGATATTGAACAGAGCCGGTCCCAAAACAGACCCCTGCGGAACCCCACTTGTTATACCTTTCCAGCAGGATTGGGAACCATTAACAACTACTCTCTGAATACAGTTATCCAGCCAGTTATGCACCCACCTTATAGTGGCCCCAGTACCCAGGCTAGCAACACGCGGACAGCTTCACAACGCCAGCAGCAGCTGTGCTCTCTCTACCTTTGTTACCTCAGGAGTGAGATATCACCTATAAATCACCACCACCTGTAGAAAACGGTGCCAGTATCCAATAGCATCGCCATAAACTCAGTTTCACGCAACCGAGCAATTCCCTCACCCCTAGCAGGCTATCCTCACCAGGGCTGTTGCTCTGAGTGACGCTGTGCACAAGCACTCTGAAGAAGAGTCAGTAAGTCCGTCTTGTTTAAACCTTTAGGGGAGCAAGGGAAGGGAGTTCTGAATTTTAACTTGCACTTTCCAATGTGACTACAGTGAAACCTCAGCGTTATGGACAGCCTCCATTCCCAAGGTGCTCGTAACTCCAAAATGTTTGTAACGCTGAACAAAACGTTATGGTTGTTCTTTCAAAAGTTTACAGCTGAATATTGACTTAATACAGCTTTGAAACTTTACTATGTGGAAAAAAAAATGCTGCTTTCCATTTTGGGGGGGGGGAGTTTATGTACGCTTAAGTAGTTTATGTTTATCACAGTGCTGTATTGTATTTGCCATTTTTTGTGGTCTCTGCTGCTGCTGGATTGTGTACTTCCGGTTGCTTGGTCAGTTCATAACTCTGGTGTTCATAACTCTGAGGTTCTGATGTATATCAACCATGGTAACTGTCTGTGTTAGCTGAATCCGCTGCTGTTGCAGCACCCATAGAACACCTGAATTACCTATTTGTTACTGTACAGCCTGACAACTAATAGGATCGGTGACTGTGTAATATTTATAGATGTACACCAAGCACCACACAATTCCCAACGGGCCCCAGAACAGCAGGACCAGGTAGAGCACAGTATTACTATGGCTCACTGTGATCTTTCAAAGCCTCCCTGTACAGCTCTGGGGCCAGAAGCAGGGCCAGGGGCAGAGGCTGGGGACGGGAGAGGAGCCACAGCCGAGCTGCAGTGGGGGCCGGCAGCCGAGCCCAAAGGACCCATACCCCTGAGGTGAGAAGCCACTCCAAGAAACAAGCAACAGAGAGAAGGGGGAAGGGAGATAGCGGGGGAGGGGCCTGGGCTCGCCTCCCCGGCCAGAAGCTCACACAGGCCAGATAGGACGTGGGCAAACTATGGCCCACGGGATCGTCCTGTCCAATCCTCCTCCCCCCGCCCAGCTGTCTACCCTCTCTGGCCCCCTGGAGTATTCACATAGACTAATCAGAACTGAAGAAGAAATGCTATGTAAAAATAGTATTAAGAATCAGACACACTCAGAACAGCCAGGTTATTTTCTTCAGTAATTTACTATCTGTTCAAAGGTGCCATCTTGATAGCAGTGGGGACGAAGTCTTCCATTTACCCTAACATGTGCATAGCATTAGCTGCCCACGACTTTTAGGCCAAACATACCTGAGCTGTGTTCTGGAAGGACTCTCTCTAGCTATGAGTGACAGTTCAGCACCAAGACACTTCACAACAAGAGCTTGCTCTAAAGTAAAAAAGTATTTTAGGGTGCAGGGAGAAAGGAATAGCTTCAATAAGTTTAAAAGGTCACCATTTTTTAGTCAACCCAACTTGACTAAAAAATAAAATGCCCAAACTATAAAAACTTTCCATGTTTTACCAATTTAACTTAAAAAAATAACACACTCTGAAAACAACTTTGGTAAATCAGACCTCCGCCTTAAAGATTTGCAGTAAAACAAGTGTCTCATAGACTTTAAAGCCAAAAGGGACCATCATGATCATCTAGTCTGACCTCCAGTACATCACAGGTCACAAAATATCACCCATCCGCTCCTCCCATAAACCCATAACCTTTGGCTGAGTTACTGAATGAAGTCATGATTTAAAGACTTCTTGTTACAGAGCATCCATCATGTATTCTAGTTTGAATCAGCAGATGAACCAGGCCCCATGCTGCAGAGGAAGGAAAAACCCAGGGGCTCTGCCAATCTGATACAGGGAAAATTCCTTTCCAAGCCCAAATATAGTGATTGGTTAGGCCCTGAGCATGTGGACAAGACTTACCAGTTAGACCGGGGTGGGCAACCACGGCCCATGGGACCATCCTGTCCAATCCCTGCTCCCCCGCTGTCTCCCTCCCCGCAGCCACGTCCCTAGCGCTCCAGCCCGCTGCTCCTGTCGGGAGCATTGCAGCAGCGTGACTGGCTGTGGCGAGCGGGGGGGCATGGGATTAGATAAGGGGCAGGGGTCAGTCAGGAACAGGGAGCAGGGGGAGTTGGATTGGGCGGAGATTCCAGGGAAAATGGGGGGCAGTTGGGGCAGGGGTGTGGATGTGGGTCAGGGCAGTCAGAGGACAGGGAGTGGTTGGATAGGGCGTGGGAGTCCCGGGGGGCTTGTCAGGGGCAGGAGTGTGGATAGGGGCAGGGGAAAGGAAGTAGGGGTTAGATAGGGATGGAGTCCTGGGGGCAGTTAGGGTGGGAGGTCACTAGAGGGGAGGTCGGGGACAAGGAGCGGGGTTGGGGGTGGATGGGTCGGGGATTCTGAGGGCAGTAGACAGGGGTGGGATGTGGGAGGAGTGGATGGGGCAGGGGCCATGCTATTTGGGGAGGCATAGCCTTCCCTACCCGGCCCTCCATACAATTTTGAACCCCAATGTGGCCCTTGGGCCAAAAAGTTTGCCCACCCCTGAGCTAGACACCTGGGAAAGAATTCTCTCTAGTAACTCATAGCCCTCCCCATCTAGTGCTGTTGGAGATATTTGCTAATAGCCGTTGCGGAGGGGCCATATGCCATTGTAGGCAATCGCATCATCCCATCTCCTCCATGAATTCAGCAAGCTCAGTCTTGAAACAAATTAGGATTTTTGTCCCCCACTACTCCCCTTGGGAAAGATGTTCCAAAACTTCACTCATCTGATGTAAAGCCCTATGTGGGACTATTTTTAAACCCACTCCCATCCTGCCCTGCAATATCTTCTCCCACCTACTCCTGCATTGTTTCTTTTATATTTATCCCACTCCCATTCACAAACAAAGTAGATTCTGCAAATCCCACAAGAGGGACAGATTCCCCTGGGCTACCAAAAAAAACCCAACAACCACCACCCACCACAGTTGGTTAATATGTTATATACATAAATAGAATTCAGACACAATTTTTACCACCCAAAGAATAAAACAAATCTTGCTTTAACCATGTAAAAAAAACATTTTAACTCCTCTTATAACAGACATTAATCTCTTTCAGTCCCTACGGGATTCCAGTCCCACTGCAGGGCTCTACTATGATGGTTATAAACCTTCATCTAATTTCAAGCCTAAACTTATTGATGGCCAGTTTATACTCATTTGTTCTTGTGCCAATATTGCCCTTAACTTAAATAACAGCTCTTCTCCCAGGTGTTTATCCCTGTCATTTATTAATAGAGAGCAATCGGATCTCCCCTCGGCCTTCATTTGGTTCGGTTACACAAGCCAAGCTCCTTAAGTCTCTTCTTGTAAGGTAGCTTCTCCAGGCCTCTGGTCATCCTAGTAACTCTTCTCTGCACCTGTGACACTTTGATTTCATCTTTCTTAAACATGGGAGACCAAAACCGCACACAGGATTCCAGATGTGGTCTCATCTGTGCCTTGTAGAACAGTACTAACACTTCCCTAACTCTACTGGAAATACCTCTCCTGATGCAGCGCAGAATTGCATTAGCCTTTTTTACAGCTGCATCATATTGACAGCACAGAGTCACCACTGTCTTTCTCCTCTTCTCTTGGTTCCAACTGATACGTCCCCAATTTTGAACAAAAATTCTAGCTGTTAGTCCCTAAGTGCATGACCTTACACTTTCTACTATTACATTTCACCCCATGTCTATTACTCCAATTTGCAAAGTCATCCAGATTTTCTTGTATGACATTCCAGTCCCCTCTGTATTGGCAATACATCCCAATTTTGTGTCATCCACAAATTTTACTAGCTCATTCCCACTTTTTGTGCCAAGGTCATTAACGAAAATGTTAAATAAGATTGGTTCCAAGAATGATTCCTGAGGAACTCAACTAGTAACCTCCTCCAGCCTGACAGTTCACCTTTCAATATGACCAGTTGTAGTCTCCCTTTTACCCGGTTCCTTACCCACTTTTCGATTCTTGTATTAATCCCCATCTTCTCATATTTAACTATAAGAACCTAAGAACAGCCGTACTGGGTCAGACTAAAGGTCCATCTAGCCCAGTATCCTGTCTACCGACAGTGACCAATGCCAGGTGCCCCAGAGGGAGTGAACCTAACAGGTAGTGATCAAGTGCTCTCTCTCCTGCCATCCATCTCCACCCTCTGACAAACAGAGACTAGGGACACCATTCCTTACCCATCCTAGCTAATAGCCATTAATGGACTTAACCTCCATGAATTCATCCAGTTCTCTTTTAAACGCTGTTATAGTCCTAGCCTTCACAACCTCCACAGGTAAGGAGTTCCACAAGTTGACAGCACTGGGTGAAGAACTTCCTTTTATTTGTTTTAAACTTGCTGCCTATTAATTTCATTTGGTGACCCCTAGTTCTTGTATTATGGGAATAAGTAAATAATTTTTCCTTGTCTACTTTCTCAACATCACTCATGATTTTATATACCTCTATCATATCCTCCCTTAGTCTCCTTGTTTCCAAGCTGAAAAGTCCTAGCCTCTTTAATCTCTCCTCATATGGGACTGTATCAGGGTGGACCCCTGCTCTGGCCCTGAAGGGGTTAAAAACAGCCCTGGGAAGGGGCCAAGGCTCAAGAAAACAGCCTTTAGGCTGTGCTGATTGGGGAAGTGGCTGCAGCTGGGGGCCACGCCCCAAACTGAGCAACAGGGCCTTATAAGAAGGCCAGGGAAGCCAGAAGCCAAGACAGTCTCTCTCTGCCTTCAGAGAGAGAAGGGCCTGGCTGCAGGGAGCTAGAGATTGGATACCTGAGTGAAGCAGGGCTGGGGAAAGGCTGAGGAGCTGGGAACTCCAGCCTGGAAAGCCCCGGGCTGCGGCCTAGCAGAGGGCTAACAGGTACTAGGGGTTGCAGAGGGCAGCCCAGAGGTAGGCCAAGGCAGCAGGTCCAAACCCAACCTTGCCAGTGATGAGTAGGCTGATACTGCAGTCTGCCCCAGGACGTGGGGCTAGACAATGACTGACAGTAGCCATCTACTGAGGCAAGGTGGGGATAGAGGGTGGGGGTTCCCTGAGGAGGGGAGACCCAGAGAGAAAGGGGTTACTGCTAGGGGGCAGCACCCCATGTAAAAGGGCACCGGGTCCAGGGAGGGACATGGGGGGCCAAAGGACAGGCGGATCACCAGCCTGCAGAGGGCGCTCCAGCGCTGGAATAGAGCTAATTCCCGGAGTCACCAGCAGGAGGCGCCGCGGGGGTGAGTGCGGCCCGTTCACAGGACCCATTCCAAACCCCTAATCCTTTTAGTTGCCCTTCTCTGAACCTTTTCTAGTACCAGTATATCTTTTGTGAGGTGAGGAGACCACATCTGTACGCAGTAGTCAAGAAGTGGGCGTACCATCGATTTATATAAGGGCAATAATATATTCTCAGTCTGATTCTCTATCTCCTTTTCTATGATTCCTAACATCCTGTTTGCTTTTTTTAACCACCTCTGCACACTGCGTGGACATCTTCAGAGAACTATCCACGATGACTCCAAGATCTTTTTCCAGAGAAACTAATCATTTCTCCTGTGGAACTGGATCAAATGCCTTACTGAAATCCAGATAGATTACGTCTAACGCATTTCCTTTGTCTAGAAAATCAGTTATCTTCTCAGCGATCTACTTTTTGTAAAAACATGTATTTTATCCTAATTGCCTTTTTTACCTCTATGTCCTTAACTACTTTCAAAATTTGTTCTAAGACCTTGCATACAACTGAGGCCAAACTAACGGGCCTGTACTTTCCCAGATCACGTTTTTTTTCCCCCTTTCTAAAAGAGAAGTATTAAATTTGCAATTCTCCAGTCATAAGGTACAGCCCCTGAGTTCACGGTGCCATTTGAAACACCTGAGGATATGATGAGCCAGATCATCAGGTGCTGTAAGCTGACTTCAGAGTGACGCTGATTTATACCAGCTGAGGATTTAACCTTTTGAGGTTGAGTTAAAAAAAAACCCTCTTTCCCCCCCCCCCCCAAATACAACAAAACAAGATTTGTAATGGAGATAGCTAGCTAATATTATTTTGCTGTATTTAAAACAAACTGTGGAAATAAATGTCCAGATAAGAGAGAATTGTTTGCCAAAGTAATGATAAATCTCAACTTTCTTAAGGTAATGGTTGGCCATGCTCTGCTTTCCCAATATTGACAAAGCAAGTAAGGCTCAACCAATACACCCATTCCTTTGTGAACTATTAAATTATACATATTGCTAATCAATAGTCATTTAATTGGCACAGGAGCATTCAATTTAAAAGTTGTCTATAATGCACACTGAACATAAAAAAATTAGCAATGACTTGTCAGCTGAAGCCTCATTTAAAAAAGCTATTGCCAACCTTTCTGTCTTAAGTTAGCCATCTTGCTACATTTGCAGCTCAAAGGCTAATACGGTGGTGTCCCAATTATCACAGAAGTATTGCTATAGAAGAATTCATTCTTCTAAAACATAGGAACAAGTTACTTTTTTGCATGAATGACCTGAATTACTTCATCGAGCTCCGATGCATTCACACAGGAACCCTCAGATACAAACGTCTGCTTCTGAATCACAATGGTGGCTCTTTGAGAAGTTTCATGTGGCTGCTCCAGGGTTTGAAGACAGTATTATTAAATATACAACAACCACCAGAAAAATTGTCAAGACTGTCTTCCATTTCATAACATTAATAGCCGAATCACATTCCTCTCGTGACAAGAGCACTGTGGGTTTTGTAGAAAATGATAGCCGTGGTTTGGAGTTCTGAGTGGCAGATTTGGGATCCAGCAAGTCAGGTGAATAAAACAGAAAAAGAATGTTAACCTCCACAGTGTTGGATAGAGGTGTATTTAGCTGTACATCCTTCTTGCCAGAAGGTTACAGAGATCCTACTAATTCAAAATAGATTTCATAGATAGTTGTGTTATAAATGCATTTCACTTGTAATATAACATGGTGTACTACAGAATGACTGGTTTCAGTTACTGCTAGGACTATTAACATGCTATTTATATGTACACACATGCATGCACACACTTGCATTGTTTACTAATTATATATCTCCTCTATAAATACTCTGCAAGTGTAGTTCTAACATGCAATGTTTTCCCTATTCTTGTGTTCCTTTAAATCAGTATAAAAAGGTATTTTTCTGTAGAGCGTCCTCACATCTTGAACAATCTTAGGCATTGCTAATATGCTTCTCAGACTACATTTTAGTTCAGCATTAAAAAAGTATCAGGAAAACAGGACTCTTTCCTTAAATCTTACATACCCTCAACTCTGCATTCAGACACTCAGAATATTTGCAGTTCACTTTCAAATTCCCCACACAGGTAACTATAAAAATGATTCATTCTTAATCCTAACAGTTTGAAAGTGTTGGCTAAACCCTTTTAGGAAATACCAGGAACACATGCGCATGCGTGTTGGAAAAGTCAATCATTTTGTTATAGGATATTTGATTTTTTTACTGCTACAAGAAACCCGCTGGGACAGTAATGAGCACCTGCGTGTGTTATCAAGTAGCCCCATAACGCATGTGATTACAAGTAACTACACTAGTAATTATATAAGAATAATCCACATCAAGTACACTTCAAGGTCCCCTGAGGGAAGATAACAACAATACAATATGTAAAATTATTAATGTATTTTGAATGGCTGCAACACCACTTTCAACTGTTGTGGGGAAGGCCTACTTCTAAATGTAGATTCAAACAAGTCTCTTGCCCAGCTCTCTGGAAGCTGGACATGCCCCGAGAATGGAGGGAGTGTCATTTTCCACAGGGATAGGATCTTCTCTCGAGTACCGGCTGGAGGTTAACCTACAGGGTTAGAGAGTTCACATTTGAAAAGAATCATGCAATACAGGTCAGAAGAAAGGCAGACCTAGGAAATTAATACACTAGACCTGAACTCGGGGGCATGGGTTAGAGGATGAAAAGGCAGCCCCCAAATGAAAAAGCTCGGCTCGTGTCTCGGTGCACAGCTGTGATATAGTTACTGTTCAGCTACTAGAAAACTAGAATGTGGTTCTAACTGACCGGGATCACCAGACCAACGTGCAAATACCCTTCGAGTGTAGTGGGCATGGAACACACTATGAGGCTAGTGATGTGCCCCTGGACAAAAAAAATCGGTATGTGTGGCTAAGTTTGGGAAGGACACCTGATTTAATAACTGCTCCTTCCAGCTGCGCTCTCTCCTCGGGATGACGTGATTTGTGATGGGGGGGGGCTATCACATTTTCCTTTCAGTCAGAGCTCCCCTTGCCAGTCGGAATTTTTCCTATTATATTATCACAACCTTCTGTCTCCAAACCCAAAACTGGGAGCACCTCAAGCTACACCAAGCCTCATGCTGTAGACTAGGAAACTGCTCCTCTTTCTGCCTGGCTTCGACACTTGCAGACAGACACACGCATCCTAGCACCATGAAGGGCAGACCCCACCCCCCCAGTTGTCCTGCTACACTCCCCCTGCAGCCCACTGAATGCAGCTAGCAAAGGAGAACAGGACGGCTGCAAGGCGTGCTAAACTGATCCACCCAGTGGATGCTCCAGCCAGAATGAGCCCTGGCCCCTTTCCTCTACCCCTCTCCCCAGCAGCCAGCTCGCAAAGATGCCCTGGGTTTAAAGCGCTTGCAAAAGGCATCCTTGCAGAGCGGGGTTTGGCTGGAGAAATGGTCCGGGTGGGAGCCCGGAGCCCAGCCTCACCCTCCTGGACAGGGGGAGCTACACCCACCTTAGACAAAGGAGAAGTGATAGAAACAAAAGCCAGGCGGGTGTTTACTGGCACAATGGCGTCTGTCTGAATGCTGCATGCTCCCTTGCTTTCCCAATGCCTCCTCGCAGGAGGGACCCAGGGCTGCTCAGTCCCCCTCTTTGCCCCCTTCTTTCCTGCGCCTCTGTCCCGGATTTTGCAGGCTCGGGATGGGGTTCTGTGGTCCAAAACACTCACTATTCCCTCCCTTCTTGCTGCCTGTATAATTTGCCTTATACACAGGGACACAAATACAGAGAAGTGTTTTTCCAATTTTAAAAACTTTATTGTAATCCGGTATATAAATAAAAGGTTAGCTTTTTGTTCAAAGCCATTTTTAACAACAACTATTTACAGATAATGTCATTTTTCTGATAAAGAACTGAACTATGCACTTTTTTGCACTCGTATTCTTCTTCCTCATCAGTGAGGATTTCATGATTTGTTCCTTCTGGAATGCAGGGCATATGTACCCACCTCTTGCAAGAATCACACTGGACCTTTGATAAGTAACAATTGAGAAAATGAAATCAGAGAAGTTGTAACGTTACAAATACTTTCCATTCGCTCATGCTATTCCATCCATGTCAGCATTACCTAAGATATGCCTCTCACAGGGGTGGGCAAACTTTTTGGCCTGAAGGCCACATCGGGGTTCCGAAACTGTATGGAGGGCTGCGTTGGGGAGGCACAGCCTTCCCTAACAGCCTGGGCCCTGTCCCCATCTGCCCCTTTCCGCCCCCTGACTGCCCCCCTCAGAACTCTGACCCATCCAACCTCCCCTGCTCCTTGTCCTCTGATCACATCCTCCCAGGACTCCCCACACCAACCACCCTGCCGGGAACCCGACCTCTTATCTAACCCCCCACCCCCCGCTCCCTTTCCCTGACTCCTATCCACATCCCCGCCCCCGACATGCCCGCCCACCCTGGGACTCCCACACCTATTCAACCACCCACTGCTGCTCCCTGTCTGCCCACCGGGACCCTCTGCCACTTATTCAACCCCCCCGCTCCACATCCCCTTTCCATACCACACAGAGCACCAGGACTGGCAGCAGCACTGAATGGCTGGAGCCAGCCATCCCACCGTGCAATCCCGCTGCCTAGAGTGCTGGCGGCACGGCGAGTTGAGGCTGCGGGAGAGGAGGGACAGAACGGGAGGGGCCTCCACGGCCAGGAGCTCAAGGGCCGGGCAGGACGGCCCGCAGTTTGCTCACCTCTGGCCTATCACCATGATGGAATGTTTACTGTTGTGGAATTTTTACAAGAATCCTGATTCTTAAGCAGCTTATGGCATATGTTTCTGATACAATCCTATGTTTCTTACCATCGTGCAATCCTCACTTTCCTTTTCACAACTGACAAGGTTGCAGTATATGCAGTAGTCCTCCACGCTTTCTGAAAAAAAAAAATCAATATAGCGCAATGAAATGCTGATCATGTCACGACCAACACTCTAAATGCAAATCCCGAGTTAGTAATTACTGGCGCTATTTTAATCCAGTCACTGGTTGCAACATTTTTTTCTTTTTTGTGAGTCTTATTTTTTCAAAGTTTTACTTTACTGCACCTGAATATAAAAATATCCAATTTTATTTAACTGGTCTATCAATAGCAACCATTCACCCCAATCTAATTTTTTGGTACTTGAAGATATTATTGATGAATAGCCACAATTACAGAACCAGACCCGTGAGTTACCCCACTTTAGGGGTATTAAGATAACGGTCTGTTCCGTAACATAATTCCACTTTTTCGGTTACCTTCACATGTGCCTAATGAGTCTATAGTACATGGGAGAAAGTTATTACCTGACTCTTTCACTAGAACAATTGCTACTTGTCTTCTAAACTCAGCATTATCAATTCAATAGAAACATCACAAGAGGCTGTCTTTCTGCCGCAAATACGTTTCTGCAAACTAATAACACTTCTATTTAGAAAAAATATCACAATTCTCAGAGGTGAAAGTGGGCTGAGCCAGCATGCTGGTAAGAACTGGCCACCGGTTCCGGCCCGTACACGGACGACGTTACAGTGCTGCTGTGGCAGTGCTTTATGCTTTCAGGTCCCTGTCCCCGTTACCTCTCCTCACATCTGTGGCCCTGCCATAGGGTCTGACAGCGCTGCTGGATGATACCGGCAGGGCCACCAACAGTGGGGGAGGAAAAGGGGCAGTTGCCTTGGGGGTCAGTGATTCAAAAGGGCCTGGGGCTCCTTCCCACCACAACAGCAGCTGTCAGGAAGGGCTGGCTGAGGGAATCTGGCCCCCCAGCCCACATCTTCCACCCAAGACCCATCCCTTCTGAGGGCCCAGAGCATACCCCACACGCCATGGCAAGGACGCTGGTGCAGTGGACACCAGTAATCTTCCACATTTACTTTCACCCCTGATAATTTCACATACATAAATGATAATGGCAATTTTGTATTCAAAACCTTTAAGATAAGTGGTCCGCAGTTGTGGCCATCACTTTTTGTTTATTATGCTGAAGAATTTTATTCTTCCAATCAGATGGGGAGTTGCTCGTTAATCGTTTGATGAAGTATCTGAAACTTTGAGAGAGTACATTAGTGGACTGTATAAATGAGCTTTTCTTTCCCTTTTTTTTTTTTAAAAAAAACAGTTTCTGTACAGAGATAGAAATCCTTTCTATCGCTATTTACTTAATGATTGCCATGACTTATTGCGCATTAGATATCTATCTATCAGTGGTCCCCAACGCGGTGCCCGCGGGCACGGGGGCATCTAAATGTGCCAACATTCTGGCTGGTGGTCGAGCATCTGCCAAAATGCCTCCAAATTTCGGTGGCGACGCCTCTGGATGACATCGCTTGTTGGCGGCAAGCAGCGTCATCAAGAGGCGTCGCCCGCCGAAATTCAAAGGCATTTTGGCGGATGCTCGAGCACCATCACGGTCCTTCATTTGGCACTCGCCAGACGAAAAGGTTGGGGACCACTGGTATATATATTAACATACTTACACACACACACACGCTTTCATATTACTGTCACACTCTTATACAATGTATCACCTGCTTTGCTGTGCCCCATGTTGATAACACCTTCACACTCATGCAACATGCTACCGTTTCGGGTCCACATTCTGTGAAGTAGTTACACAAATCCACTCAAAGTACATTAGTAAGCACATGCTGTTTCAATTTTTCTTTGTAGCTAACAGGAAGATTTTAGTCTCATTGTGTAAATATTTTCACATTAACAGTTCATATACACTGTAAAAGTAAGTATCTTAAAAATCACCTCCAATTCCTTAGACATGTTCTTTCATATCTCATCTCATCACACAAGGGGTCAATTGTTAATAATTATTTTGTTTGCATCAATGCTATCTGTAAGTTTAAATATACGTACAAGTTATATTGGCAAAGTGATAAATTCTGCTATTTTATAATGACTTCTCAAAAAAACAATCCATTAACATATTCTCATTTGTGATGTCTAACACACAGGAGAAAAGCATATTGTGGATTCATTGATCAAATCATTACAAACTGCATTCTTTCAAGTAACATTAACAACAGAATTTCACAGTATCATTTTATTTTTAAAAGCTCAGTTCTTGGAATGTCAAGAGTTATATTTACATTCCACTTTCCTTTGCATGCACTGAACTCACTGAAAACCCGCAATATGGGAAATGAGACCACTGCTACCCAGCTGTGTTACAAATCTCTTATATAATACCACATTTAGTGACCATAATCCTGAAGTACAATAGAAAACATCTTACCGCAAGAACCCAATGATCTGGTGTGTGATAAGGAAGCAAATAATATATCATATTGAAGAAATCCACTCTGTATTCATTTAAAAAAAAAAAAAGAAAAAGAACAATTACAGTTTCCAGTGAAGCAAACTATGAAATGTAGCTTATACGGTATTTCCCAATTTCATTACATGGCTTACTACTACAGTACTCATTCCACATCAAACATAGCATTGTATTTGCTGTTTCGCACTGTGTTTCACTGACTGAAAGAAAATGTGCTTTGCTCATGCTGTGTATGAAAGCTTGTTAGCATTTACTTTCATTTGTGCTGTTCTGCCTGAGAGAATGGCCCTAGAAACTACTGCTGAGATGGGTTGTACCTGCTGACAGTCAACCAAGTTATTAATGCATTAATCATTCTGGCACATAAAGAATAGAATGACAGGTTTCAGAGTGGTGTGCCAAGTTGACTGTAATTTAAGGCTTCCTGTGCCAGTAATACATTTTAACATTTGTAGAAGGTCTCTCTCTCTGTCTATATTATATAAATAAACGATTGTATTTCAAGTAAATAATGTTTTTAAAATATTTAGGAAGCTGCATTTAAAATAAAATTAAAATGCAGCTCTTATCAATGTAGCGTGATCCTTGCCTGGGATCCTGGTCTGGGGTTCCAGCCACCAGCACTGCTCAGCCCACTGCCAGTCTGGAGTTCCATTCACTCAGCCTGCAGCGAGCTGAGCGGGGCCGGCAGGGGGCTGAGTGGCTCAGTCCGCTGCCAGTCTGGGGTTCCAGCTGCCAGCCCCGCTCAGCCTCCTGACGGCCTGGGGTCCTGCCCACCGGCCCCGCTCAGCCCACTGCCAGCTGAGTGAGTGGAACCCCAGACAAGGATCCCAGGCCCTGCTCAGCCCGCTGCCGGTCTGGGCTTAGCGGCTCAGTCTGCTGCTGGTCTGAGGTCCTGGCCTCTGGTACCACTCAGTCCGCTGCCAGCCTGGGGTTCCATTCACCCAGACTGGCAGCACGCTGAGCGCGTCCGGGGGCTGGGACCCCAGACCGGCAGCAGGCTGAGGCACTCAGCCCGCTGTCGGTCTGGGGGTTCTGGCCGCCAGCTCCTGCCAGCAGGGATCCCAGCCGCTGCCACCACTCAACCCGCTACACCAGCCTGGGGTTCTGCTCACCCAGGCCGGCGTGAGGCTGAGCGGGGCCAGCGGCTGGGACCCCGACTGGCAAGGGCCCGGCAACCAGAACCCCAGACCGAAAGCAGGCTGAGACACTCAGACCCCTGCCAGCCTCGCTCAGCCTGCTGCCACTCTGGCGTTCCAGCTGCCGGCTCCTGCCAGCCGGGGTCTCAGCTGCTGGCCTGCTCAGCCCGCTGCCAGCCTGGAGTTCCTTGGGGGTCCCCAGGCCAGCAGTAGGTGCTGAGTGGAGCCGGCAGTCAAGACCCCGACTGGCAACGGAGCAGCAGCCGGAACCCCGGGGTGGCAGTGGGTTGAGGCGCTCAGCCCGCCGCCGCGTGTCATCAAAAATTGGCTCGCGTGTCACCTTTTGCATGCGTGCTGTAGGTTGCCGACCCCGGTATAGAGAGCACAGCTGCTGCTGGCGTTCTGAAGCTGCCCGCGTGTTGCTAGCCTGGGTACTGCAATGATGCCTGCCAAAGTTATCACGGTCTGGTATGGGAAAGCATCCTACTACGGAAGAAGAAATAAGGCTTCCATCCCAAACCTTTGGCAGAGGATTAAAACTTTCACTGAGATACTCTTCAGTAGACAAAGCAGGCAGCTGCCAAACGACATTAGAAGGGAGCATTGCACAACTTTATATGAGCATGTTCCCTAAATGATCAGCAATGTTAACCGGGATGACTTTAAGTGAGGAGTTACTGTACATGTTAAGGTAACACAAATCTTTAACTCAAGACTGGGCAAGAATTAGCATAAGGCCCCAAATCTTACTACAGTTCATTCTTCCATTTTGTCCTTTTCCAGATTTTCCTCTTGAGATCTGTGTCTCAGACATGAGCAAAAACAGCAGATGCATGATAGACTTACTCCCACAGGGCTACCGATGTGTAAGTTCTCAAAGGGCCTCTAGAAAGGCATTTGTGACAGGTGGGATCACAGAAACCCTCTGGGAGCTGCCACCTGATGTGCCCAGACTACTTCTACCCCTGCTTTCCCTGCCAACTCAGGACTCCAGCACCCTGTCTTGCTGAGCCAGACACTCCTGTCTGCTCCAACACAGACCCAGGGTCTGAATTACTTGCCCCAAAACTGCAGGTTTACCTGAAAGAGGCTAACAGAAGTGTTCCTGTCTTTAATACTCAGATGCCCAACTCCCAATGGGGTCTAAACCCAAATAAATCCATTTTACCCTATAAAAAGCTTAAAATGCACAAATCTATATCTAATCAAACTGAATATAGATAAGATCCCCACCAGTTCCAGAATGCTCCCTTTTACAGACTAATCTCCTTTTAGCCTGGGTCCAGCAATCACTCACAACCCTTGCAATCACTGTCCTTTGTTCCAATTTCTTTCAGGTATCCTGGGGTGGGGGTGGGGATGGAGAGACTCTGTCTTCAGCCAGCTGAAGACAAAATGGAGGGGTCTCCCAGGGGTTCTCCTATGCAAAGTCCAGCTCCAAGATGGAGTTTTGGAGTCACCTGGGCAAGTCACATGTCCATGCATGACTCAGTTTTTACAGGGAGCATCCACTGTTTACATAGTACCTTGAACTTCCTCAAGTAGACTTCTAATGAGGATTGGAGTATTCCAAGATCCATTGTCCTTTCAGTGTTTCTTGATTAGGTACTTAATTTCAACACTCCTTTCTCCAGGAACTGACCAAATGCTCTACTAAGGTTATTTAGAAATCAAGCCAGTACACAGCCAACATTCATAACTTTGAATACAAAAATGATACATGCATATAAATAGGTTTAATACATTCAATAGATCATAACCTTTACGGCGATGTGTTACATGGCCTATGTAGCAGAAAACACATTTTAAACATATTTCCATAAAGCCTTATGGGAGGTACTCAAAGCAAGCTGTTGAGAAATTTTCAGAAAACAAACAGTGTAAGAACCCCATTGCTTGTTTTTAATTAATGCAATCCCTGGTTCTTCGCCACATTACACCCCATTCTTGACCATCGCTTTTTAATCATTCATTTACCTGAGCGACATCTTTTCCGCTCACCTTGGTACGCCATGATCGCTTTCCACCTCTAAGGAGGTGAACAATGAGAGGCCGTCACACTCATCGGGGTGCCTAACAAGGGTTTTGGGGTCGGATTCCAACGTCTCCATCAACGGTTGAGTCAAAGGGTCCTCCTTGGAACTGTCACTGAGGTAGCGCTTTCTCCACACAAGTCCAAAGGTGCTAGGGGTTAAAACAAAGTCTGAAGTTCTCATGGGGGTGGTAACGGAGTCCACGTTTCCTCTTAGTAGCCTTTCCACAATTTCTAAAACACGTGTCCTTGGTAAGAGATGGCCTCCTCTGCCCGGAGCTGGGACTTATGGGGTAATGGTGCTGCTCTCTGATTGGCAGAGGGCATTGGGAGGAGTTCTTAGAGGGGTCACACGACCCACTTCCTGACAGGTCACTCTGCCCTGGAACTCACCCTGACTGGTCAAATTTCCTCTCAGGGCAGTACTATCAGGGGAAAACCCAACCTCATTGGTACTGGGCACTGGGAGCAGTCCTTAGAGGGGTCACGTGACACACACCTTGCTTCCGGTCATCTGTACCCCAGAAGTAATACCCCCTGGGGCGGGACTTCTGGAGACAGGTGGGAGGAGTGTAAGGGGTCAAGAGGCAGGGTTAGGGTTTGATTCATGGTACGGCCCATATACTACTAGGTTTACTGTATCATACGGTTTGTCTTGTTCATTTTGACCAGGTAGTTTGTGTGCTCAAGGAACATCTGCCTTTGGGGAGAATCTCAACACACACAGAGTTCTCAGCAACAGCTTTTGTGAGTTGATTATTTATGAAAAGAGGAGATCTTGAACTAGATTCCATGGGTTCAATAGCTGTTTCTGCTTGGCACTGTTGAGTATCATCTACCTGCAATACAAACAAAAAATTCTCATGCTTTACTGGTATGGGAGAACCTTGCTAATTACCAGCAGGAAGTGCAAGACCCATTCCAAGCGACTGAATAATATGAATTAGCAGACACATGCGAAAGCAAGAATCTTCAGTGTTTATAGTTATCACTTTGAAATACAACAGCGCTATGCAGAATGCTTTACAGCAACTACCTACTCCTCACCACGTTCAAGTTTAGAATGGGCATTATCATCCATGCTTTACAAATCGCAAGTCACATAATTTAACAAGGTATAGGCAAAGCTAAGGAGTAGTACACAGTAATTCCTTGTCTGGTCTCTTCTTGCTCAATCACTAATCTGCAGAACTGTATTTTGAGATATGTAATTTAAGTTTAATTACTGATATTTCATAATGAATTTGTACATGTCCTATAGTTTATTCTGTAAATATGATAACACTTGAAAAAGTTGTTTAGTCCTGAAGTATTTACATTGGCCTGCAGAGGATATCCTGTCCAGACGTATTATGAAATATTCAGGAGAATGTCATGTCATTCTAAATGTTTAACGTAATCTTCACAATATGTTTGTTTGATGGTCAACACTAGCTTTGTAAAACTGTTGAAAAATTTCACAATATTTATACCTTTAGGGTTCTCTCAAATTCCAGCCCCACCGCTATTACAATCTTCCTTGTCTCCCCTGCACTCCCCACCAAATTCTGACATGATTTTAGCATCAGTTAGCTAAAATTTCAGTAGTTATAAATGTGTGCTTAACAACAATTGAAATCCCAAATGCCAAAACTTCTGATAGTCTAGGTAATTGGTCTCAATTCTCATCCCACTTACACTGATGTGGGTCCTGTGTGAGAGATGAGCATCAGGGCTTATCCTTCTAGCGCCAATACTTATCAAAATAAAAGCTGTTAAAATTTTGATGTCGAGTGGAAAAAGGGAAGACAGTCCTTGCACTTCTGTCATTGTAATAGTAGCTTGAGAAATAGAAGGCTAAATCTAAAACTAAATGATTTTTACCACTGAAAGCAGAGAATGTGGAAGCATTCCTTGTTAGACCCAAGAGTTGTGGGGATAGTGTGCCACCTCTCTAATTGCTCCTTCACTCTAACAGTGTTTTTCTAGCAATGGGCAAAAGCTCAGATTGCAGACATGCAGTGACCAGTGTCTGGTTGAGGCTATCACAATACAAGCATTAAGACAAAGTTCAGTACCAGAACGTCTAAAGAAAGAAATCAATTTTCATTCCAGTGGCCTCAATAATAAAAAGCAAAGGAAAAAAAAATAGATCAAGTTTGCATAAGAACTGAGAAGACTTCAGGGTCTGGTCCTAAAAATGAAAACTCTGGGAACAGAATCTCTTTTTATAAACAATTTGTTCAAGTCTGATTGTTATTTAAAGAATGCTTTTGTGTGTTGTCCAAAAGTCAACAAAATTTATCTAGACTAATGTTCAAAACTACAACCTGATATTAGGATTCTGGATTTCAGAATTTTTGGCTATTTTGCTTTTGTCATCAAATACTACAAAACAGCACAGATGGGAAGACATCACACAGACCAAAAACCAAAACCACGAGAAATTACATACATCTACAACAAAAGATATTAGCCCCTGTGACGGGGCGGGACAGCCCCGCACTGGTACAGCAGGGGTTAACCCTTCCTTGCTAGCAGAGGAAGCCACGCCCAGGAAGTTCTGCTGGGCATGCTCTAACTGGCAGACAGGTATAAAAGGCTGCAGGTCTGCTCAGTCTGGGCTGACCACCGGGGGAGAAGGACGCAGACCGTCAGCTCCTGCGGGAGGAGAGCCAGGGAGCCTGGACCGGGACGTCAGCCGGGCAGAGGCCGTACCGGAGACCCCGGAGAGGGACGCCGGCCGGAGGGGACCTACGGGGGAACCGCTCCCACAACGCCAACGTCCGACTAGACGGGGTAGGAAGTGACCCAGGGGACTTTAGAAACTGACAGCCTTAAAGCTGCGGCACCGCTCGGCGTGTTGCGGGCGGATCCCCGCCGAGCGGGTGGCAAGGAGAGCTTGCCACAATCAGGGCCCTGGGTCGGGACTCGGAGGAGAGGGCGGGCCCGAGTCCCCCTACCCCACCCGTGATACCCCACCCGAGGGGGATTTATGGACTCGGTCTCTAGGCGCTACCCGCCCGAAGGCGCTTATGGACTCCGGCCGCCAGGCCACACTACCGCCCCAGAGAGGGGGTTTATGGACTCCGGCCGTTAGGCGCTCCCCCCACCCGAAGTGTTTATGAACTCCGGCGTTAGGCCGCACTACCCCACCCGAAGGGGCGCTTATGGACTCCGGCGCTGGGCGCTACCCCACCCGAAGGGGTGTTTATGAACTCGGCCGCTAGGCCGCTACCCGGCCCGAAGGGCGCTTATGGACGCCGGCGCTGGGCGCTACCCCGCCCGAGAGGGGCGCTACGGACTCCGACCGCTAGGCGTGCTACTCTACCCGGAGGGGTGTCCGTAGACTCTGGCGTAAGGCCGTATCGCCGGCTACCAGAGACGGACCGAAAGACAAGCGAGTGGTGCAGTGCTAGGCCCCACCCCGCCCCTGCCGCGAGGGGGCGCTGGGGCACCTGGCCCATCACAATTGGCACCTGACCAGGGACCTGAACGGGCCTGAGATAAGGCCACAGGACCCAATATGGACCCCGAGAAACTTTTGAAGTGGCTGCTGGAGAATCAGCAGCAGCAGATGGCGCAACAGCAGCAGCAGCAAACTCAGCTGCTCCAGCAGCTGGCGGCCCAGCAGCAGGCACAAGCCGCACAGCGATAGGAACAGCAGCAGCAGCTGATCCGGGAGCTGACAACCCAGCAACAGGCGAACCAGGAGCGGCTGGTTCAACAGATGGCGGCACTAATCGGCCCGGCACCGATGCGCCTCTAGGGGCCATCAGGGGCAACCCTGGCGAGGGTCTCGCGGGATTACCCGTGCGCCTAGCTAAGATGGGGCGGGGATGACCCGAGGCCTTCCTCGTGACCTTTGAGCAGTCGCGACTGCCGTACAGTGGCCCCTCACTCATTGGGCCACGATACTGGCACCCTACCTGACGGGCCCAGCTCAAGCGGCGTACCGGAACTTGGACCCCCAAGACGCACTGGACTACACGAAGGTCAAGGCCGCCATCTTGGACGAAGTTGGCGTCAGCCTGGAGACCTACCGCCAGCGACTCCGCCAGGAACGATACACGCCAGGGGCCAGGCCGCGGGCCGTGGCCCAGCGAATCCGGGACCTCTGTTGGAGGTGGCTGGAGCCGGAAGGGCGGATGGGCGTTCAAGTGGCCGAGATGGTAGCTCTAGAGCAGTTCCTGCAAGCCCTGCCTCCGGGAGGGAAGGAATGGGTGCAGCGACACCGCCCCAAGACCCTCGCGGGCCTTGTTTCCCGGATGGAGGACTACCAGGCAGCAGATGGGGCATTGAAGACCAACCCCAGGGGAGAGCCTGGTGGACGGAGCCCAGGGCAGGCCCGGGGCCACGTAAGGGGACGGGGAGAGCCTCGGCGGCATGTCCAGCCCCCCGGAATACCAGTAACCCGGGGCCCTAGGGCGACACCCCGAGGAGATATCCCGCGACGACTGGAGGAGGCGCCAGTAAGGCCGGGCAGCCCCCGCCACAACCCTATCGAGGAAGCGAGACGGGACCGCTGCTACGAGTGCGGTCAGGTAGGGCACTTCAGGAGGGAGTGCCCGTACCTGGATTGCAATTATGGGCAGGTGTTGACGGCGGGTCACCGGGCCCGGACTTGGGAGCCGGGGAAAATTGTTCTGCCGGTGAAGGTGGATGGGACGTCTGCCTGGGCCTTAGTTGACTCCGGGTGTAGCCAGACGGTTATTCGGGAGGGGCTGATTAAGCCCACCGGCCCCGCCGGGGCCCCCATCCGGCTACAGTGCATCCACGGGGATGTGAAGCCTTACCCCACTGTCTGGGTACAGCTGGAGGCGGCCCAACACCGGGCGCGGTGTCTAGTGGGGGTGGCTCCTAAGTTGGCTTACCCCGTGGTCTTAGGGCGTGACTGGCCTGGCTTCACAAACCTCTTGAGGGAAGGGGCTACGCCGCCAGGGAGGAGAACTGGGAAACGGGCTAGACGACCGGGATTTTTAGGCCAGCCAACGGCCGAGGACCCCCTAGAGGGGCCCTCGGGGAGCTCCGAGAGAGAGGTAAGGAGCCAAGTCCCCACCGAAGCGCCGACAACAGAGGGCCCGGGCTGGCTAGAGGTGGACACCGACTTCCTCGAGGAGCAACGAGGGGATACCACTCTCAGCCGGGCTTGGGAACAGGCGACTAGCCCACCAGGGGAGGAAGACCCGCCCCACCGCCAGCCACAAGGGCCCCGATTTGAGATCCATCGGGACTTACTCTATCGGGTGGTACCAGAACCACAGACAAAGGAAGAGCTACGCCAGCTGTTGGTCCCGGCGGTTCCGACGGGACTTGCTCCGTCTGGCACATTCGGTGCCGTGGGCCGGACACCTAGGCAGGGAGAAGACGTTGCAAAGGGTGGCCCAGAGGTTCTTTTGGCCGGGCATCCATGCGGAGGTACGAGATTATTGCGCCTCCTGCCCAGAATGCCAGAGAGCCGGTCCAAAAGGTGTACCAAGGGCCCCCCTCGTACCCTTGCCGGTGGTGGGGACGCCTTTTGACCGGATAGGCCTGGATCTCGTGGGACCCCTGGAGAAGAGCGGCACAGGTCATAAGTACATCATGGTGGTGGTCGATTATGCCACACGCTATCCCGAAGCGGTGCCACTGAGGTCCACCACAGCACCAGTCATTGCTAACGAACTATTGCAGATCTTCGCTCGGGTAGGTATCCCGAGGGAAATACTAACGGACCAAGGAACGAATGTGACCTCTAGATTGATGGCAGAGCTGTGCAGGCTGCTGAACATCCGGGCACTAAAGACCTCCGTCTACCACCCCCAGACGGATGGCTTGGTCGAGCGATTCAACGGCACTTTGAAGGCCATGCTGAGAAAGTTTGTAGAGGACGACCCACGGCACTGGGATAAACTACTCCCCGCACTCCTCTTCGCGGTGCGAGAGGTACCCCAGGCGTCCACGGGGTTCTCCCCCTTTGAGCTCCTCTACGGGAGGAAGCCTAGGGGTATCCTCGATCTCCTAAGGGAAACCTGGGAAGAGCAGGAGACCCGTGTTCGAGGGTCGGTGCAGTATATCCTCCATCTGCGGGAACGCCTCCGGGAGCTGGGGACCTTGGCCCGCGAAAATCTGGTTAGAGCCCAGCAGACTCAGGAGGCTCAGTATAACAAGGGGGCCAAGGTGCGGATTTTCGAGCCGGGGGATCGGGTCCTCTTGTTGCTTCCTTCCTCAGAGTCCAAGCTGCTGGCCAAGTGGCAGGGCCCCTTTGAAGTGGTCAGGCGGATTGGGCGGTCGACTATGAGGTACGGTTGTCCGGGCGAAGGAGGATACCCAGGTCTACCACGTGAACCTCCTTAAAGCCTGGAGGGACCGAGAGGGCCTGCTGATAGCCCCATACCCGCCAGAACCGGAGTTGGGGCCACTGGTGGGAGAGCCCGAGGCAGCCGGGACGGCGGACATAGGCCACGAGCTTACCCCAGCCCAGCGGGACCAGGTAGAAAGACTGGTGGCGGCGTTCCCCGTGGTTTTGTCGGCGCGATCCGGACAAACCACATTAGCAAACCACCACATCGCTACCCTTCCAGGGCACAAACTGCGGGACACACCGCCCGCTCCCCAGGAAGATGTGGGAGACAGTGAAGGAGGAGCTCGGGCTGATGCTAGCCTTAGGGGTGGTGGAAGAGTCGCGGAGTGAATGGCGGAGCCCCATAGTGTTGGTCCCCAAGCCAGACGGGACAGTCAGGTTTTGCATCGACTTCCGCAAGGTAAACGCCATTTCACGTTTTGACGCCTATCCCATGCCCCGGGTGGACGAGCTGCTGGAGCGGCTAGGAAAAGCCGAGTTCATCTCCACCCTGGACTTGACGAAGGGATATTGGCAGATCCCGTTAACACCGGCCTCACGAGAAAAGACAGCATTTCCAACGCCGTTCGGACTCTACCAATTTACGATGATGCCGTTCGGATTGCACGGGGCCGCGGCTACCTTCCAGCGACTCATGAACCAGGTGCTGGACGCACACAACGAATACGCCGCAGCGTACATCGATGACATTGTCATCTACAGTAGCACTTGGGAGGAACATCTGCAACACCTGACCAAAGTTCTACGGGCATTAGGCGAAGCCGGCCTCACCGCGAACCCGGCGAAATGTCACCTGGGCCAGAAGGAGGTGACTTACCTGGGCTACACGGTCGGCCGGGGGAAGATCCGTCCCCTCGTAGACAAGGTGGAAGCATTAAGAACGTACCCTACGCCCACGACCAAGAAGCAAGTCCGGCAGTTCTTGGGGCTGGCCGGGTACTATCGGCGGTTTGTGCCTAACTTCGCCACACTCGCTGCCCCACTGACGGAGTTGACGCGCAGTTCACAACCCCAGAAAGTACGCTGGACGGAAGGCTGCGCAAAGGCCTTTCGCGCCCTGAGCGAACAATTAACACGGGAACCGGTACTAGTCCAACCGGATTTTTCAAAACCCTTTATCCTACAGACGGATGCCTCGGAGGTGGGACTGGGGCTGTACTGTCGCAGGAGGTAGGGAAGAACAACACCGGTCTTGTACCTTAGCCGCAAGCTGTTCCCCCGCGAAACCCGGTACTCCACCATAGAACGCGAGGCCTTGGCAGTGAAGTGGGCGGTCGAAGCACTAAGGTACTATCTATTAGGGAACCCCTTCTCCTTAGTGACTGACCACGCGCCCCTCCGATGGATCAATAGTATGAAGGCGACGAATAACCGGATCATGCGGTGGTACCTGTCCCTCCAACCTACGCCTTCCGCGTGTCACATCGGCCAGGCAAGGCTCATGGGAATGCGGACTTCTTCTCCCGCATCGGGGAGGAGGAGGGGGAGGCGGGAGTCCAGGGTCAGCCGGGCCCGACGGCCGTCTTAAGGGGGAGGGTGTGTGACGGGGCGGGACAGCCCCGCACTGGTACAGCAGGGGTTAACCCTTCCTTGCTAGCAGAGGAAGCCACGCCCAGGAAGTTCTGCTGGGCATGCTCTAACTGGCAGACAGGTATAAAAGGCTGCAGGTCTGCTCAGTCTGGGCTGACCACCGGGGGAGAAGGACGCAGACCGTCAGCTCCTGCGGGAGGAGAGCCAGGGAGCCTGGACCGGGACGTCAGCCGGGCAGAGGCCGTACCGGAGACCCCGGAGAGGGACGCCGGCCGGAGGGGACCTACGGGAACCGCTCCCACAACGCCAACGTCCGACTAGACGGGTAGGAAGTGACCCAGGGACTTTAGAAACTGACAGCCTTAAAGCTGCGGCACCGCTCGGCGTGTTGCGGGCGGATCCCGCCGGCGGGTGGCAAGGAGAGCTTGCCACAATCAGGGCCCTGGGTCGGGACTCGGAGGAGAGGCGGGCCCGAGTCCCCTACCCCACCCGTGATACCCCACCCGAGGGGATTTATGGACTCGGTCTCTAGGCGCTACCCGCCCGAAGGCGCTTATGGACTCCGGCCGCCAGGCCACACTACCCCGCCCCAGAGAGGGGTTTATGGACTCGGCCGTTAGGCGCTACCCCACCCGAAGGCGCTTATGGACTCGGCCGTTGGGCACCTCCCCCCACCCGAAGGCGCTTATGGACTCCGGCGCTGGGCGCTCCCCCACCCGAGGTGTTTATGAACTCCGGCGCTGGGCGCTACCCGGCCCCGAAGGGGGCGCTTATGGACGCCGGCCGCTAGGCCGCGCTACCCCGCCCCGAGAGGGGGCGCTTACGGACTCCGACCGCTAGGCCGTGCTACTCTACCCCGGAGGGGGTGTCCGTAGACTCTGGCCGTAAGGCCGTAATACGCCGGCTACCAGAGACGGACCGAAAGACAAGCGAGTGGTGCAGTGCTAGGCCCCACCCCGCCCCTGCCGCGAGGGGGCGCTGGGGCACCTGGCCCATCACAGCCCCCCATAGCCTTAATTGTATACTAGGGCTTTTTTTTTTTTTTTTTTTTTTTTTAAGCACATGGGGCTAAACTCAGCTCTGGCAAGCAGTTGAGCTAAATGGACTCATGCAATCTATACGAGGGCTGAATTTGGCCAATGATGTTAAAGTTTTTACAATGCTTCCAAGTCACACCTATGACAACACGATTATTTAGATAAGCGTGCGCGCACACACTCCCCCAATGTGGACAGTTCTCCCCTAAAGTAACAATTACCTTTTTTGACCACCTCTGGGAGTCCGTCTGGCTCATTGTCCTGGGTCAGTGAATGTACGTAGATGGCAACCTCATCAGCACTTGACCAAAGGAAAGAGCCATTACCTGTACAAATGACTAAGGAAACTCTGGAAAGATGTGTTTAGAATGCAATGATCTCATTCATTCATTCGTTAATTAAGTACATAAGACGTGTGCTTGTGCAACTACAGTCAAGTATAGCAGAGCTTCAGAAACTATACTGATTTATGAGGATCTGGCCCCTCATCTGAATCAAATGTAATAATGGATGTTTTGAAAACATGTGTTAGTCTGTTAGTCTATAAGGTGCCACAGGATTCTTTGTTGCTTGAAAACATGTGTTCTAAATAAATGCATTAAGGTTAGAAACAGGATCATGATTAAGGCTATGTTTTAGTCATGGGTATTTTTAGTAAAAGTCATGGACAGGTCACGGGCTATAAACAAAAAGTCACGGCCTCGTGATCCCTCCATGACTTTTACTAAAAATACCTGGGACTAAATCTTACCGACTGGGAGAGGGGACGCTCCTGAAGACTGCTGGGGAGTGGAGAGAGAGAGCAGAGCAACGCTGGTGCTGGGGGGAAAGAGGTGGCTCAGGGCCCCACCACCACTAGTCCCAGACTGCTGCTGCAGGCCAGCGTCAGGGACCATGCCTGGGACTGCCAGAGCAACGGCCAGCGCGGCTGGCTCCTGAGCTTCCTCAGCTGCTGGGATCCTGGGATCAGCTGCACCAGCACTGCAAAATTCACAGAGGTCACAGAAACTGTGACTTCCATGAATGATTTGCAGCCTTACAGTCACATTCTAGTATAGCATTTCCTTCTTCAACTACCCCATGTGCATTGGGGGGGCAAAATAAATGGATGGTGGATATCTGGCAGCCTTATAAAACGCACTTCAGGATAATGTAAATATCAAGCACAGTGCTCCATCAGCTGGGCATGGAGTGAGTACTGTAACTCAGTGCCTGCTTGCCATAATACCGGCTCCACACTGTGCTACATGAGTGCTTTTTGATGTGTTTATTTCTGAAGCGAGAGCATAGAACTACAGTCCCTCATTCACAGTAAATGGAAGTAGAAAAAGACTGTAGGCTAGAAAATGCAGAGGGAATTGATAAGAAAAAATTCACCTAGATGGACAGGTTTAAAAACTTTTCCCCTCTGCTTGGCAGTAAACACCCAACCTATGCGTGTTACAAATAAAACTTCATATAGTCATCACCAGAATTTCTCTTTGCAGCGGCACGTGGAATTGTTCACACGCCTATCTAAATTATTAGCAAGAACAGTGCTGTCATATAAAGAATCACTTCATTAATAATTTAAATGGAAATTCTGCATACATCAGAACTGATATGCTCTCCCAAGTCGAGTGTGACATAATGAGGTAGAAGAAGCAGTTTAAAGACAATAGGGGCATGTCTGCCCTGGGAAGTTTCAGAAGATATTAATTAATGTGTTCATTAAAGCAGCGTTACAACATGCAGTGTAGACACTGCCCTGTTATGTTTAATATCACATCAGTCAGTTACGGTTAACCTTAGGGGCAGAGTGAAAAGACATGTTTAAACACGGTCTCATTTTGAAGTACAGACCCTGACAAGTAAGGTGTTGTCTCCTTTGCACCATAAGTGAAACTTTACCAGAACAATGAATGAAAGTTCCTGATTGAATTCTGCCTGGACACCAAAAATGTATCAGTCAGGCTAAAAAAGTGTTTTTAATTTATTAAGGGGGGGAGTGCACTCAGAGGCTTGCTATGTGAAAGGGGTCAACAGCACAACAGTTTGAGAATCACTGGGCTAAAGGATAATCTCTGCTGAACTACACTTTCCTTTTGATATCCAGGCTGTCAAACTGTAGGCAGCTCAGGTACAGATGAAATAAGGGCCCATGCTTCAGGAGATCTGTTTTTTCTGCTGGTGTAGTGGAGATTCCTTAGCTATCAATCAATCATGTCCAAAAATTCCCAGGACTTCTGGCTAGTGACGAACTAGAAGGATGAGTTCAGCTCTTTCCTCTTCCCTTTATGCAAACTGTCTTGTAAAGCAGCGGATTCTTCTCGACATCTGACATTATTTCCATGGCCTCTGAGAGAAGTTCTGACCTCTGGTTACTCACTTATGTTGAAAGGGACATAAACATTCATACTTCAGAGCACAAGCCAACCTCTAACAGGAGATGGGAAGAAATTTCCCTTGTGGGTTAGTTATTCCATAACTGCCCTCTACAGGTTTCTTCAACCTTCCTCTGAAGCAACTGCTACTGGCTACCGTCAGATGACATACAGGAGACTCAATGGACCACTGGTTTGAACCCATCTGTCCATTCCTATGTTTTTGTTCCAACACTACTGAATTCCATAAAAGTAAACTAAAAGGAAGGGTACCCTGACATACTGAAAAACTGTAGAGCACAAGGTGTGCGGTTCAGAAAGCTGGACGCTCTTTTTTCTGATTGACCCACCTTAACCCTGGGGGCATCTTGTCTTCCAGGTATGCTCTTCACCAAGTAAGGTGTGTTCCTGTAGCAATCATACAAGGGCCAAAGTGAAAACTGGGTTGGCTTAAAGTATGTTCCTTGTACTTACCTGCCCCAAAAGAGACATTTGGACAGGATCTGAGAATGACGTGTCCACAAATGGAATTTCTGGAGACACATTGTGAAATCCCACTCAGAGGACAGTACCAATGCATGGCATCAGCAAACATGGTCACTGGGGAAGACTAGCTACGGAGTGACTGCTGCCAGGATACAATTGATGAGATGAAGTTATGGGTCTTTGTAAATCTTTACCAGAGTGGTAAATTTAGAGTCAAAGCCATGCCTATTTTAACCTGGTTGAACAATGTCCTGCATTGGATTCAGAATATTCTGATTTTGAACTCCAGGGGGGTTGGAATCCTTTCTAGCAGCCGGCAAGTTGGGAATGGATCTGTTTCGCTGGTCAGGGCACAAACAGTGATGTTGTCTGTAAATGGACAGAGTTGTGTAACTTGAGACCTCAGCCTTGCTGTGATACTACCAGCCATTTAAACCTCTCAACACAGAGGGTAGGTCAAAACGAAGAGTCTTGTATAGGAATTGTAAACTCTTCACACACAAATGCTCATTTTGTCTTTGTGATGCTGAAGATTTAATTGTTTGGGAAGAAAAAGGTTTAGGTCTTCCATGTGAGCTTCTGCTTCATACTTTCCCCTCTGCTAGGCAAACATTCCCTTCATGAATACCTTTGGTGTTGGCAGTGACCAATGGATTACTATGCCGGCTTTGACAAGGAGGGTTCAGGCTTCTGTTGTCTCAGCTACTAATTTCACTGGTTTCCCAAATAGCCTTGCACTTGTGAAAGTGGATGCACGGGGTATGGATGATTTTTTTCACGTTCATGAGTGTAAACAGTTTCCTTATAGCCAGAGAGTAAGAATGCTTTGCTACAAATCATATCAAGACCGAGGAAAAATTGCCATGAAAGAATATCTTACACACCTCTTCAAGGATTTGACAAGAATGTAACCCTGAGAACTCTCACGCTCAAATTGAGGATCATACCCTAGAGACGATGGCCCACTTGCTTGCCACCAACTAGATTTTCCTTACTAAGTAAAAGAAATGGTCACAGTTGGAGTTTTGAAATTTGCAGTAGTGTCCTCACTCTTTTAGTCAATGGAATCTTTTGGAAGGAACTCCTTCTGGAGGCATGGCCATGTCTCTCTCTGGTAGGACTACTGCTGCACTTAGGTTCCCCAAACTTACACATTTTCCTTATCTTTTTATATAACATTTTAGTTTAACATCTAGATTTAACCGGGAATGAATGGAATTCTTATGTGCCTCTGTTCTGGGCACACACTGTCTAAAGTGCTCTTTAATCCTTCAATGCTGTGCAAACCTAAGGAGAGGGGGAGTGTAGGATCCGCCGTTAGGGGAGGGGCTCTTCGTCCTCCGGGGCAGCTGGGTACCAGGCCACCTCACCACACAGGGGTGACACCACCGGCTCAGGACTCAGGCCCTCCAGCAAGGGCAGAGCAAGCAGTTCAGTCTATAAAGCCCAGGCCCTGGATCAGGGTGGGGCAACAAACACTGGTGCAGGGCTCAGGCCCTCAGGTAGGGCTGAGCAAGCAGTTCAGTCTATAAAGCCCAGGGTCAGGGTGTCGGGGCGAGGGGGAGACTGCCACCCGTGAGTGGGGTGGCAGGGGGGACGCAGGCCCACCCACTCCTCTGCGTCCCAGCCCGGGGCCCTAACAGTGGTAGGCAGGCTGCTGCTGTGTCAGTGGGGATCCTGGCCGCAACACACTGACATTGGCTCTGGGTCTGCTGCAGTCAGACTAGGGTCTGCTGCCCCCGGGCCACTTCCAAACTCCCCCTCGGGGCCTACCTGGATCCTGGGGTCATCCTCCACCGGGTCCAGGTGCATGGGTTCGTCTCGGACGGGGCTGGGTGGCAGGTCCGGCAACTCCTCCGGAACGGCTCCTCTGGGTAGCGAGCACGGGGGAGGGTAGAAGCCTCCTGGCGCCAAGCTCCCGGAAGGACGTCCGCTCGCTCTGGTCGCTGACCTCCCACTGAGCTCGGAAGGCCCGCCTTTATACTTCCGGGTCGGCGCTTGACCCTTTGCGGGGTAGGCTCAGAGCTCTTTAGCTCCCCCCAGTCCAGCCTCTTCCTCCTCCGGGGCGGCTGGGTACCTGATAAACAGACAGGCACAATTCCCACTCCATTGTGACCTAAATTTTGGGTCCCATTCCCTGGTTGAAAGAGGCTTCCAGGCTGAAAAACAGAGATGAACAAATTACATTACTCTGCCACCTGAGAATGGGCTTCACAGAAGTAACACGTCTCTCTGCACACCCAGATATACTCGTGGGGAGAGAAGGGAGGCAGTGCGTCTAATACAGAGCACTCCAGCAGACCCGTATATAGGAGAAAACCACAGCATGGCCTCATGGATTGGAGAGTGCAAAATACTGATTAAAATGGGAGCAGGACTGGGTCCATACATTTAATTTTGAAATCTCATTAAGTAAGGTTAGACTTCTACAGGGATAAGTGGGAGCAGTCTCCTTCTTTACAATGGCTATTTAGCAGAATTACCTGTTCTCTTAAACCTCAATCTGCAAATTGCATTTTCCCAACCAAATAGACAAATGTAGGGAAAAGTCAAATTACGGCTCGGCAGGTAACATTTCATCACGTTTAAGCTTAATGGAGTCCATATACAAGCTAAAGGATAATAGTTTGAGGTATATTTGTTTGCTTGGGATTTTAAAACACAGGAGCACATTGTAGTATTTAATGTGCTGATCATATAGTTCTCTTTGGGACATATTTATTCCTCATTTTAAATTGCTTTAAAACCATATAATTTTATGAGTTAGTACTATATATTTGTATAAAGAAGTTCCATCTCAGTTTGGAAAGAGAATTGCGTGTATTAGCTGAAAGTTAATTTAACTATATCACACAATGGGAACTTTTTTCTTGGGTATTCTTCAAATCACCATTGATAATGAGGTTTAAAGAACCTCCACATTGAAGTTATAGTTTGTAACAGGATTTAAATAGGTAGAAATGTGTATCTCACTTTTCATCTCTTCCGCATAATTCTGGGTCTCCTTCAGAAACTGTTTAGCTGTTTTCAGTTCTTCTTGCAGCTGATGGATTTCTTGAGATTTTTGATCAGACTGGCAGCGAAGAAGGTTTTTTTCCTCCATTTCCTACAACAAAACATTAGTTACAAAACAGTTGATTAAGTCAATAGAGAGTAGTGTGATGTGGTATACTACCCATCTGAGTGCCATGAAGACTCTGGAAAGTTGAACCTTGGTTTCTAAACACATACATGAGTTAGGAACACAAACGGCACTCTTGGCAGTCCTCAGAGGGCAGACAATCCTTTTGGGACGTCTCCCAGCTGGCACAGATCACAGCAGTACCTAGGTGGCTCAGGATATGGAACCAGGGAGCTGCAACCAGTTCTCTGGTGCCTGCCCATAGCAGATCTTGACACAGGATAGAATCCAGCCCACAAAAACTGAGCGTCAGTGAAGTTAAGTGATTTGCCCATAGCCACAGAGGGGAGTCAGTATCAGAACACGGGAGAACTTTCCAGTTCTAGCTGCTGTTCTCAGACCATCCATCCCTCAGTGTGGATGAGTCAAATATATGAAGTTGCTCTTGGGAGCAAGATAGCATTAGATGTGAAGTCTTATTAGTCAGTAATACCTGGGGGCTCGGGATAGTACATTTTCTAAGCATCTTTTTTTCCAAAAAAGTTAAGAAAAGTTAAAATACCCCATACAACTATGTCCTACCTGGGAACTGAAATAAAAGTTATTTCTAAGAAACTAACTCCTTCCACCCATCTGTTCCTGCATTGCTGGGTAACAGATGGCATGGCACTGGTGGGACTCTACTGGAAGCAAGCCATCATTTCTTCATCTACTTACTACGAGCAGATGGGCACCAGTGCACAGAGGCCAAATTCAAGAAAAGGGAGGGTCTGGATGGAAAACAAATTAAAACCTTGCCGACACAGCAAGTCTGTATTTTCAGCTATTTAAACAAGTCACCCAAAGAACATAACTAGAAGCATCAACGGTTTTAGTTATTTTCCTTTTGTCTCACAACCTCCTAGTCCAAAATATCCAACTGCTATACCAGAACAAACACACACACACACACTCTCTGCTATCAATCATTCTAAAAGACACAGGTGTCAAGAGACAACATTTACAGACAATGCTGATGTGTAACAAATGTTTCAAAGCTGTATGAATTATCAGCTTCCTGTGTTCTAAATATCAACAAAATTCAAGGGGTTCAAATGGCTGAAACGCCCACCCCTCTTGCTGTGACTCAGCACAAGTGGCTCTGATTAAGAAGCATTCAACAAAAAGCTGGAACCAACAACCTAACATAGCTGCAAAAAAAAAAAAAAATCCCATGCTCTGATGCTGGACGTTCACAAAACCATTTACAAGAAATGCATTCTCCTACCTTAATCTGGTAAGGCTACAGCCCATCATTTGTATTTACAATTTGGCCTCAACCACATAGGCCATCATTAACTCTTGCTCGAATCATCGCAATCCAACGTATTTAGACTTGAATGCTTCTGCCCTGCAAAATCTGCAAGAGTTACAGAACACAGCAGCACACCTCCTCAGTAATACAGGTTCACTTGAGTACATCAGTCCTATGTTTCACTCACTCCGCTCATTCCTCAACAGAACACTGAATCAAATCTCGGTCTTTATTTTCAAAGCTGTAAAGGAAATGGGCCCAATATACCATCTTACTCTCTCAGACTTCAGTAGCTGTGTTCCTCAGGAACAACTGTCTACACATCAGAAGTAAAACTAGCAGATGCAGCAGACAGGGCTTTTTCAGGAGCTGGCACAATACTATGAAATTCACTCCAGCAAAAACTGAGAATGACAACTAACATCACCATTTTTCGTATTTAACCCCCCACCCCACCCCCGCCAAAACACACACACTCTTTGCCCTCTGGGACAGTGATTTTCAACCTCTTTGCCATTTGCAGACCCTAGAAAATTTCAAATGGAAGTGCAGACCTCTTTGGAAATCTTAGACATGGTCTGTGGACCCCCACAGGCCACGGCTTGAAAACCACTGTTCCGTTGTAACAACAACCTTTCGAGAACCCCTTAGACAGGGGTCTGTGCACCACAGGTTGAAAACCACTGCTCTGGGGGATATGGGAGAAATAGGAACCTCAAATAACCTCAAATAACAGATGCTAGTCACCTTAATTATTCTTAATTATTCTGGAAAGCATTCAGATACAACAGCAATTGGCACAATAGAAGAACTTAAAAAAACCCAATCGCTGATGTTGCTTCTATGACTATTCTGAGTTCTCTTCCCTTTCATTTTCCTTCTAACGCCAAATTAAAGGAAAAATCTTTTAATCTACAATCAAGGTTTTTTAAAAATCAAAAGTTACAGCCAGATGCTTTTTGTGTAAATTGGAATAACTTTACTGATTTCAATGGAGCTATGCTGATATATGCCAGAGCAGGATCTGGCTTCATAGTTAGAATTTTGTTGATAATGCTAGTCTATAGTGCTTGAAAAAGTTAAAATGTACAAATCATTTGGGGGATTTTCCCACTCCTCCATGAAATCTTAGAATTAAGCAAAACACACTTATACTTAGGAAGCAGCTAATGTTTCTAGAAGTTCCAAATCAACTCAAACAGATATTTAATATATTTTATTTTTTAAGACTAAACAAAGAGTCTACATAATTAGATTAGACAAATAATTCCATATGAACTGTAACCCTATCTGAGGTATGCTGGTGCAAAATCATTTTTTTAAACCCTGACCATACAACCAATTTTTGGCCTGGAGTCAGTCCATATGGAATCAATTGCAAAAACTGCAAGATCAGGGCCTTATCTTGTATCACAGCTATAGGTCTTGTGACAGGGTCGGGCCAGAGGGCTACAGGAGAGTGAGCCTATTGGGATCCAGGAAGTGGGGAGCCCACTGCTAAAAGATCACCCCAGCCTTAAGGGGGGATCCACAGGACCTGGAAAGCAAGTGGTTTCAGGAGACAACTAATGAAATAACAAGGACAGACGTGCTGTCAAAGGGTCAGTCGAAGGGAACCTGATGGGGACACCGAGCAGAGAACCCCAGACAGCTCCCTCTGCTCCTCGAAGGCATCACGGGAGTCAGTGAACGCCACCCAGAGGAACTCTGCCCAGATGCGTGAATGGATGGAGGACCGGAAAGAGGCCCCACAGTTACAGGAGACTCCATTGGCCAACCTCCTCTCCCTGGTTTTATAGACAGCCATTTCAGCCAGGGCCAGGAGGAGGTTGACCAAGAGGTCCCATGACTTTGTGGGGCCACCAATAGCCAGTGCATAAATAAGGAGGTGAGGAAAAGTGCAGCCAAAGGCGCAATTGGATATCTGTGAGGAGCCAGAATAGAGGCTGCAGCTTGGCGTACTCCAGGTAGCGTGCACCAGAGTCTCCCTCACGCCGAGGAAAGGGCAGGTGTCCAGGACAGGGGTGAACTGCGCCAATTACATGCTCGTGCTCACAGCCCCTAAAGGAGCCACCAACTGACATCCCCGGCGAGCTTTGGGAGCAGGGTGGAGTATAGACTGGCCCACTGGGCTCCCCACCCTCTAGAGGAGGCAGGAAGTCCCTCCACTTTGTGTCAGGGTGGGGCGAAGGTGAGGAAGTGCAAGGTGTGGAGCACGAGCACATACAGATGTTTCCTTGGCACAGTCTGGAAACAAACTGGCGTCAAGTCGTGCAGCCGGCTTACAGTGAAGGGCAGGGAAACCGGTTGGGTCCACAAGCGCGGGGCCCGCTACAGGAGGCGAGAGAAGGCAGAAATATTAGCCCCAGATTAAGCAGGTCCTTTTCCCCTGGGTAAGATAACAGGGCAGTTCCAGAAAAATCAGGAATTTGCTGGAACCAATTAAGGCAGGTAGGCTAATTATGACACCTGGAGCCAATTAAGAAGATCCTAGAATCAATTAAGATAGGCAGGCTAATCAGGGCACCTGGTTTAAAAAGGACCTCACTTCAGTCAGTGAAGGGTGCGCAAGGCGCTAAGAGTGAGAGGGCCTGCGGCTGGAGGACTGAGGAGTACAAGCGCTATCTGGCATCAGGAGGAAGGTCCTGTAGTGAGGATAAAGAAGATGTTGGGAGGAGGCTATGGGAAGTAGCCCAGGGAGTTGTACCTGTCACACGGGTGTTACGTGTAACACTGTAGACAGCTGCGATCCACAGGGCCCTAGGCTGAAACCCAGAGTAGAGGCGGGCCTGGGTTCCCCATTCTCCTCCCCTATTGGATATAAAGGAGTTGACTTGGACTGTGGGTCCCACCAGAGGAAGGTCCTGGCCTGTCCCCCTGACCCACTAGGTAGGTCAGCAGAGACTGTGGGGATTGTTCTCCTTCCTTTTCCTCATGCTGGCCAGTGATGGGGTTAGCTGAGTGAATGGCAGGTTTGAGCCACAAAACTGGCCAAACTGAAGGCTGCCCTGAATCTCTGAGGTAAGCAAATCCGCCAATAAGTGCAGGACCCACCAAGGCAGAGGAGGAACTTTGTCACAGTCTTTTAAGATGGTCCAAAGAGGACAGCCAGAATAAGACAGTATCGAAACACAACTTCTGGTGGAAATACACTATTCTCAACACAGAGCTTGCAGAGTTCCCTGGGAGTCAGTAAGGCATAAATGGCACCAGTTCTTACTGATTTCCAGTTTAAATTATTAATTATTCCAGTTCCTTTGACTGGTTTGCTAGTAAAGCCTGTTTTGCTCTGCACAGCTTCTGTGTTAAGCTCACTGGAGTCCTTTTTCCAAACGGTGTTTCACTGCTATTGCCTATGAGGAAAACACATCACATTTTATTTGTAGTCATATTTAATCTATTTTAAAAATTAAAAATTCCTGATGTCCCGTAAGCGATGAGCTCCAAAGATAGTTAGAAAACAAAGCAAAAAGAATAAGCCATGTTCTGCTTCCTCCTACAGAAAGAGAAGTTTGGAGTAACTGTTGACTTCTGTGTTGTATAACTAAGAGCAGAATTTGGCCCTAAACCTTGAAACTCAGCACGATGGCTTCAAAAAAAAGTACAATTAAAAACAGCTCAGATATCTGAAAAATCCATCCTCCTTTCACTCTCTAATCCTGGGTTCTAGATTCTGTATCATACCAAAAACAGTACAGGTTAAGGTAACACAAATCTTTAACTCAAGACTGGGCAAGGTTATGAACAATATTTTCAGGCACATTTTCAAGTATATAGTTGTAATGTATAAATATAGTCATAATTTAAGCAATAGTTATAGTACAGTCTGGTAATCATTGGGAATCCTAACCAGTGCTTTCTTTTAAGCTCAATCATAAGGGCAGCAGATTCAACACTTGCTCTCCATTTTTTTTTAACATAACATATTTTGTCAAAGCGAGCACCTATTGGGATTAGAAGATCCTTCCCCATTCCCACTCAGTCCTCAACTGTTCACTTGAGAGGTAACATTTAGGTGTTGGACTGATGATCTGCTATCACCAAATATGCCATTGAACAGCCAACAAACAGAAAGCATCAATACCAAACTGGACTCAATTCTGTACAATTGAAATACCAAGAAATTGACAAATTACCTTTTCCACTTACCATATATTCAAGGAATAGGTTACATGTTCGGAAAAACCAGTATTAGTACACCTTATTTCCCCGTTTTATGGACCAACAAAGACATTCAGCTTGCACCTCTGTCTCCATAACCACATTCTTCGGGGTAAGGAAATTAGTGTCGTGCTATCCTCAATCTTAAATTGATCACCTGACTTTATATCGCTATGTAAACCAGGAAGTTAACAAGAGCATAACTGTAACACCATCAAATTCTAACTGGTTTTCAACCTTTTTAATCCGTTTTATATCCGTCATAATAGCTCTATAGTACTCCAAATTAAAAAGGAAGTAAATTTATTACCAACGTCAAGAGAGAAAAAAATGAGAATGACCTAGTTCCAGTCTAGAAAGGAGTAGGCTTTTCTGGATAAAAACCTATAGACGTCCAAGTTTCAGTATGAATCAAGTGTTTCAAGAGTAAACCTGGAAAGAAGAGTATGTGTAGAGAAAATACTAACCACCTCTGTAGAAAAGGTTTGATTAACGTGCTCACACAGCTAGGATGACACATAGCTATGGCGGACAGCTATCGTGGACAAATTTACAACCTCTGTATTAAGTCAGTGTAGACCATGTCTATCATAAATAAAAAAGCAGTTTTCTATTAGAGAGTGGGGGTAGAAAAGAAGCAGTGCTCGTATCAGAACAAGGCTAAAGGGAACGGTTGTAGGGCATTACCCCCAGACTGCCTTTGGGCCCATCTGCTACCTCAGTTTACCTTCACTCTTGCATCAAACCAGATATCACATGTGGCGATTTTACAGTAGTGCTCTCTTCCAGGTTGGTTTATTATCATAACACAAGTTTTCCAGGTCTTGATCAGAGCATGCCCATCCTTGTAGTCAACCCCTCTCCTAGCTGGGACTTCTGCATCCTGCAGGCCCATCAATGGAGGCTTATCCTGCACCGCTTCCAGTTCCTTGTAAATCTCTACCCCAAAGGCTTCTGCCTCGGAGTTCTAGAAAATTGCCACCTGTCCTCTTCACAGGCCCTCTGCCTGGGCACTAAGGAGAGAGAGTCTCTCTCTGGCCTCTCTCACACATTTTGTGTCTCTCTCTCTTTAATGACCACAGGCTGCCCTTTTACCTGTCAGCAGGCCCGGTTTAGATGCATGCTTCTGTCACATGACCCTTGTATTTATTCCCATCATACAGGAGATGGGCTAAACCTGACAAAAGGTGCTGCTGTGCCCCAGTCTTTTAATGGACCAGCTCACCCTGTGACAGGAACATACCACAGCTTGCTCTGACCTGTGATATGTTTAGTTGCACTTAAATATTAGTCACATATAGATCTTCACACTAGTGCTAGTGCTTCCCCTCTGCTTTCTCCTAAGCACCCTCCTATCCTCCAGCAAGACACTTGCTCCATCCCATGTCCTCAAGTACACTGGGGTGGCCTTTGGGTGGATGGCCAGGGACCAAATGACAGGCCTACTGCTGAAGCCTCTGGGATGAGGAGGGCTCACTCTCAGACCCCGTGGAAGATTCTTCCCTAGGAAGAGACTAGAGTGGAGCTGAGGTGGCCTCATGCTGGTAGCCATGGCTTGTTGGGGATCACCCTTACACCAGGGAGCAGCACCACGGGGAAAGTGACCCGTGTCTCAGAGCTGGAGATGCGCTTCACGGTACCGAGGACTGCTGCCGGGAAGGTGGAGGCCAGCGACATGATGATGGGAGCGTCAGGCTGGGAGCGGTGCCACATCGAAATCCCAGAAGGTAGCCTCATCACAGATTTCCCTTTAGAGAAACCGCCTTTGAAAGGTCTCCCAAAGATGGGCCTAGGTCCCCATGCATGGGTGGCACAGGGAGAGACATCAAGTCTCTTGCTGCTGCAATGCCTCCAATGTTGAAGGTGCCATGAAATGTCGTGGGCCCTGACGGCTCCCAAGAGTAGGTGCTAACTACTAACACTACAGTAACGAGATACAAGAAAAAACTCAGAGTCCAAAGTTAAAGAAACCACTATCGGACTTGTGAAAACAAGGAGCGTTCCAATAACCGTAACTGGTGCAAAGAAGGAACTGAGCGGGCTTGGGGCCAGCAGGGCCCAATGTACCGGCGCATAAGCACAGGGCTCCAGAGGTTGCCAAAGCCGGCCCTAGGGGTACCATTAGGGGAAAAAAATACTGACAGCGTGCACGTGGGCACGCACACATCAAATATGGAATCGACATGAGCAAGCACTCAAAAAAGAAGAATCCAGTCTTGCGTGCCTGAAGCACATATGCACCTAGAGTGGGATCTACGGACAAATACTCAATGAATAACTTGTTCACTCTGGTAATAGTGGTCTGGAGGCAACTTTAAACTTGTGAAAAAAAATGGGTCTTGTCTTACCTTTTCCTTCTCTTTTATTTTCTATTCTAAGGAGTGACGATTGCGTTCTACAATTCGTCTTTGATGATTCAGTAGTTTCCCCATTTTTTGCACCACCATTTCATGCTATAAAGAAGTTTAATCATAAATCACAGTGATGCAAGGGGAATATTTATTATTTCTACTACAATAGCAATCCCACCCCTGCAATCAGGATTGAAAGCCCACTTTAGTAGGCACTTAAAAAAAATGAAATACATACGAGGAAGTCATGGTCTCTGCCCCAAAACTGCTTACAGTCTTCCATGACGGAGTGAACGCCCACAACACAGGCATTCCATACCAAACTGATAACAGATTACACTTGGCTATAATACAAGTGTGTGCTAAGTTTCCATAAGTAAGCAGCAAAAACTAAAAAAAACTAGAAGTGTTTAGGCACAGGGGATAAATTCAATGCAACTTTCAATTTACAATGAATCAGCACATTGATTCAACAGAAAACAATTACTGAACTATTTTGAACAGCAAGAACAGAACAATTTTCATTGTTTGAAGTAGGTTAGACTGAAATTTTAAACTGAAAGTCAATATGCTAAGAATTTCCTTTTTAGAGGAAATTCTCCTATTAGAAGTGTTTCAGTTTATCTGTCATTTTATTAAAATAATATACTGCTTGTAATTTTGGTGGTTGATAGAGAACTAGAGTACACTGAAACTCCATTTAATAAATTCCCAGTGTAATTTCTATTGTGAAAACAATCTGCTGATAAAAGTCTGAAAGTTGCCCAAAGCACACTACTATACATTTTCTCAGAACACAATACTACCGGGTGTAATACTACTGCTCCTTTGCCTCTTACAGTTTCATTGTGTTCACGTTTTTATTTTCTGAAATCTTTTCTTTAAGACAGGTAACTATTCTTAAAGGTAATAAAAAAGGGAACCGCTGATAAGATTTAAATCATCTTTGTGGTTGGATGCTTTTAAACCAAAAGATAATTTACTTGAATATAATTTTAAAGGGATGTGAAAAATGCTACTGGCATATGTGGAGATATATTTCATTTTAAATGTATGCTTTATTGAAGTGAGGTCCTGCTTACACATTAATAAATTAGTGAGAATATTATTGGAATAGAACATTGTGACAAGAGCATCTCCTGTTGCTTCAGCTTCGATGTATTTATGGAATGTAAATATGGTGAAAAGCCAATGATTTTCACAGAAGGAGACAGTGGTGCTGTTAAAATGTCTTTTTATGACACTTTCAAATGGCTTTAGTATATATAAGATATCTGTGTTTCTTAGATATTTGTTATCGTTGTTCAGTCTACCACAATAACAATATGGCATTGCTGGCTGCCTCATTAGGGAGCTGGCATACTCTTTGTTCAGTCTATCAGAGCAACTTCTGCACCTTGAAAACTTTTTCTTTGTGGATATCTTCCCCACAGCACACACCCATGTAACTGGTTAAAAAAAAAAGGGGGGGAGAAAGGAACTGATCACTAATCCCAAAAGGCACAGGACAGCAGATGATCCCACTAGTTTCCATGGTTCTCCTGCTATGCTGTCCAGTATATCAATGCAGTGGGAGATCTACTAAACCAAACCACTTCATGCAGTGGCAAGGAAGCTCCTGCAGAGAAAGGAAGTGCTGTGCAGGCTGCTGAAATCTTGCCCACCCTATCCCATATAGCAAAGTGTAGGTCCCATTACAGGTATGGGAAGGTAGGGGCCAACTAAGGATTTGCCTCTATGGGCTGGTCTACACTGGGAGGGGGGAAGGGAAATTGATCTAAGATACACAACTTCAGCTACGCTATTCACATAGCTGAGCTCGAAGTATCTTAGTTCGACTTACCTAGCTGTCCTCACGGCTGCAAATCGCCCGCCACGGCTCCCCTGTCAACTCCGCTTACTGCTTCTGCTGAGGTGGAGGCGGTGCCCGACTCCTCGCCCCGCCCCACACTCACCGGAGCGCCCGGGGCTGCCGGGTCCCCGCTCCCTTCCCCAGCGCTCAGGTTCGAACAACCGGCGCCGCACGGTCAGTCACACCCACCCACCCCCAGGATAGCGCTGATTGGCCATTAGCGCAGCCACTCACGAACCAGCAGCCACCATGGCCCAATGAGCTGTTTATTAGGGAGGTTCGGCAGCAACACGTCACCCAGTGTGGCCAATGGGAAGGTAGATCGCTCAGCGAGCCAGGGCTGCGTTCTGTGGGGCGGGGGAAAGGCAGCGTGGAAATGTTCTGGTGCCGGATAGTGAGCGGCGCGTCTGTTCTAACTGTGCACATCTGCCCCCCCCCACCAGGGCTGACCCTGCAGCTGGGCTCCTACTTACCTCAGTGGGACTCTTGCCTAGAGATCAGCTGCCTGGCATGGTGCCTACAAAGCCCGCTGGTCTTGGCTAGACAGGCGAGAAGCTGCGCCTGTTCCTTTCCTTACGCCTTTCTTTCCTTCCTCTAATGCCTAGTTCAAGGCATCCCCACAATACAAGTTGCTCAGAAAGCTCTGCCAGCTCTTCACCCTACTTCACCTCAGGGCAGTGCCCGGCCGAGGGGAGTGAGGCACTTGCCTCAGGTGCAGAAACTGGCGGAGAAAGAAAAAAAAAAGCCGCTGGCCCGGAGATATTTATAACCCAGGTGATCCCCCGCCCTGGCCCCACCTGCTGCCCCCCCACGCCGCCCCCGAGTGCCCCCGGCCCCAACTGCCTCCCCCCCCCCTCCGGCTGGACAGAGCAGCTCCATGCTGCCTCCCTGCAGCAAGTGCTGCCGCAGGGTCCTAGCGCCCCCATTTCCTGACCCTGAGCCTGCCCTTCCACCTCAGACTTTTCATTTTCCAACGAGACCCTCCAGCAGCACAGAGCCCCTCTCCCTCCGCCCGCAGTCACTGCTCCTGCCCCATGCTGGGCAAGAAGGTAGCCCCATCCCTCGCCCTCAGTGAGGTTACAGTCAGGGGCAACAGCAGGGGCAGAGCCGCATGCAGCACCTCCTGGCACCCACCACAGGGAAGTGAGGAGATTCCTGGACCTGAGAGGGTCCCTAGGAGCCAATGCAGTGACAGTGGTGGAGGTGAATGTGCTGCTGGGGGCAGGAAAGGGGGCTCTTCCCCCAGAGCTTGCTGCTGCCAGCAGGGAAAGGGCTGGGGGAAGTCCTCCTCTCTGGCCCCTGTCCCGGAGCAGCCTGCCTGCACCCCAAACTCAGCCCCAGCCCTGCCCCCCCCCCGAGCCCCCCCCCCCCGGCAGAGCGTTGACCCGCCACAGCACCCGCAGCCCCCCCCCCCAACCCTTCATCTCAGTCCCAACCAGAGCCCTCATCCCCCTGCATGCTGCCCCACTCCCCCACCCCAGAGCCCATCCCAATCCCAGCCCCAGTCAGGCCCTCACCCCTACACTCGCCTGAGCCCCTCCCATTCCCCAGACCTCCCATTCCCAGCCCCAGACAGAGCCCTCACCCTGAGCCCCTCCCACACTCCAAACCTCTCACCTTCAGCCACAGTCCTCACCCCTGCACCCCGTCCCTCTGCACCCCTTCCATCCCCAAACTCCCTCCCAGAACCTGCACCCCCTCCCTCCGTACCCCCTCCCACCCCCAAACTCTCTTCCAGAGCCTGCACCCCATTCCCCTGCCCCAGCCTAGGGCCTGCACCCCAGACTGCCTCCCTCACCCAAACTCCCTCCCAGAGCCGTGGGCAGAGTTTGGGCAGAGCGGGTTCTGGGCACCACCAAAATTTCTACAAACCTGCCACCCTTGATCCTGGCTGCAAACCTGAACTCCCAGCATTCTCAGGACACATGCTGATCCCTAGTGGCCACTGCTGATATCCAGCACCTCCCTCCTCTCTTAACCTGTGAGTCCCTCTCTGCATTGGAACTAGACTGGAACCAAAGACCATCTTGGAAGCAACATTACCAGCCCAAGCAGTCAAAAATCATGAGTTGACCCCCCCAAAATCACAGGTTTTACTGCCGCCACTTCATTCATTCTTCGGCAGGCCCTTCCCTCCGAGAGGACTGAGGACCTGCCGCGGTGCTGCAGAAGAGCCAGCCCTGGGAGGCGCAATTTTATATTCTTGCCTGGGGCTCAAAAATACCTAGTAACGGTTCTGCATCAGGGTCTCAAACTCAAATGACCATGAGGACTAGTACATTGTCCTGAGGACTGCATTTACTGACACACACCCCCATGCCTCCTTGGCCCCACCCCATTCCAACCCCTTCCCCAAAATCCCCCCAACTCTGCCCCTCCCTGTCCCCAGGGGTGCAGGAGGGTGAGGGTGTGACAGGGGCTGAGGGCAGGGTGTGGGGTGAAGGAGGATGCGGGGTGCAGGGTGAAGCAGGGGCTCAGGGAAGGGGTCAGGACAGAGGATGCAGGGTGCGGCACGGTCTCAGGGCAGGGGTCGGGGTGCAGCAGGGGTTTCAGGGCAGGGGATCGGGCCAGGAGGGTGCGGGGTGTGGCAGGAGGTCGGGGTGCAGCAGGGGTCAGGGCAGGGGTTGGGGTGCAGGAGGGTGTGGAGTGCAGCAGGGGTCGGGCCAGGAAGGGTGTGGGGTGCGGCAGGGGTCGGGATGCAGGAGGAGTGCGGCAGGGGTTGCAGGGTGTGGCAGGGGTTTCAGGGAAGGGGGTCAGGCCAGGAGGGGTTCGGACAGACTGCGATCTAGAAACACATGCCATTGTGCCAGTACTCACTTCTTATTTACAGACCCGGCGCCCTCTCCTCGCTTCACAGGCAGGCATTTTTTCAGGGCTTGGGGAGGTGTTGTTTGACTAAATGGAAAAAGAGAGAAGAAAGGCCCAGACCCAGGATGGGTTTGCTGCTGCTGTGCTCAGATTCAGCGCGGAGGAGCCTGGCGTTCTCCCTGTCCCTGGAGAGGTGTGTACGATCGTGTGTGTGTGTGATCACCCTGTAAGAGAGAGATCGCTCTGTGTGTGTGTGATTGCCGTGTGTGCGATCAGCCTGTCTCTTATGTGTGATCATGACCTTGGCTGCGTGTGTAAAATCACCCTATCTGTGTGAGATCAGTGTGTGTGTGTGTGTGTGTGTGTGTGTGTGAGAGAGAGAGAGAGAGATCACCATCTGTGTATAATCATCCTGTGTGAGATCTCTGTCTGTGTGTGTGAGAGATCACCGTGTGTGTGTAACCCCGTGAGATCGCCATGTGTGGGATCACTGGGTGTCTGTTATCACGGTGTGTGTGTGATTCGCCCAGGCACCAGGTGTGTGTATCAGCCTCTTTCGGTGTGTGGCTGCAAGTCCCTGAAGTGTCTCTGTCACAATCTCAGTGTGTTTCTCTTTTGGTCTGTGTGTGTGTGTGTGTGTGTGTGTGTGTGTATCTGCGTCCCGCTCTCGGTCAGTGTGGGCGGGGGCCTGTCTTCTCTCGGCCCCTCTGTCTTTCTCTCATGTGCATCTCAGCCCCAGTGCCTGCTTCTCACACGGTGTCTGTGCCCCCTGCTCTGTCACTTTGTCTCAGGCACTGGGCATGGGGTGCCTGACTCTGGGTGCAACTGTGTGTGTGTGTGTCCTTGCTCTCCGCCTCTCTCTGTGTGTGTGGGCACCCCCTCCTCTCCTCATTCTCTTTCCCCCGGTGTACCCCAGCCGCTGGGCGCGTCTCCCCCTCCCTCCATCCTGCTCCAGCGCCAGGGGCAGCTGCACCCTCATCTCGGTGAGCTGCTCGGCATTTCTACCCGGCCCCTTCGCTCAGCCGTGCAAGGACCAGGCTGAGGCAGATGCTGCAGGGATGAAGCGGGGAGAAGGAGGTTAAGGGAAGAGGTCCGCCTAGGAAAGATAAATCCCAAACTGGTGGGCGCTGACTTGGGAGCCCCTGGAGCGCAATGGGGTGGAGGAAAAGCCAACAGCCACCCCCACCACCGAGACACAAGACCTGCTCCTGGTCTTCGCCACGGCCCCTAGGGGATCTTCCTCCCACAGCTTCCCCAAGGGAACTTTTGAAGGGGATGAAATATCACTGTAGCGAGCAGAGAGCCCTCAGGCCAGGCTTGGGAAAGTTTGAGTGTAGTGAGCTCCCACATCCCGGGGACCCCGTCTATTTCTTCCTCCTCCACAGCTCTGCGTTGTAGTCTCCGAGTCGGTACTTTGCTGGGAGGAGTTTATCACCTGGGATCAGAGAGTCACCGCTTGGTACCTCTCCCATACCATGAACAAGCTTCAGCTTGCTTCCCCTTTAAATCGGCACTATAAAGGAGAGACTCCGCTTCCACTGAGCTTTTAGCCCTTGAGACGCATGAGATTATTGTTATGTTTGTCACAGACTGATCTGAGGTCTCCTGGTTATCTGTCACCTGTGACATTACCCTTGGGTCCCTTTCACAAGTGGTTAATTGGTGGATGCCCCTGCAGGGTAAAATGTATGGCTACAGTACCATCCATCTGCGACCCTTCCTCCCCTGGCCAAAAAAAACAAAAAAAAGAACAAATACAAATATTCAAGAAGCAGGAATAATAAATTGGTTTGGGTCACAAACATTTGAAGCCAAAGACTGTCTCCTTAAAACTGCAGAAGTACGGCATTCCTCCCATAGTTCATAGGCCATAATCCTCCTTGAATCAGAAACACTGTCCCTGAACTGACTTATTTTAATGCCTCTCCCTATTAAAGTGACATCATACAATTGGACAACTGGATACATTGCTGAGTTCCCCAGAACTCTGATTGCAGCAGTATCCATCATGCCAGTCTTCTCTAGGGCATTTGTGTCTCTACAAGACTCAGTGTATAACTGTAAATCTCATCTGCTGTTTCAGTCTGAGCTTTGCAGCTCACTGGCCACCACTGTGGCCTAGCAAAACAGTTGTTGAGTAATAAGAGACATTGGGCCAAATCCTAAAAAATCCAGTTGCAAGTTGTGCTTAAATCACACAGTACCGTTTCCTTGCCTTAGCCCAATCCTGAAACAATACAAAACAGGGAAGTAACTTCATTCATGCAAGTATTTTACTCAGACTTGTCACCTGCGTAAACTGACTCATTAGCTTAAACAATTGCAGGATTGGGCTCTAATACTACTGAGGAAAGCAAGGGTTTGCAGGGTCAGGTCCCCTTTTAGTAGAGAATCCAGAGAGCCTGGGGGGTCACTGCTTATTTACATGACCCAGCTCTCTTCCTTTAGCGCGTGGAACATTTCATACATAAAACAGCACCATCTTTTCCCCACTCCCCTAAGCCTGTACAAATGCTTTCTGTTCTTCTCATGTGGCAAATAATCATTTCATAGGATTCCTTCCAATCCCTGTGGGATAAAGAGCATGAACACTTTCTTCCACACAGTGCTGAGACAGTAAGGAATAATATGGAAAATAGTACCACATGCCTTTCTTTAGTTATCTAACTATTTTGAATGGGATTCTTTTTCCTGAGTCCTTACAAAGTGCTCAAATGGGGCCAGATCCACTGCCCATAATTTTTAAATCGGTGGGAGCCTTCCAACGACTTCAGTGGGTTTGGATCAGGCCTAAATCAATACGTTTTGTGAAACAGGTAGAACCTATTTTGATTACCCAAGAAACTCCACTCCAGGAATGACTGTATTGTACCCACAAATCTGATACCTGAGAAGCAGTCTCTAGGAAATTAATATCAATCTGTCAACTGCATACACTTTTTAGCTATCACTTTCCACCTGAGGCAATCGCTGGTAACATTCTTGATTGATGTCTATTGCTTTCTTAGAAAGGAGTCTAGCTGTGCCGTGGCACCCACTTTCTCTGCACTCAGCGCTAATGCTACCAGATGTGGCATTTTTATGAGAGGCTTTTTATGTAACCCTTCTGCCCCTCTGAGTTGGCAGCAACAAGGGCCGGGTTCAGTATCCAGGGGTTCCTTGTCAATAACTCAATGCAAAACCGGCTCGAGCCCCACCCAGTGACCTGGGACAATTACCTACCACCCCCCCGGGCGCCTCTAGGAGGCAATACTTCCCCACTCGCAAGCACAGAGTCCGAGTGTAGCAAAATCCTTTTAATAAAGGAGGGAAACAATGCGGCATCATGTTGGAGAGACACCACAAACAGGACTATACACAAACCATAAGCAAAAAAAAAACCCACCTCCAAGTACATTTGGCACTGTCCTCTCCCCCTTAGGGTCTTAAGTCCAATCACCCCAAAGTCCAACAATCCAAGAGTCTCTGTCTCTGGTCAGTGCCACCCCAGAGTTCAAAAGTTTATCTGCAGAGTTTTAACCCCCCCAGCCTGGGTGGAAATGGGGGGGGCACACACAGGGTGTTAAGGGACACCTTACGTGGGCCAGGGCCGACTGCCCCACTTCTCCGTGGAGTTCTGCTGCAGCCTTCACCACGACTGGCTCCACTCCATCAGCTGTGCCGCTCCTCCAGCCAACCCGTGAACCGCATCAGCCATCCACGCGAACTGCTCCACACTGCTCACTGTTCCATGGGCTGCACCAACGTGCTGCAGACTGCTCCGCTCTGCCAGCTGCTTAGCGATCAATCTTCAGGCTCCCCCACTCAGTGATCTCAGCTCAGTAAGCTTAGCTCTTTTAGTGATTTCAGCTTGTAGTAGAGGAGCCCCAGTGCCACCTTGGGCCAACGTGAATTCAGGTCAGCAGCCTCCAGATGGACTCCTAAAGGATTCAAAATTAGCTCTGCTCTTTAACAGTGGAGAGAAGAGGATGTGCAATTGGTGTTCCAGGCCCTCAAAAGGGCCCATACCATCTGGTACACACACCAGTCCCCAGCCTCTCTTCCTTCACTGGGTTTTGGAACCCATGTCCCTTGTCTAGCAAGTACTATTTAATGTAGGTTGAGTCATTTCTGTCATAAAGCAGTCTCATAGTTCCTCATTCACATAATTAAGGTAACAGCCCTTTTTTTTTCCTTCCTGCCGCAATAACAAAGAAATTGGGGATTCCACAGTGTGAAAATAACTATCCCATGCTGCTGTGTGTTATGCTAAGTGGAGTGGGTTTACCAATGCAAATGCACATTCCTAAAATTCCTTTGCCCACTCCTCATAATGTACCACCAGATGTCAGGGTAGATCTCTTCCTGACTCTGCTTACATTTAAAATCCAGAAAGAACAACGTTTCCGTTGGTGGGGTACAACAAAAATTGTTGTGTAGAGGAACTCCTTTTCTTGAGGCCTTCTAGAGCTCCTGCATCTATTCTGTAGAGTCATGACCTCCTATGCATTTGTTGTAACCTGCACCGCACACTGTTTGAATATTGTGTGTGATCATTTTTCCCTCAGAATTGAAGCTGACATTTGAACAGTTTGAAGTGTCAGGATTGTAGCAGTTCTGAACTTTACTGAACAAACACACTCGAATGCAGCTCACTTCTGACAAAACATACCACCACCCAGCATGGACAGGATTAAATAATAGGAGGGGTTACAACAGGAGAATCTAAAAGGAGAATCTGCACAAACTCAGAAGTTCTAAAGTGTGCAACACAGGGAAGTAAAACAGTACAGGAAAGTGTTGCCAAAACTTGTCTATTACATGTTAATTACAGAGAGAGTGAGGGGACATATTACTGGCAGAATGGCAAAATCAATCATATACAGTGTCTGCTGAAAGCTGCTCAAAAGGTGGGATATGCTAAAAGTAGGTTCAGCAGAGATGGATGGTTGGGAAGAGTGCAGGTGAAGGAGTCAAAGTTACATGATAAACAAACAACATATTCCTACTACAAAGAGCTTTAGCCAATCTAAATATAGATATGACAAGAACATACCTGTGGGGAAATTTGGTTGTTTCACAAAAATACATCACCATCGACAGAGTTGTTTCAGTGTAACAGGAAAGGCCTGACTGCCAAAATAGCCCCATCTCTTGGGGGGGCACTTCCTTTATTCCCCTTCAAGTGCAGGGGCACTTCCTGTCTGAAAGGCTAGTCCTTCACCCTTAATGAAAAGCAGTTGCATGAAGTCTGGAGTTAGTGACTCCCCCTTAGTCCTCTCATGGCTCACTTGTGGCAACTTCTCCTCCCTTTCTGTCTCTGCTCAGCCTGATAACAGGCTTGCAGTGCAGTTTTAATACTTATTTGGTCATTTGGTGATAATTTCTGTTCCCAAAGGATTACCACAGTGGGATTTCACTATGGGGAAAATTCTACTGCCCTCCCGTGCAAGACAGTTTGGGGACCCCTGTCAGAAACACAGCATCCCAGACCTAACCACACAGGAGAGGCGGGATGCTTGGCAGAGCAAGGCAGGACAAGAAGCTGGGCATCTTTTCCTACCTGCAGTCATATCTATGCACCATCTTCCTGCCAGTGAACAGGAGTGCAGCTCTGGTACTGAAGTAGTGGTTGTGAAGTGGGTTTTTTTGCAACTTGGAAGAGGATTTGCACTTGAAGTGCCATGTTTTTCCTTACAAATTCCTTGACTTTGATGGGACTATTCACACACTTAGAGCTCCACATATGCTTAAATGCGTTATGGTATAGGATTCAGGCTGTGTGTTGGGGGGTATGCCATCTGACCCTATAAACATAGAGTAGCTTCTGTGTAGCAGGAGTGCAAATTCACTGAAATGCATAGAGGCAATTTGAGACTTTGGAAGAAGGTCAGACCCTAGATCCTTTTGACGTCAATGGCAAAACTTACATGAAGTTTCATTACAGCTGAGTTCAATATAAGCAAGTTCTACTGTATTTGGTTTACAAAGTTAATTTTAAACCTCATTTTATTCATTCAGCAGGTCTTTTTTAAAAATAGTCTGTCTCTAAGTTTCTTTGGAGACATTAAGACGTACCTGTCAGGTCTAAGGATGGCTAATGAGAATGTTGGGGCCATATTCTGCCATTAAAGTATTAGTCATATCCTTCCATGGAAATCTGCATTAATAACAAATTAATGACCTAGGGCCAAGGTTCTCTTTTGTTTATTCTGCTTTCTCGTAGCTGATCACTATTTGCTAGGCCTCTGGCCTCTTGACCAGACTCTGGACTTTGGGCCTCTACAAGCGGGCGCAATCCATATACACCTCTACCCGATATAATGCTGTCCTCGGAGTCAAAAAATCTCACGCGTTAGAGGTGAAACGCGTTCTATCGAACTTGCTTTGATCCGCGGGCGCGCAGCCCGCCCCAGGCGCTGCTTCACCACGTTCTAACCGAATTCGTGTTATATCGGGTCGTGTTATATCGGGGTAGAGGTGTACCAAGTTGTTATGCAAACAGCACGTGGATTTTAACCCTTCAGAGCTGAAGCTGCAGACTCAAAGGATCCAGTGAGTGGGGTGGGCCCAGAACACTGAGGGCTGTGGGCTTTGCAGTGCACAGATCAATCTCAGAAGCATTCGCATAAAGATCTGACAGCTTGTCAGGCATGCAAAGAAGACAAAACAATGCAAACACATTTGAGGACACTGAATTGTTTTAAAGTTACCACGCTAGCTTTTCAAAATGCTGTTCAGTTTCTGAGCACATTATACATTGAAAAGTTTTATATAGAACTGTACCATCTTTGGAACCGCAGTCTTACCAGTTCCATTATGCTGCAAATCCAGGAATTTACCTAGGGTTTATAAAATCAATTTCAGTACTATCATGGTTGAGATTATAATATAATCCACATTTTATAGAAGACAACCAAATACTCATCAGCATCACCAGAAAATTTAAAAACTTGTTTTGAACAACTGAACTCTCCACAGAGGATTGAAAGCCTCAGCAGATCTTGCTTAATAAGGCTGTTGCTAGGTAGGCCATGTTTTCCTTCATAGTAGTGAAGGGAATTAAAGCCATTACAAGGGTCAAGTTGGCCTAAGTCCTAATGAACGGGAACACGAAGCAGGCAGGCAAAACCAGTCACAGAGGCAAATCTATAGAGCTGGTGCCAAGAAGGGCTGTAATCTACACCGAGAGGCAATAAGAAGTTTTTCTTCAGGACAGGGCACATTTACCTTGTTCTGACAAGTTTTCATTTGTAAAATGAGCACATTTGTAATTCCTAAGGCAAAGAAAATCCAGTTTAGTACATGTTCTACTTCCCTCTCAGATCGTCTTCTAAGGATTGTAGGACTATGTGGAATTATATATACATGTGACACAGGTGCGTGCAATCAATAGCAGCAGCAGACAATAGAGCGAAGCAGAAAAATCAGCAAGATGGACGGCGTTAAAGCATTTCTTCGCCTTCTCAAGAAAAATCCTTACAGGACTAGTAAATTCTTGTGAACAGTGCGATGTATAGTTAGCATTAACTGCTGCAGTGGTGTACACAACAGGGCAGCCCAGTGTTCCCTTTGAATAGTGGCGCTTCAAAACGCAGCATAGGATGAGGTTTGGTAAATGCATTTAATTCATTTGAGAGCTAGATATGTGTACTGTTGGGCATGAATGAACTAAGTTACTAGGTGGGCTGTAGTTGTCATGGCAAATGTTGAGAAATCATGATAAGTGGAGAAAGTGAATAAGGAAGAGTTATTGCTTCCTTCATGTAACACAAGAACCAGGGGTCACATAATGAAATTAATAGGCAGCTGGTTTAAAACAAATGTAAGGAAATGCTTCTTCACACAGTCACTTTATGGACTGTCACTTTATGGAACTCATTGGCAAGGGGTGTTGAACAGTCACTTTATGGAACTCATTGGCAAGGGGTGTTGAAGTCCAAAACTATAAAAGGCGTTCAAAAAAGAATGAGATAAGGTCATGCAGGATGGGTCCATCAATGGCTATTATCCAAGATGGTCATGTTACCAGATGTGCCCGTTACTTTGGGCTATGCCCATTTATTAGGGTCACTCTTCTGGGTGGGGAAGGAGGGTGCTGTAAATCTGTTAATATGCTGCTTATGTCATTTGTGTGTTCATATGGAGCTCTACTTTTCCCTTCTGCAAGGCCCCTCCCAATGGAGCTACCCTGCAGGACCTAGGTTCCCCAGGGCTGGGTTCCTCCAGCCTAGAATTAGATGAACACACACACACACACCCCCTAAGTCTGAGTGGACCGGGTCAATCAGCACCCTCCAGCTGATCCCCTCATGTGTCTCTGTACTCAATGGGCTGGGTTGAGCAGCACTTTCAGCTGCCCCTCCCCCTTATGTGCCCCAAGTTTAACATGTCCCTATCCCACTTTCACATTACAATAGTACTGGTAGTAACCCACTTAATGAGCAAAGCCCACAGTATTTTTGGGCGCTACAGGGATCTTTAGCTTAGGTAAAGGAAGTGTTGCTGCAGAATTAATGGGGGAAGCTGAAAACACAAAAGAGTAAAATTCAGAGAGAGAGAGAAGCAACCAGCTGAACCATAATAGTAATTTTTTGAATTATAGTGATAACTGCACAAGGAGGGCTAAATAAATATAACAGTTACATTTTAAAGGTTAATACCTGTGGTAGAAAAGAAAACAGAGAGAGAGAAATCTCACCCACTCCATGAGGCTTGAACTGGTCGGGGTTCCCACGTGATGGTGGTAGCTCTGGGTCCTGAGTGCTGGAGACTGGCAGAGCCCTCAACATGATCAGTCAGGAGATGGTGTCCAAGTGGAACTGATGCAGAGTTTGAGTCTATACATCAGAACACTGACTTGGGCACAGGTAGGGGTTTTGTAGAGAAAATACAGTAGTTCAAGGAGAACACTAGATTTCTTTGTGGGTAAACTGATGACTCGAGGGTTTTTTTAGCTAGACAATAGGAACTGATCACTCTTGGCTATGGGTAGTGTTTTCTTCCAGGGAGCTCACAATGCAACTAGGCTCCTTCAGTATTTTGGGATATCAATTGAAGATTTATTACTAGAATTGGTCTGATAATTGCTAAGCTGAGTGTGTGCAGGCGTAGGTTCATTAGCACCTGGAGCAGGGATTCCCATGATGCACTGTATCCCTGTTTTCTGGTCTCAAAGTTTAGTGAGGTTCTCTGTTCCTCATTCATTATGCTAATCCCTGTCCCATCTTTCATGCAGATGAGGCTAGAGGAGTTGTCTCTGTTCTTCATTCTGTATGCGAATAGAGATGTCTTAATCTTGTCACCCTTGTCAGGAGGGTCTAGGTGTGTCTCCCAATGCCCTTCATTGTTCTCTGCAAGCCTTTTCTCTGATTGGTTTTGGCTCAAACAGAGACTGGAGGAGTGTCTTTCATGAGTCAGACAGGCTAGATACTGTGCCCTGGTTCCCCAAAACACAGAGCTGGCTGGTATCAAGTCCCCCCCGTTGATGGGGTACTTGCACTGAGTGAGTATCCCCATCGCATCCTTAACGCCGTGGTACTGGGTCTGATCTTCCATCCATTGCAGCCGCTGCATCAGTCGTTGTATCCAACAAACCAGCAGAATCAGACCAATTGCTAGTATAATTTGGAAACCAGTGATCACCAAATGGGGTGAAGCATGAGATTTAAAAGACCTGTTGCACTGGGGCTCCACCCAAGCAAAGTCTCCCACCAAGAGTGATGGCCTGTGTTTTTACCTTAATGGCAATGAGACCCATTCCCAGTGAAATGGGAGAAACCTCCTTGTAGAGCTCAGGATAGGCATTTAACTGTTGTACAGTCCATATAGGCACAGTAAATGTAATATCACAACCAACAATGATGGTTATATTATAGAAACAGCGATTAGCATAAGGCCCCATGGGTTGGACCCAGTGCCCATTAATCAACACAATATTACATCATGTCCTTACACACATACCTGCTTTGCCAACATAGACAATAACAGACCCTTCTGCGTGGATAACATTGAAGGAAGAGTGAGAATATTCCCAGGTTACCCATTCATCCCAATCCTTATGGCTAGTTTCAATCAGGAGAGCACATGCAGGTGCAATGTGAGAGCTATTCATGCCCTTTAAGTGGATTTGACCCTCCTTCAGAGAAGTCTGAGGTGGAAGAACCAAATGTTCTTGTTGATCCAATTTTAACACCTGGGGTCCTGAAACTGGGGCTCTTAAATGTCAGAAGGAGCACAGTTTGTGATCAGAGGTTGGAATTTAAAGCTGTTTTTGTTGTTGGCCCAAATCCACTCTGTACAAACCGGGCTCATGAAATCTCTCTGAAATGGCAATGTGCCTATAAATTTACACCAAATTGCTGGCATGAGCTTGTCACAATGTGTGTCCTTTAATGGAACTGTCAGTCTGGGGGACCTTGCTGAATCAAGTCATGTGCAGCTAAAGTCCAGTTCAGCAGTTTACGAGGAACCATGTGATATTCTTGCCTGCTGGTGTGATCAGAGACAGCTGCAGTTCCTCTCCAGGTAACGGAGGTGTCTGAGTTCCAATGGCAATGATGACACGTAGGGGCATGGTTGTTCCCCAAACAGCAGAGGAAACCAGGGCTACCCTGCCTTTCACCACCCAGGAGGCTGTCACTGAGTGTGTTTGTCTCCTTTGAACTGATAGTGACGCTGCAGGGCCAGGGGGTTGCTCCCATTCCCACAGAATCCATGCATGTGGCACAGCAATTTAGCTTCCTGGGCTCCAGCTGGCAAGCACCTCCAGAGGCTCAGAGGTCACAGGTACAGCATAGAGCCTGGACAGCATCAGACTCCAGACACTTATGAACAGCAGGGTGCTGGCACACCAGTGGGATGTCATGGCTCATGGACGGGCCCTGTGAGGGGCAGAGAAGAGAGAAAAACTTCCCACTCCCCGTATATATTGGGAGAATCTGGGATCAATATTACAGAGTGATCATGAAGCGGTGACCTACGTGAGGGTGGGCATAATAAGTCAAGGATTTTCTGGCCTTTTCCTGTCTTAACATCAGGGTAGGCACTGACCAGCCCACTTGATGCTTATTTTCCAATGGCCCAAAGCCGTTCCTTCTTGCTGGCCAAGATGGGTGGCCAACAGGATGGAGAAGACAGGGTCAGGTGGTTTATCCTTCCATACTTTGAGCTGTGAAGAATGAAACCATTTTCGCCAGGGTTTCCCATTTTTTTCATTCAGGATTTCTACCTGACACACACTGGGGCTGGCCCAATTCACCAAAGAGCAGCGGCCATCCCAGGTGCATGTAAAGAACTGCTTAGCAGTGACAGAGGCGGTGTGGGTTTTAATAGGGATGGCTTCCACCCTGGATCTTTCTCAAACAAAGTCAGTGGATTTATACACAGTTGAGGAACTGTGACAGCTAGAAACAGGGCCGCCCAGAGGATTCAGGGAGCCTGGGGCAGGGCGGGTCTTGGCGGCAATTCAGCAGCGGGTCTCTCTCGGAGGGAAGGACCTGCCGCCAAATGCAGACGAAGAATGAAGTGGTGGCAGTAGAGCAGCCTAAGTACAGCTGATCGCGGCTTTTTTCTTTTTCTTTTTTTTTTTTTGGCTCCCGCCGCTTGTGGCGCTCGTACTCACCGGCTGGCGCTCCGAGGCTTTGGCAGCACTTCAGCAGCAGGTTCTTCACTCGCTCCGAGTCTCCCGCGTCACTGAAGGGCCCACTGCCAAAAACCCAGAGCAGCTCGCGGGGCCCCTGCAGGGCCCGGGGCCTGGGGCAAATTGCCCCACTTGCCCCCACTCTGGGTGGCCGTGGCTAGAAACTGAACCAAATTTCTCAGCACCTACACTCTTGCTTGCTACAGGCAATGATTCATTCTGAGCTAACTCAGTCAACTCACTTCCACACCCTTCAGTTGCAGCAAACTGCTTGCAAAAGCTACATGAGGTTTTAGTCCTTCAGGAGCAATTTTAGGCAACAATTCATTTCCCCCAGAAATGTTGTCCTTTCCCTTTTCAGCTAGGGGTTGCTCTAGAGAAACATCTTCCTGAGCATCTTTCTGGGTTTCAGCTGAATCCAGAACAACTTCTGAGACAACAGACATATCCTCCATCAGCATAAGCTGAGAGCATGGGTGGCAAGTTTGTAGAAATTTTGGTGGTGCCCAGAACCCGCCCAACTCTGCCCCCAAACTCTGCCTCCCACCTGCCTAAGGCTTTGGGAGGAGGTTTGGGGGGAAGTGTGTGGTGCAGATCCTGGGCTGGGGATTAGGGTACAGAAGGGGTGCAGGGTGCAGGCTTTGGGATGGAGTTTGGGTGCTGGGTGAAGGCTCTGGGCTGGGGCTGGGAGTGGGTGTGCAGGAGGGGTGAGAGGTGCAGGCTTTGGGATGCAGTTTGGGTGCAGGCTGGGGGTGGGGGCGTAGGAAGGGGTGAGGGATGCAGGCTCTGGGAGGGAGTTTGGGGGTGGGAAGAGGTGTGTGGGAAGGGGGAGGGGGTGCACCCTCTGGGAGGGAGTTTGGGGATAGGAGGGAGTGCAGGGGTGAGGGCTGTGGGGCTGAGGATGAGGATTCATGATGCAGGAGGGGGCTCAGGGCTGAGGCTGAGGATTAGGGTGCGGGGGGATGAGGGCTGGGGCTGAGGATTAGGGTGCGGGGGGATGAGGGTTCTGGCTGGGGATGAGAATTAGGGTGTTGGGGGCTGAGGGCTCTGGCTGGGGATGAGGATTTGGGTGTGTGTATGTGTGTGTGTGTGTGTGTGTATCTATCTATCTATCTATCTAGTTTCTTGTCTGGTGAAAAAAAATTCCCTGGAACCTAACCCCACCCATTTATATTAATTCTTCTGGGGAAATTGGATTTGCTTAACAACGTTTCACTTCAAGTCATATTTTTCAGGAATGTAACTACAATGTTAAGCGAGGAATTACTGTACTGCAATGTTGCACGGTAGCGAAACATGGGTGCTGACAGAGGAGCAGGAACTGTCTGGAGAGGGTGATGGAAAGAAGAATTCTGGGAATTTCAATCCACAACAAAGTCCCCAATGAAGAGATCAGACAGCAGAGTGGAGTGCTGGGCATTGTTGTTGAGAGCATGCATAGTAGAATGCGATAGGCCTGGCATATAGTGAGGCTCACTGACAATCGATGGACTGCAGCTGCACTCGGCCAAACTCAAACGAGATGGGAAGATGTTATCATGAAAAGACATGGCCGCACATGGGAAGGAAGGCCATGATACGAGAAGAATGGAAGATGTGTTGTGATCGGTGCAAATGAGCCGACGGCTGAAGGACTGATCGATCAAGGTGAATTTCTAGTAATAAATAGTCTCAAAAATGTGTTTTGGAAATTTAATGAAACATTGATATACAGAAGGAATACTGCTAATGTAATGTGTGGTTTGGTACTTAACTGAATTTCTATTAAATTTTATTTCAAACAAGTTTCTACACAATTATTTACAGAACATTGTACAACAATCACCTATATTAACAACATGTTGAGAAATAAAAATGGATCTGTCCATTCATTCAACACAGCTTTACTGACATAGTTATCAGTAAATGTTTAACAACAAGATGTGTAAAAATGATTTCGTGTTGAAAGTATTATACAAATTATTTTGACAAACAATAGTGAGCATATAGTTTTCATACCCCTCTAAGAATTCCTTCCACTGCCCTCTACCCATCAAGATGGGTTTTGTCCCATTAGCAGTGCCCTGTGAGGAGATTTGACCAATCAGGGTGAGTTGTGGGGTGGGGTGAGCCGTCCATAAGTGGGTCGTGTGACCCCTTAAGAACTTCTCCCACCATCCTCTACCAATCAGGAAGGGTTTCAGCTGCTGGGGACCACCCCAAGAGGAGATTAGACCAATCAAGGCAAGTTCTGGGGTGGAGTGAGCCATCTGGAAGTGGGTTGTGTGACCCCTCTAAGAACTCCACCTACTTCCCTCTACCAATCAGGATGGGGTTCGCCCCGATAGGACCACCCTGAGAGGAGATTTGACCAATCAGAGTGAGTGCTGGGGCGGGGTGACCTGTTCGGAAGTGGGTTGTGTGACCCCTCTAAGAACTCCTCCCAACGCCCTCTGCCAATCAGAGAGCAGCATCATTGCCCCATAAGTCCCAGCTTTGGGCAGAGGAGGCCATCTCTGACCAAGGACACGTGTTTTAGAAGTTGTGGAAAGGCTGCTGAGAGGAAACATGGACTCCTTTACCATCCCTTTGAGAACTTTGGACTTTGTTTTAGCTCCGAGCACCTTTGGAATTGTGTGGAGAAAGCGCTACCTCGGTGACAGTTCCAAGGAGGACCCTTTGACTCAACGTTGATGGATCGTTGGAATCCGACCCGAAAACTTTGTTAGGCATCCCAATTAGTGTGAAGGCCTCTCATTGTCCACCCCCTCGAGGTGGAAGGCGATCATGGCTTGGGAGTCACCGGCAGACAAGGTGAATGGAAAAGCGTCGCTCGGTTAAATGAATGATTAAGAAGCGACGGTCGAGGATGGGCTGTAATGGGGCTAGGAAAAACGGTTACTCACCATTGTAACTGTTGTTCTTCGAGATGTGTTGCTCATATCCATTCCATGTAGGTGTGTGCGTGCGCGTGCATGTTCGTCGGAAGACTTTTACCCTAGCAACTCAGTGGGTCGGCTGGGCGCCCTGGAGTGGCGCCACCATGGCGCGGATATATACACCAGCCGACCCACCTCCTCAGTTCCTTCTTGCCGGCCACTCCAGCAGTGGGGAAGGAGGGAGGGTGAGGAATGGATATGAGCAACACATCTCGAAGAACAACAGTTACAACGGTGATTAACCGTCTTTTCTTCTTTGAGTGATTGCTCATCTCCATTCCATGTATGTGATTCCCAAGCCTTACGTGGCGGTGGGGTCGGAGTGAGATGTTGCAGAATGCAAACTGCTGAGCCAAAGGCTGCATGATCTCTGGACAGTTAGACCAAAGAGGCAAAGGTCGGTTCGAGGACCAGGTAGTAGCACAACATAGCCCCTGGAAGGGTATGTGAGTCAGGAAGGCAGCAGAAGAAGCCTGAGCCCTTTCCAAACGAGCAGTAAGGTGGCTCGATGGAACATGGGCCAAGTCACAGGAGGTGCAAATGCATGACGTCATCCAAGATGAAAACCTCTGGGAGGAGACAGGTAGGCCCTTCATCCGGTCTGCCAAGACAACGAAGAGTTGGGGCGTACAAAGGGCTTGTCCGCTTGACATAAAAGCGGCGCCCTACGGCGTCTAGGGAGGGCAAATGTGCTCCTTCGCGATGAATGTGGCCGGAAAGAAGACCGGAAGGAAGATATCCTGGATGATAGGAAAGGTCAACAGCACCTTAGGGAGGAAGGCGGACGTGGTCACAACCGCACCTTGTCCTTGCGAAACATAGTGCACCGTGGGTCCACTGTGAGAGCCTGAAGCTTGGAGACTTGTCTGGCCGATGCAAAGGCTACAAGGAAAAACTCTCTCTCCGGACAGGTATCTCAGCGAGCATGTTGTCAGTGGCTCGAATGGGTCAGGCATAAGACTGCTTATAACCTGGTTGAAGACCCAGGTTTGGCGTGCTGCAAAACTGGGGTATAAATGCCCCAAGCCCTTGAGGCCCTTAATGATGAATCGCGCCAGGCGCTGATGTTTGAAAGATCAGAGGTAATCCAAGATGAAATGTATCGGAACCTCGGTGGGAGAAACATTGTGTTTCGTAGCAGCAAGAGAAACACTTCCAGTTGGCCAGAATCGTTAACCAAGTGGAAGGCTTCCTACCACCCAGGAGAATCCTGTAGAACCGAGGCAGAGCAATGTGACTCCGATCGGTTTAGACCTGCAGCAGTCATGCTGTGATATTCAGGGATTGCTAGTCTGGGTGGTGAAGTTTGCCGTGATCCTGCGTTATGAGGTCTGGGCAAAGAGGCAGGGAATAGGGTTGGCTATCGACAAGTCTAGTAACATGGTGTACCAGTGCTGCCTAGGCCACGCCGGGCGATCACGATAGCGTGCGCTCTGTCCCTGCAGAGTTTTAGCAGGACCCTGTGAACCAGCGGGCATGGTGGGAAAGCGTGCAGCAGAGGGCTCGCCCGGCATCAGAAAAGCAGCCAAGATCGAGCCGGGAGAGGCCTTGGAATGAGCAGAACTTCCCTCTTGTTCCGTTCTCGCAAGAGCGAAGAGGACTATGCGGGAAAACCCCACTTCGGAAGCGGAATGGATAAGATCGGAGGAATCAACCACTTGAGAGACAGGAAGGATCTGCTGAGGCGATCAGCCAGAGTGCTCCGGACCACTGGGAGAAAGGGCGGTACTAGGTCCATCAATTGGGCTGTGCAGGCGTCCCGGGCTGGATAGCTCCTGCAAAGAGGGAGGACCGTGCTCCTCCGTGCTTGTTTATGCAGCGCGTGTCCGTTGTGTTGTTTGTGAACACCGAGACACAACAGCCTTGCAGGTGCTGCTGAAGCGTCTGTTACACAAGGCAGACTGCTCTCAACTCCCGGACATTGATGTGCAAGGCCAGCTGGTGAGCCAATCGAAGGCCTTAAGTGTGAAACTGACCCAAGTAAGCACCCCAGCCGAGAGATGGGCGTCCATCATGAGGACACCGAGGGTGAGGTGGATGGAACAGCATCCCTGCACACATCAGGGAGGCGTCGACCCCAGTCGAGGAGCCTAGGGCGCTCGGGGATCGAGGCGACCATGACCATGTCACCTTTGGCGGGTGGTACACTGAGGTGAGTCACGATTAAAGTGTGCGGGCGCAGCCTGGCATGTTTGGTTCTGAGCGTGCAGGCAGCCATGTGACCCAGGAAACCTAGGCAAGTTCAAGCCACAGTTGTCGGGAAGGTCCATAGACCTTGTACAATGGTTACCATCGCGTGAAACCAAGGCGTAGGTAAGCAGGCTGTGCGATACTGGAGTCAGGGTGGCCCCAGTTAAGTCTATTCCTGTGTGGGAATCAGGTGGATTCCTCTTTATGGATCATCAGGCCTGAGCACAGGAATAGGACCTTGTCGATGCCCACATGAGTGGTAACTTGGGCCCGGTGGTCCCTGGAATGAGCCAATCGTCTAGATATAGAGAACGTGTATCCGACGGTGGCGGAGAGGTGGCGACTACAGCCAGACACTGTGGATACACATGGGCTGTATAGAGGCCAGCCGGGAGGACCGTAAACTGGAAATGACGGTTGGCCACAAACCAGAGGTACCTTCTGTGTGGAGGATAAGTGGCGGCGTGAAAATATGCGCCCGTTATATCGAGGCGGAATACCCGTCTCCGGGATGCAAGGATGAGATAGCGGTCCCATGGACACCATGCGGAACTCCAGGTCTATCATGAACTTGGTGAGCTCCCGCAGGTCTAGGGTAGGTCTGAGACCTCCCTTCGCCTTGGGGATCAGGAATCGGAGGGACTAGAACCCTTTGCCCCATTCGTCCTTAGGACCTCCTCTATAGCTCCGATGGTGAGGAGCGTCCGCACGTCTTGCAAAGGAATTGCTTGTGAGAGGAGTGCCTAAGATGGATGAGGAGGGATAGGCTTTTGCCCGATTGGTGGTTAGGAGGACCTGATTTTGGCCTTTGGGGTCCCGACCAACGCCTACGATTGCCTCAGCGACGCCTGCTGGCAAAGCCCTGTCTTTGTCTAGGCGCAGGGTAAGGGCAGTGAGGCTGGGCGGAAAGGTCGGCGGTGAGACATCGGTATGCATATGCCGAGAGGAGTGCATAGTGACCTTGCTGTCCTTTGGCCTTGCAGCCTAGGGTCAGCTGTGAGAACAGGCCTTTGTCATTGAAGGACAAGTCCTGTATAGTGTGCAGCAGCTGCGAGGGGAGGCTCGATAACTGGAGCCATGAAATGTGCCTCGTGGCCACACCGGCCAGAGTCATGGTTGCGGAGTCAGCTACATCCAACAAGGCCTGGAGGGAAGCTCTCACCACTTTCGTTCCATTTTTCCAGGAGGGCATCAAACCCCTGACAGAAGTTCAGAGAAACCGACTCTGTAAAGTCTCCCAGCGCCGCCCATAGTAACGGCTGAGCAGGGCTTGCTGGTTTGCAAGGCGAAGTTGTAGGGCGCCTGCCGAGTACATCTTATGGCCCAGGGAGTCCATTTGCCTAGCCTCCTTGAATTTAGGGGCTGGTACCTGTCGGCCATGGCGTTGCATGTTATTGATGGACTAAGTGGCAAGGGAGCAGGGGAAAGACGTACCTATAGGTACCCGTCACCCCTGGAGGATACCATGCACACGCATTCGACTCCCGAGCCCATGGGCGGGATAGTGACCACTTGGAGATTCATAGTGAGCGCCACTCGTCTCGGGAGGTCCTGATGGGCCCCAAGCCGATTAGGGGAGGCCGAAGGAGTACGCTCCTGCCAGCGCCTCATGTGGGGATGAGGAAGAAGAAAGGCCAGGGACAAGTGGGTCCTGTGTGGGCTCACGCTCCTGGACGACCTCCTGATCTGGTGGGATGTGGGAATCCGGTGGCTGAACTGGGCTTCCTCCATACCGGTCGGAGGGGGACGGCCAACCGTCGCCTCTGGCACCCAGTGCTCTGACAGAACAGAGCGAGATCGGATCACAGGTAGGCCCTTGGCCTGACGGCACGCCCGAGACATACAGGGTAGCCACTGATGGGGGTTAGGGTCCTGGCACTGGGGCACGTGGGAGACTCTGGTGTGCACACCCGAATGGATGGCCATGGAGGAGCTAAAAGCCCTGGGCATAGTCTACCTCTCTAGCTGATGTCGTCTCAGCGGTACCGGGGATCGGTGCCGGGAGGCATACTGGTATCGGGGCGAAAATGGGACCTGCGACCGGAGGCGGTGCCAGGAGGTCGACCGAAATCTCGAGGCTGGATGCCGGGGTGGCTACGGAGTCCAGAGCCTGGAGCGGTGCCAGGAGCTGGATCGGCACCGAGTGTGCCAGGTCGTGACGGGGCGCTGATCGGTGCCACGAGTGCGACCAGTACTGAAATGGAGAAGCGGTGCCAGGACCGTGGCGGTGCGGCACCTGGCTTGGCGGCGGGACCGAGAACATCTGCGGGACGCGATCGTGACGCTGCTGCTCTGAGGTGCCGGCGCGGGGTGGTCTGAGCAAGGCAGGCTTGCCGATCGACAATATAACCCGCACGGCGGTGCTGGACTCGGCGGCTCTTGCGTGGCGGAGTCGACAGTGCCGATAATGTTGGTGCAGGTATCAGAACTGGGCAGACCGAGTTGGTATAGCGTTCAGGCTGCGGGCAAGCGGCTCTGGCGCAGCTGGAGAGTAAGCTCAACCACGGCTTGTGCCGGGAGCTTTCCGGTACCAGACTCGACAGCTCTTGCATGGCCGGAGTGAACGGTGCCGATACCGTCGGTGCCGCAGCAGGTATAGGTGCCGGGCAGTGCAACTTAGGAGAGCGCTCGGGCTGCGGAGCAGGCGGCTCTGACGCAGCTTAATAGCGAGCTCGACCACGGTTCGTACCGGGGAGCTTTCCAGCACCGGACTCGACCGCTCTTGCATGGCCGGAGTTAACGGTGTGGATATTGTCGGTGCCGCGGCGAACGCCGGTGCGGGCGATCCGACTTAGCATAGCACTCGGGCTGCGGAGCAGGCGGCTCGGACGCAGCAAGAATCTTGTGCCTCTTCATGCTCCAGGAGAGGGATCCATGCCGAGTGGACGTCGGAGCCAGCGACGGCCGGTGCCGAGAGGCCTCGGTGGTACCGGCGATCCGGTGCCGAGGGAGCGCTCCTTGAAGACTAACCAGCGCTCGGTGCCGAGAGCGGAGGGGCAAGAGCTGCCTCCCTCAGGAGCTGCTTGAGACGAAAGTCCCGCTCCCCTTTCGTTCTCGGATTAAAGGCCTTACAAAAGTGGCACTTATCTGTTAGGTGAGATTCCTCAAGGTACTTAGGAGAGGATCTCTTGTCGGCATCGGCTTGTGGCCGGCCGAGCATTGTAAAACCCTGTGGACTGGGCATCGTACCCGGCACCGGGTGTCGGGAAGGGGTAATCCCCGAACCCCTCTGAATTAAATACTCTAACTATACTACTATAGAAATCTGAACTATAATTAACGAGAGAAACTATGAGTAGCTAGGGAAGTGGAGGTCAGCTAAGCCGCGCTCCACTGTTCCAACGACCGACACGGGCGGTAAGAAGGAACTGAGGAGTGGGTGGGTCGGCTGGTGTATATATCCGGCGCCATGGTGGCGCCACTCCAGGGGGCGCCCAGCCAACCCACTGAGTTGCTAGTGTAAAAGTCTTCCGACGACCGTGCACGCGGCGCACCTACATGGAATGGATATGAGCAATCACTCGAAGAAGAACCAGGGATTGCATAAATTAACAACAAGCAGTAGGGTGCTTACACTGTTTCTTTACTGAAAATCTCTCAACAGCTTGACGATGCCTTTCTAGAGGCCTCTGAGAACTTACACATCGGTAGCCCTGTGGGAAAAAATATATCGTGCCTCAGCTGTTTTTGCTCATGCCTGAGACACAGATCTCAAGAGGAAAATCTGGAAAAGGACAAAATGGAAGAATGAATTGTAGTGAGATGAGGCCTGAGGCCTGATCTGAAGTAAGGGTCAAGATGTTGCTAAGCAAATTTAGGCTGTGAGCCAGAGGCAGGCCCTGCTCACAGAAATTGGCAAAAGAGGGCTGCTAGAAGAGGAAGGGTTTCAGCTGCTGTGTACAGATGTGGTCTCCTCACCTCAAAAAGATATTCTAGCACTAGAAAAGGTTCAGACAAGGGCAACTAAAATGATCAGGGGTTTGGAGAGGGTCCCATAGGAGGAGAGATTAAAGAGGCTAGGACTCTTCAGCTTGGAAAAGAGGAGACTAAGGTGGGATATGATAGAGGTATATAAAATCATGAGTGATGTTGAGAAAGTGGAAAAGGAAAAGTTATTTACTTAGTCCCATAATACAAGAACTAGGGGGTCACCAAATGAAATTAATAGGCAGCAGGTTTAAAACAAATAAAGGAAGTTCTTCTTCACGCAGCGCACAGTCAACTTGTGGAACTCCTTACTTGGGGAGGTTGTGAAGGCTAAGACTATAACAGCGTTTAAAGAGAACTGGATGAATTCATGGAGGTTAAGTCCAGTAATGGCTATTAGCCAGGATGGAGTAAGGAATGGTGTCCCTAGCCTCTGTTTATCAGAGGATGGAGATGGATGGCAGGAGAGAGATCACTTGATCATTGCCTGTTAGGTTCACTCCCTCTGGGGCACCTGGCATTGGCCACTGTTGGTAGACAGATACTGGGCTAGATGGACCTTTGGTCTGACCTGCACGGCCGTTCTTATGTTCTTAGGAACGTATGCCAAAACAGCACCAGAACAGCTGGGTGCAGAACACATCCCACACAGATAACAAGGAACAGGCAGACCCAGCCTAATGACAGTATAAAAGCACAATATGATGAATAGACAATAGGAAAGGATAATATGATGGACAGACTGTATGATGGACAGATTTGTTCGAAACGACCTGTGCCAGGAGAAAGGCAGTAATGTGCAAAGGGGCTGCACCTCAATGCGTCAGGAGTGATGAGTAATCTGTTCTGCACCTGTGTATAAGAATACGTACCGGAGAGCACATCTTTGTCCGGCCTAGGGTGCAGTGGAAAGCCCCACCACTGACTGAGCTGTGTCCATTGCAGGGAGCACCACACCAGTAGCTACTGACAACAGGAACCAGCTCAGACTCCCTTATGGTAGGGGTCATGGCATCCATTTTTACAGGCGGCGCCAAAAGGTTGTGTTAAAGCAGGCGATTAATAAAACTTATTTAAATGTGTCAATACGAATGTGTCTCCCGCTCCATACTTGTGTGAGTAAAACATGGTACATGACATGGATATAAATTGGCAGTCGGGAAGTGTAGGCTTGAAATTAGACGAAGGTTTCTAACCATCAGGGGAGTGAAATTCTGGAACAGCCTACCGAGGGAAACAGTGGGGGCGAAGGACCTCTCTGGCTTTAAGTTTAAGCTTGATAAGTTTATGGAGGGAATGGTTTGATAGGATAACACTATTTAGTCAATAGGTCAATAACGTGCCGCCACTGGTAATTAGTACCTCCGCAGCATGGGGCAGGGGTCGCTTGCATGGGAGAGTCTTGCCCGCATGCTCGGGGTTCAGCTGATCGCCATATTTGGGGTCGGGAAGGAATTTTCCTCCAGGGTAGATTGGCAGTGACCCTGGAGGTTTTTCACCTTCCTCCGCAGCATGGGGCAGGGGTCACTTGCTGGAGGATTACCTGCTACTTGAAGTCTTTAAACCAGGATTTGGGGACTGCAACAGCTGAGTCAAGGGAGAGAATTATTTCAAGAGTGGGTGGGTCAGCTTTTGTGGCCTGCATTTTGCGGGAGGTCAGACTAGATGATCATAATGGTCCCTTCTGATCTTAAGTTCTATGATTCTATGTCTCCACAGACAGCTCTGTTAAATAACTATATTACACCCCCCCGGAAGTTGGGAGCTTTAGTGGGGTGACCCCTACCATAAGGAAGTCCATTTTGTCCTTTTCCAGATTTCCCTCTTGAGATCTGTGTCTCAGACATGAGCAAAAACAGCTGATGCATGATAGACTTACTCCCACAGGGCTACCGACGTGTAAGTTCTCAAAGGCCTCTAGAAAGGCATCTGTGACAGGTGGGATCACAGAAACCCCCTGGGAGCTGCCACCTGATGTGCCCAGACTACTGCTACCCCTGCTTTCCCTGCCAGCTCAGGACCCCAGCACCCTGTCTTGCTGAGCCAGACACTCCCGTCTGCTCCAACACAGACCCAGGGTCTGAATTACTTGCCCCAAGCTGCAGGTTTACCTGAAAGCAGCTAACAGAAGTGTTCCTGTCTTTAACACTCAGATGCCCAGCTCCCAATGGGGTCTAAATCCAAATAAATCCATTTTACCCTGTATAAAGCTTATACAGGATAAACTCATCAATTGTTTGCCCTCTATAACTCTGATAGAGACATAGGCACAGTTGTTTGCTCCCCCAGGTATTAATACATACTCTGAGTTAATTAATAAGTAAATAGTGATTTTATTAAAGACAGAAAGTAGGATTTAAGTGGATGCATGTAGTAAAAGACAGAACAAAGTAAGTCACCAAGCAAAATAAAAGAAAATGTGCAAATCTATATCTAATCAAACTGAATACAGATAAGATCCTCACCAGTTCCACAATGCTCCCTTTTACAGACTAATCTCCTTTTAGCCTGGGTCCAGCAATCACTCACACCCCCTGCAGTCACTGTCTTTTGTTCCAATTTCTTTCAAGTATCCCAGGGAGGGGGAGATGGGGCTGTCTCTTTACTCAGCTGAAGCCAAAATGGAGGGCTCTCCTAGGGGTTTAAATAGACTTTCTCTTGGGGGTGGAGACCCCCTCCTCACTCCTGTGCCAAGTCCAGCTCCAAGATGGAGTTTTGGAGTCACTTGGGCAAGCCACATATCCATGCATGACTCACAGTTTTTACAGGGAGCATCCATTGTTTACATGCTACCTTGAACTTCCTCAAGTAGACTTCTTATGTGGATTGGAGCATTCCAAGATCCATTGTCCTTTCAGTGTTTCTTGATTAGGTACTTAATTTCAACATTCCTTTCCCCAGGAACTGACCAAATGCTCTACTAAGGTTATTTAGAAATCAAGCCGGTACACAGCCAACATTCATAACTTTGAATACAAAAATGATACATGCATACGAATAGGATTAATACATTCATTAGATCATAACCTTTACGGAGATGTGTTACATGGCATATGTAGCATAAAACACATTCTAAGCATAGTTCCATAAAACACATTCTAAGCATTATTTCCATAAAGCCTTATGGGAGGTACTGTCAAAAGCCGTATAGGAGGTACTGTCACAGCATCGTTAAGCTGTTGAGAGATTTTCAGAAAACAAACAGTGTAAGAACCCAACGGTTGAGTCAAAGGGTCCTCCTTGGAACTGTCATTGAGGTAGCGCTATCTCCACACAAGTCTAAAGGTGCTTGGGGTTAAAACAAAGTCCGAAGTTCTCATGGGGGTGGTAAAGGAGTCCACGTTTCCTCTCAGTAGCCTTTCCACAATTTCTAACACACGTGTCCTTGGTCAGAGATGGCCTCCTCTGCCCGGAGCTGGGACTTATGGGGTAATGGTGCTGCTCTCTGATTGGCAGAGGGCGTTGGGAGGAGTTCTTAGAGGGGTCACGACCCACTTCCGAACAGGTCACCCCACCCCAGAACTCACTCTGATTGGTCGAATCTCCTCTGAGGGAGGTCCTATCAGGGTGAACCCCATCCTGATTGGTAGAGGGAAGTAGGAGGAGTTCTTAGAGGGGTCACATGACCCACATCCAGATGGGTCACTCCACCCCAGAACTTGCCTTGATTGGTCAAATCTCCTCTCGGGGTGGTCCCCAGCGGCTGAAACCCTTCCTGAGTGGTAGAGGATGGTCACGTGACACACCTTGCTTCCGGTCATGTGGCATCTTGACCCTGGGATTAATACCCCCCGGAGCGGGACTTCTGGTGACAGGTGAGTGGGGTTCAAGGCAGGGGTGAGCTGCAGCGGGTTCGCACGAACCCGTTGTTAAATTTTAGCAGCCATTTTAGAACCGCTTGTTAAGGGCTGCTAAATTTAACAAAAGTTCCCGCCCACTCCTCTCCTGCTCCGCCCCTTCTCCTCCTCCCCTGCTTCCCGCGAATCAGATGTTCGCGGGAAGCCTGAACAAGCAGCATGGAGGCAGCCAGCAGGTAAGCTGGGGCGCGGAGCGGGAGGGGAGGTGCGGCTGGCTCAGCAGCTCCCGGTCCCAGACTGCGGCTCCCTCCAGCCCAGCGCCGGCCCGGGGAGTCGGTCCCCGCAGCTGCCGCCGAGCGGCCGGGCCCCGGTGCCGGCCCAGGGAGTCGGGCCCCGGTGCCAGCCCGGCCCGGGGAGTCGGGCCGAGCGGCGCGGCGAGTCGGGCGGTGCCGCCCGGCCGGGAGTCGGGCCGAGCGGCTCGGCGAGTGCCGGCCCGGCCCGGGGAGTCGGGCCGAGCGGCGGGCCCAGTAGGAGGAGTTCTTAGAGGGGTCACATGACCCACATCCAGATGGGTCACTCCACCCCAGAACTTGCCTTGATTGGTCAAATCTCCTCTCGGGGTGGTCCCCAGCGGCTGAAACCCTTCCTGAGTGGTAGAGGATGGTCACGTGACACACCTTGCTTCCGGTCATGTGGCATCTTGACCCTGGGATTAATACCCCCCGGAGCTGGACTTCTGGTGACAGGTGAGTGGGGTTCAAGGCAGGGGTGAGCTGCAGCGAGTTCGCACGAACCCGTTGTTAAATTTTAGCAGCCATTTTGGAACCGCTTGTTAAGGGCTGCTAAATTTAACAAAAGTTCCCGCCCACTCCTCTCCTGCCCCGCCCCCTTCTTTCCCCCCTCCCCTGCTTCCCGCGAATCAGATGTTTGCGGGAAGCCTGAACAAGCAGCATGGAGGCAGCCAGCAGGTTAGCTGGGGCGCGGAGGGGGAGGGGAGGTGCGGCTGGCTCAGCAGCTCCCGGTCCCAGACCGCGGCTCCCTCCAGCCCAGCGCGCCCGGGAGTCGGGCCCCGCAGCTGCCGCCCGGCGGCCGGGCCCAGTGCCAGCCCGGGAGTCGGGCCGAGCGGCCGGGCGGTGCCGGCCCGGCCGGGAGTCGGGCGGCTCGGCCAGTCGGGCCCGGGCCCGGCGAGTCGGGCGGCTCGGGCCGGCCCGCCCGGCCCGGCCGGCCCGGCCCGGAGTCGGTCGTGGTCCTGGCAGAGTGGACCCGGTCCCCAGGCAGTGTGGTAAGGGGCAGGGAGGGGGTGGGTTGTGGGGGTGGATAGGGGTCAGGGCAGTCAGAGGGCAGCGAACAGGGGATTGAATGGGGAAGGGTCCCGGGAGCAGTCAGGAAAGAGCAGGGTTGGATGAGGTGGTGGGGGCACTCAGGGACAGAGAGAAGGGTAGTTGTATGGGGTAGGGGTTCTGGGGCCATTGAGAATGAGAGGAGGGGTTGGGTGGGGCGGCAAGGGGCAGTCAGGGGACAGGGAAGGGGATGGGTCAGGGGTCTCGGAGTGTGTGTTAAGGAACATGAGGGGTTGGATGGGGCACGACCCCACGGAGGGGGAAGGAGGAACCCGTTGTTAAAATTTTGGAGGGAGGAGGGAACCCGTTGTTAAAAATTTGGCAGCTCATCACTGGTTCAAGGGGCAGAGTTTAAGGGGTCAAGGGAGTGCGGTTAGGGTTTGTTTCATGGTATACTACTTATACTACTCAGGTTTACTGTACCATACAGTTTTTGTCTTGTTCATTTTGATCAGGTAGTTTTTGTGTGCTCAAGGAACATCTGCCTTGGTGTGTGTTGAGATTCTCCATCAAGTTCTCAGCAACAGCTTGTGTGTTTTGCTTCTTCATGCAAAGAGGAGATCTTGAACTAGATTCCATGGGTTCAATAGCTGTTTCTGCTTGGCACTGCTGAGTATCATCTACCTGCAACACAAAGAAAAAATTCTCATGCTTTAGTGGTATTGGAGAACCTTGTTAATTACCAGCAGGAAGTGAAAGACCCATTCCAAGCGACTGAATAATATGAATTAGCAGACACACGCTAAAAGCAAGAATCTTCAATGTTTATAGTTATCACTCTGAAAATACAACAGCGCTATGCAGAATGCTTTACAGCAACTACCTACTCCTCACCATGTTCAAGATAGAATGGGCATTATCATCCATGCTTTACAAATCACAAGTCACATAATTTAACAAGGTATAGGCAAAGCTAAGGAGTAGTACACAGGAGTTCCTTGTCTAGTCTCTTCTTGCTCAATCACTAATCTGCAGAACTGTATTTTGAGATATGTAATTTAAGTTTAATTACTGATATTTCATAATGAATTTGTAAATGTCCTATAGTTTATTCTGTAAATATGATAGCACTTGAAAAAGTTGTTTAGTCCTGAAGCATTTACATTGGCCTGCAGAGGATATCCTGTCCAGACGTATTATGAAATATTCAGGAGAATGTCATGTCATTCTAAATATTTAACATAACCTTCACAATATGTTTGTTGTGATGGTCAACACTAGCTTTGTAAAACTGTTGAAAAATTTCACAATGTGTACACCTTTGGGGTTCTCTCAAATTCCAGTCCCCACTGCTATTACAATCGTCCTTGTCTCTGCACTCCCTGCACTCCCCACCAAATTCTGACATGATTTTAGCATCAGTTAGCTAAAACTTCAGTAGTTATATATGTGTGCTTCATGACAATTGAAATCCTGAATGCCAAAGCTTCTGATAGTCTAGGTAATTGGCCCCAATTCTCATCCCATTTACACTGATGTGGGTCCTGTGTGAGAGGTGAGCATCAGGGCTTATCCTTCTAGTGCCAGCAAAAACAGAATTGTTACCAACATATATTACTGGCAAAGCTAATAGGACCATTTATTATTAAGGGTACCTGACTCCTCCCATTACAAGAAGACCCTGTTTTCTGCTGCTTCTAACTTTACAAACTTTAATTGCTTGGGCTGAAATTTTCAGGGGTGGGGGACAGAGTGGAACCAACCTGATCTCCTTCTTTGAGATGGTAACAGATTTTTAGACAAAGGAAACGCAGTGGATCTAATTTACCTCGATTTCAGTAAGGCACTTGATACGGTTCCACCGGGGAAGTTATTCGTTAAATTGGAAAAGATGGGGATCAAGATGAAAATTGAAAGGTGGATAAGGAACTGGTTAAAGGGAGACTACAACAGGTCATACTGAAAGGTGAACTGTCAGGCTGGAAGGAGGTTACTAGTGGAGTTCCTCAGGGATCGGTTTTGGGACCAATCTTATTTAATCTTTTATTACTGACTTTGGAACAAAAAGTGGGAATGTGCTAATAAAGCTGGGAGGTATTGCTAACACAGAGAAGGACCAGGATATCACACAGGAAGATCTGGATATCACACAGGAAGATCTGGATGACCCTGTAAACTGGAGTAATAGAAATAGGATGAAATTTAACCGTGAAAAGTGCAAGGTCATGCATTTAGGGATTAAGAACAAGAATTTTGGTTATAAATTGGGGACGCATCATTTGGAAGTAACAGAGGAGGAGAAGGACCTTGAAGTATTGGTTGATCACAAGATGACTATGAGCTGCCAATGTGATATGGCCATGAAAAAAGCTAATGCGGTTTTAGGATGCATCAGGTGAGATATTTCCAGTAAAGATAAGGAGGGTTAGTACCGTTATACAAGGCACTGGTGAGACCTCATCTGGAATATTTTGTGCAGTTCTGGTCTCCCATGTTTAAGAAGGATGAATTCAAACTAGAACAGGTACAGAGAAAGGCTACTAGGATGATCCAAGAAATGGAAAACCTGTCTTATGTAAGGAGACTCAAAGAGCTTGGCTTGTTTAGCCTAATCAAAAGAAGGCTGAGGGGAGATCTGATTGCTCTTTATAAATATATCAGAAGGATAAATATCAGGGAGGGAGAGGAATTATTTAAGCTTCGTACCAATGTGGACACAAGAACAAATGGATATAAACTGGACACTAGGACGTTTAGAGTTGAAATTAGACGAAGGTTTCTAACCATTAGAGGAGTGAAATTCTGGAACAGCCTTCCAAGGGGAGTAGCGGGGGCAAAAGACATATCTGGCTTCAAGACTAAGCTTGATAAGTTTATGGAGGGAACGGTATGATGGGATAGCCTAATTTTGGCAATTAATTTGGCAATTGATCTTTGATTATTAGCAGGTAAATATGCCCAGTGGTCTGTGATGTGATGTTAGATGGGGTGGGATCTGAGTTACTACAGAGAATTCTTTCCTGGGTGTCTGGCTGGTGAGTCTGGCCCACATGCTCAGGGTTTAACTGATTGCCATATTTGGGGTCGGAAGGATTTTTCCTCCAGGGCAGATTGGCAGAGGCCCTGGAGGTTTTTCACCTTCCTCTGCAGCATGGGGCATGGGTCACTTGCTGGAGGATTCTCTCACCTGGAGGTCTTTAAACCACGATATGAGGACTTCAGTAACTCAGACACAGGTTAGGGGTTTGTTACAGGAGTGGGTGGGTGACATTCTGTGGCCTGCGTTGTGCAGGAGGTCAGGCTAGATGATCAGAATGGCCCCTTCTGACCTTAAAGTCTATGAGTCTAAGAGAACTGGGGCTGGCTGAGCAGGGAGATTGGGCCAACAAGCCTTAATTCCACCATATACGAATTTTTGAGTGCTTTTGCGTGTAATCCATATATGCACGCGCACACCCCCCCTGCTCTAGGCATCCAGGCCTTTCAAGAAATAATCAAATATTTGGGATGAGCATTAAAGTGGGAAGATTGACCTCATTCCCATTTACCAAGTTAATGAGCACTTGGCATGAGATCACAGATTTGATCATACCAACAATTTTAAGTTTACCATTATGCCCAGATCTTTGTTATGTGCCAAGCTTTATTCATTTTATTTACATTGATGACCTTGTCTTCACTATATTCATGGCAGATATAAAGGAGGCATGAATAACACGGCATATCTTCAAACTCACTTGGAGAGATAAATACATTATGTGGATTTCCCAGGCCCTGCACATTCAGATACATTTTGACGATCAGTTACCTTTGGTGATTTGCTGCCACCAGCTGTCGGTTTAGAGATCTTGGCAAAATTAGCTGACCTGCCTTTTTGTAAACGTTGGCCATATGGTGACAAATTTTGGCTTTGAGCAGCAAGACGGGCACTGGTCTTTAGGTTTAGCGCTGTTCTGCGCAAAACACAGGGGTTGGTTTTCCCAGTAGGAATATCAGCAAAGCCTGAAAAATAAACAACAGCCATTAACCACAGTTGATTAAATTACTTTATTGTTCCAATCAATCTGATCTTGCTCAATTCAAGATGGAGATGACAACGGGTAATAATTTAAGAAAGTAAAATGGCATTTACTCACTGAATAACAGAATGGGGGAATTATTAGGACTATCTTGCGTTCCTAGCATTTTATAGGTGAACTCAGGCAAGGGTGTGGATCTGTGTAACAGCAACTCTACTAAAATGGCAAAAAGAGTTTTCCCCAAGCAAATGTTCTCTTTTTCCTTTAAAGGGACACCATTAACTGGAAAATCATTTCCATCTGAAAACGATGTCTCTCCTATTGTTCTACATAGAGCCGGCCAGAGGGAGACAATTTTGTTTTGCGACCCCTTTCGAGCTTTCAGAATTTGTTTTTATTCTAGATTGGAATGAAAACATAAGCCTTTCAAATGCTTTCATAAAATGAAATTGAATCAAAAAACATCAGGCTTTCAATTTGGGGGTCTCCCTCCCTGCTCAGCAAAAACTTTGTCCGAATCAATACATCTCCGTAATACATTTCGGTTTTGACAATGCAGCACATTTCAATGAAAAAACATTTAGTTAAAAATGTTTAAGCAAAAATTTCCCCCCTTCCTATCAACCAGAAGAAAAAGGTGTTTTATAATGGGAATGGCTGGGCCTAGAATCCCTCTCTTGCAACCTATATGAGGGCTGGATTTGGCCAATGATGTCCAAGTGTTTACAATGCTTCCAAGTCACACCTATGACAACACGATTATTTAGATAAGCGTGCGTGCACACACTCCCCACAATGTGGACCATTCTCCTCTAAAGAAGTAACAATTACCTTTTCTGACCACCTCTGGGAGTCCGTCTGGCTCATACTCTGGCTCGTTGTCCTGGGTCAGTGAATGTAGGTAGATGGCAACCTCATCAGCACCTGACCAAGGGAAAGAGTCGTTACCTGTACAAATAACTTTAAGGAGACTCTGGAAAGATGTGTTTAGAATGCAATGATCTCAATCATTCATTTGTTAATTAAGTACATAAGACGTGTGCTTGTGCAACCACAGTCAACTATAGCAGAGCTTCAGAAACTATACTGATTTATGAGGATCTGGCCCCTCATCTGAATCAAATGTAATAATGGAGGTTTTGAAAACATGTGTTCTAAATAAATGCATTAAGGTTAGAAACAGGATCATGATTAAGGCTATGTTTTAGTCGTGGGTATTTTTAGTAAAAGTCATGGACAGGTCACGGGCAATAAACAAAAAGTCAGGGCCCCGTGACCCCTCCATGACTTTTACTAAAAATACCTGGGACTAAATCTTACCGCCTGGGAGAGGGGATGCTCCTGAAGACTGCTGGGGAGTGGAGAGAGAGAGCAGGGCAATGCTGGTGCTGGGGGGGAAGGGGTGGCTCAGGGCCCCACCACCACGAGTCCCAGACTGCTGCTCCAGGGACCGTGCCTGGGGCTGACTGAGCAACGGCCAGCGCGGCTGGCTCCTGGGCTTCCCCAGCTGCTGAGATCCTGGGATCAGCTGCACCAGCACTGCAAAATTCACAGAGGTCACAGAAACCGTGACTTCCAGGAATGATTTGCAGCCTTACAATCATTCTAGTATAGCATTTCCTTCTTCAACTACCCCATACTTGGCTTGTGCTCCTTTAAGAGAGCATTATGGTCAGCAATTTGTTTCGGCAACATTTCTTTTTCCTTCCCCAGCTGCTTACAGGATTGCATCCATGTCTTCAGTTTACTGTCAGCGAATCCATTTTGCTTCTTCAGTTGAACTAAAGCCTTCAGATTGTCTAGCTATAAAATAAAAAAAAAATTTAGTTGCTAATAGGAAAATTCATTCTTCTGTCTAAGCATTATACTCTCACTAATGGCATCTCACCTGCCATTAAAAGTTCAGTGCAACTAAAAATCCAAACAAAAGTTATAATATGAATTTGTACAGTAGAGTTCACTTAGTAATATACAATTGAATTCTAGCAGCTTCTAATTCCAACAGAGAAACATTAAAGTCATGTTTATTGGAAAGCTACGTGTGTGTAGATTTCCTTGATAGAGAAATCATAATCTAAATATAATATTCAAAATAACCAAATGACAGAACCCGGCCGAAAAGCATGTGGTCCAGGCATGTTTGTCCACCTTATGTGCATTGGGGTGCCAAAATAAATGGATGGTAGATATCTGGCAGCCTTATAAAACGCACTTCAGGATAATGTAAATATCAAGCACAGTGCTCCATCAGCTGGGCATGGAGTGAGTACTGTAACTCAATGCCTGCTTGCCACAATACCGGCTCCACACTGTGCTACATGAGTGCTTTTGATGTGTTTATTTCTGAAGCGAGCATAGAACTACAGTCCTCATTCACCATAAATGGAAGTAGAAACAGATTGCAGACTAGAAAATGCAGAGGGAATTGATAAGAAAAATTCACCTAGATGGACAGGTTTAAAAACTTTTCCCTTCTGCTTGGCAGTAAACACCCAACCTATGCGTGTTACAAATAAAACTTCATATAGTCATTACCAGAATTTCTCTTTGCAGTGGCACATGGAATTGTTCACATGCCTATCTAAATTATTAGCAAGAATAGTGCTGTCATAAGAAGAATCACTTCATTAATAATTTAGATGGAAATTCTGCATACATCAGAACTGATGTGCTCTCCCAAGTCGAGTGTGACATAATGAGGTAGTAAAAGCAGTTTAAAGATAACAGGGCATGTCTGCCCTGGGAAGTTTCATAAGATATTAATTAATGTGTTCATTAACACGATGTTACAACATGCAGTGTAGACACTGCCCTGTTATGTTTAATATCACATCAGTCAGTTACGGTCAACCTTAGGGGCAGAGTGAAAAGACATGTTTAAACACGGTCTCATTTTGAAGTAGAGACCCTGGCAAGTAAGGTATTGTTTCCTTTGCACCATAAGTGAAACTTTACCAGAACAATGAATGAAAGTTCCTGATTGAATTCTGCCTGGATACCAAAATGTATCAGTCAGGCTAAAAAAGTGTTTTTAATTTATAAGGAGGTGGGGGGCGCACTCAGAGGCTTGCTATGTGAAAGGGGTCAACAGGACAAAAGTTTGAAAATCACTGGGCTAAAGGATAATCTCTGCTGAACTACACTTTCCTTTTGATATCCAGGCTGTCAAACTGTAGGCAGCTCAGGTACAGATGAAATAGGGGCCCATGCGTCAAGAGAGCTGTTTTTCTGCTGGTATAGTGGAGATTCCTTAGCTATCAATCAATCATGTCCAAAAATTCCCAGAACTTCTGGCTAGTGAAGAACTAGAAGGATGATTTCAGCTCTTTCCTCTTCCCTTTATGCGAATTGTCTTGTAAAGCAGCGGATTCTTCTCGACATCTGACATTATTTCCATGGCCTCTGAGAGAAGTTCTGACCTCTGGTTACTCACTTATGTTGAAAGGGATATAAACATTCATACTTCAGAGCACAAGCCAACCTCTAACAGGAGATAGGAAGAAATTTCCCTTGTGGGTTAGTTATTCCATAACTGCCCTCTACAGGTTTCTTGAAGCTTCCTCTGAAGCAACTGATACTGGCCACCGTCAGATGACATACAGGAGACTCAATGGACCACTAGTTTGAACCCATCTGTCCATTCCTATGTTTTTGTTCCAACACTACTGAATTCTGTAAAAGTAAACTAAAAGGAAGTGTACCCTGACATATTGAAAAACGGTACAGCACAAGGTGTGCGGTTCAGAAAGCTGGACGCTCTTTTTTCTGAGTGACCCACCATAACCCTGGGGGCATCTTGTCTTCCAGGTATGCTCTTCACCAAGTGAGGTGTGTTCCTGTAGCAATCATACAAGGGCCAAAGTGAAAACTGGGTTGGCTTAAAGTATGTTCCTTGTACTTACCTGCCCCAAAGAGACATTTGGACAGGATCTGAGAATGACGTGTCCACAAATGGAATTTCTGGAGACACATTGAGAAATCCCACTCAGAGGATATTACCAATGCATGGCATCAGCAAACCTGGTCACTGGGGAAAACTAGCTCCGGGGTGACTGCTGCCAGGATACAATTGATGAGATGAAGTTTTGGGTCTTTGTAAATCTTTACCATAGTGGTAAATTTAGAGTCCAGGCCATGCCTATTTTAACCTGGTTGAACAATGTCCTGCACTGGATTCAGAATATTCTGATTTTGAACTCCAGGGGTTGGAATCCTTTCTAGCAGCTGGCAAGTTGGGAATGGATCTGTTTCGCTGGTCAGGGCACAAACAGTGATGTTGTCTGTAAATGGACAGGGTTGTGTAACTTGAGACCTCAGCCTTGCTGTGATACTACCAGCCATTTAAACCTCTCAACACAGAGGATAGGTCAAAACGAAGAGTCTTGTATAGGAATTGTAAACTCTTCACACACAAATGCTCATTTTGTCTTTGTGATGCTGAAGATTTAATTGTTTGGGAAGAAAAAGATTTAGGTCATCTATGTGAGCTTCTGCTTCATACTCTCCCCTCTGCATGCTAAAATAAATTTGTTAGTCTTTAAGGTGACACAAGTACTCCTGTTCTATTTGCGGATACAGACTAACACGGCTGCTACTCTGAAACCACTCTCTTCATGAATACCTTTGGTGTTGGCAGTGACCAATGGATTACTATGCCGGCTTTGACAAGGAGGGTTCAGGCTTCTGTTGTCTCAGCTACTAATTTCACTGGTTCCCCAAATAGCCTTGCACTTATGAAAGTGGATGCACGGGGTATGGATGATTTTTTTCACGTTCATGAGTGTAAACAGTTTCCTTGTAGCCAGAGAGTAAGAATGCTTTGCTACAAATCACATCAAGATAGAGAAAAAATTGCCATGAAAGAATATCTTACACAACACCTCAAGGATTTGACAAGAATGTAACCCAGAGAACTCTCACACTCAAATTGAGGATCATACCCTAGAGACGATGGCCCACTTGCTTGCCACCAACTAGATTTTCCTTACTAAGTCTAAGAAATGGCCACAGTTGGAGTTTTGAAATTTGCTGTAGTGTCCTCACTCTTTTGGTCAATGGAATCTTTTGGAAGAAACCCCCTTCTGGAGGCATGGCCATGTCTCTCTCAGGTAGGACTACTGCTGCACTTAGGTTCCCCAAACTTACACATTTTCCTTATCTTTTTATATAACATTTTAGTTTAACATCTAGATTTAACCGGAAATGAATGGAATTCTTATGTGCCTCTCTTCTGGGCACACACTGGCTAAAGTGCTCTTTAATCCTTCAATGCTGAGCAAGCCTATGGAGAGGGAGAGGAGACTCCAAACTCCTTTCCTTGGTAAAGCCTGAGTCCTTGACCTGATAAACAGACAGGGACAATTCCCACTCCATTGTGACCTAAAATTTGGGTCCCCTTCCCTGCTTGAAAGAGGGTCCCAGGCTGAAAACAGAGATGAACAAACTACATTACCCTGCCACCTGAGAATGGGCTTCACAGAAGTAACACATCTCTCTGCACACCCAGATATACTCGGGGGGGAGAGAAGGGAGGCAGTGAGTCTGATACAGAGCACTCCAGGAGACCCGTATATAGGAGAAAACCACAGCAAACACATCCTAAGGGTACGTCCAGACTACCCGCCCTATCGGCGTGTAGCGATCGATTTATCGGGGATTGATATATCGCGGTTCACCTAGACACGATATATCGATCCCTGAACGCGCTCCCCATCAATTCCAGAACTCCACCGGAGCGAGCGGCGGTAGCGGAGTCGACGGGGGAGCCGTGGACATCGATCCCGTGCCGTGAGGACAGAAGGTAAATAGATCTAAGATACTTCGACTTCAGCTACGCTATTTACGTAGCTGAAGTTGCGTATCTTAGATCGACACTCTCCCCCACAGTGTAGACCAGCCCTAAGGGTGGGAAGGCAAGAGAAAAGATTTAAAGACTGATGTTTATACAACCTACTCATTAATTGTACGTATTACTTCCTTACAAAGGGGACAATTCCTTTTGCCTTTTTGGGACCCAGCGCATACGGAGTTTCCAAGTATTATTCCTGAGCAGACTATGTCGGGTTCTCATCTCCTTGAGAATCCTCATGCTCCTGATCAAGCCTTCTCACAATGGAGTAAGGAAAGGATATTGATATTGCTCTTATCCGGCATTGATAACAGAGACTGAAAATAACATGGCTTTGTGAGTTTCCGTATTGTACCATTTCAACCAAGATATAGGACAAATCATTTTAAATAGTTTCCATTTTCCCTGTCATGAACTAAGTAACGTGCTACTGATTCATTCTTTCTTTTTATTACCTTGCTCAGTTGCTCATTTTCTTGAAGCGAGTTGTTAAGTTGCTCTTGAAGTTTCTTTTGCTCTGCCTTGATGTTTACTATTTCCTTTTTTAAACAAGCCAACTCGGCTGCAGATAGATTTTGGAGATGAGCGATCTCAGCTTGTTTAAGTTGCAACTCTGACTGCACTTTCTCAAGTTCCTCAGTCAAATCTTGATTTTCCCCTCCTCTAAATCCCAAATCTCAGCTTCTTTCTTTTCAAATTGTATTTCCTGAGACAAACTCTTCTCTATAGTAATAAAAAAAAAAGTGCTTAATTTGTGAAAGCAAACTATGTCAAATATGCAATATTAGCTTTTATGGATAACACTATAAAATGGCAATATTGCCAATTTTCAATTTTTCACCTAGCAATACATTTTCTTAGTATTTCAGAATATAATTACTTATGTGTTCTAAAACTGCCTTTATTCCCAAACCATGACATTGGATAGCTGAGACAATTTTAGCATTGCCAGAATTCAGTTTTGCAGAAAGAACATACTGCTAGTCAAATCGCTCTATGCTTCACAATTGTAACTGTTTCTACAGCCCATCTTCACTGAGGTCCGATGGCTTGTACTCTGAAACTCATGGTTGACAGGCAACAGTACCAATGGCTAGATAAAGAATGTTGGTGCCCTATTTGTCCATTTTCCTCTCTTCAAACTCCAGCATATATAAAAATGTTCAAGGTGTTTGATGAACTGATGTATGGAGTAAAATTAAGAGACACGGGCAATACAAGAGATTTCCTGTATTGCAAAGAGAATTCTATTGAATAACACCAACTTACCATATGAAACAAGACTACGCATTCCCTTCCTACAGGGCAAGGAAAATTCAATGTCTCCAAGACCCAGAACTTGGTGAGAAAGAGGAGCAGACAGAGGGGAAGGGAAATGATACCAATCAACAGTTATTTGAAATATATCAACACCTAGGGTGGAGAAGGATTATTTAGGGTGGTGATTCAAAGAGGGGTGTGGCGGGCCGGTTGCCCGCTCTAGCCCTGAAGGGGTTGGAACAGCCCTGCAGAGGGCTGTGGCTGGGGAAAGCAGCAAGCCTGGGCTGATTGGGGAGGCAGCTACAGCTGGGCCAGTCCCCAATCAGGCCACAGCTGGCCCTTATAAAAGGGCTGTGAGCCAGGCACTCAGTCAGTCTCCCTCTCGCTCTGAAGGGAGAGGGACCTGGCTGCTGGGGTACTAGAGTGAAGCAGGGCTAGGGAAAGGCCTGGAGAGCTCCAGACTGGCAACTCCCCAGGCCGCAGGGCCTTGTCCAAGTCCCACAGAGGTACTGAGTTGCAGGGAAAGGCAGCAGGTCCAAATCCCCCAGCCAATGATGAGTGGCCATTACAGACTGCAGTCAGCCTCAGTGAAAGGGGGCTAGATGGTACTGGCAGTAGCCACTGAGACAAGGTGGAGAATAGGGGGTGGGGATTTCCGGGGGTGGAGAGACCCAGATAGTGGATTTCTGCTGGGAGCAGGAGCCTGACGGGGAGGGCACCGGGGTCTGGGAGGGACATGGGGGCCAGTGAGGAGAGGGATAGTGACCAGCAGAGGATGCTCCAGCTAGAAATGAGCTCAGTCCCTGGATGACCAGAAGGAGGCACTGCAGGGGTGAGAGGATAGTCAGAGACTTGTTAGAGAGGAAGAACTGTCCGGGGTTAAGGGTGACAGCCTAGGACTCTGAGCACCCACATTCAGTTATGTTTCAATTAAGACGAGGTATTGTTGGTTGCAGTGCACAGCTACAGCACAAACATCTTCTGACTTATTTTTTGTTCATAATTATTCCCTCCAGAAAATGGAGATAATGCTACCATTTGACACCTTAAGAACCACAGCTAGAAGATAGCGAAAGCAAGAAAATGGACTTAGAAGGCGTTACATTTTATTAGCTAGCCGAAAGTGCTGCCACTTGCCAAGAATAAGATCAAAACACAAAGCACTTATTTGGATGGCCTCATGGATTGGAGAGTGCAAAATACTGATTAAAATGGGAGCAGGACTGGGTCCATACATTTAATTTTGAAATCTCATTAAGTAAGGTTAGACTTCTACAGGGATAAGTGGGAGCAGTCTCCTTCTTTACAATGGCTATTTAGCAGAATTACCTGTTCTCTTAAACCTCAATCTGCAAATTGCATTTTCCCAACCAAATAGACAAATGTAGGGAAAAGTCAAATTAGGGCTCGGCAGGTAACATTTCACCACGTTTAAGCTTGATGGCGTCCATACACAAGCTAAAAGGATAATAGTTTGAGGTATATTTGTTTGTTTGGGATTTTAAAACACAGGAGCACATTGTAGTATTTAATATGCTGACCATATAGTTCTCTTTGGGACATATTTATTCCTCATTTTAAATTGCTTTAAAACCATATAATTTTATGAGTTAGTACTATATATTTGTATAAAGAAGTTCCATCTCAGTTTGGAAAGAGAATTGCGTGTATTAACTGAAAGTTAATTTAACTATATCACACAATGGGAACTTTTTTTCTTGGGTATTCTTCAAATCACCATTGATAATGAGGTTTAAAGAACCTGCACACTGAAGTAATAGTTTGTAACAGGATTTAAATAGGTAGAAATGTGTATCTCACTTTTCATCTCTTCCGCATAATTCTGGGTCTCCTTCAGAAACTGTTTAGCTGTTTTCAGTTCTTCTTGCAGCTGATGGATTTCTTGAGATTTTTGATCAGACTGGCAGCGAAGAAGGTTTTTTTCCTCCATTTCCTACAACAAAACATTAGTTACAAAACAGTTGATTAAGTCAATAAACTGAGAGTAGTGTGATGTGGAATACTACCCATCTGAGTCCCATGAAGACTCTGGAAACATATACATGAGTTAGGAACACAAACGGCACTCTTGGCAGTCCTCAGAGGGCAGACAATCCTTTTGGGACGTCTCCCAGCTGGCACAGATCACAGCCGTACTTAGGTGGCTCAGGATATGGAACCAGGGAGCTGCAACCAGTTCTCTGGTGCCTGCCTATAGCAGATCTTGACACAGGATAGAATTCAGCCCACAAAAACTGAGCGTCAGTGAAGTTAAGTGACTTGCCCAAAGCCACAGAGGGGAGTCAGTATCAGAACACAGGAGAACTTTCCAGTTCTAGCTCCTGTTCTCAGACCACCCATCTCTCAGTGTGGATGAGTCAAATATATGAAGTTGCTCTTGGGAGCAAGATAGCATTAGATGTAAAGTATTATTAGTCAGTAATACCTGGGGGCTCGGGATAGTACATTTTCTAAGCATCTTTTTTTCCAAATATTTTAAGAAAAGTTAAAATACCCCATACAACTATGTCCTACCTGGGAACTGAAATAAAAGTTATTTCTAAGAAACTAACTCCTTCCACCCAACTCCTGCATTGCTGGGTAACAGATGGCATGGCACTGGTGGGACTCTACTGGAAGCAAGCCATCATTTCTTCATCTACTTACTACGAGCAGATGGGCACCAGTGCGCAGAAGCCAAATTCAAGAAAAGGGAGGGTCTGGATGGAAAACAAATTAAAACCTTGCCGACACAGCAAGTCTGTATTTTCAGCTATTTAAACAAGTCACCCAAAGAACATAACTAAAACCGTTGATGCTTCTAGTTATTTTCCTTTTGTCTCACAACCTTCTAGTCCAAACTGTCCAACTGCTATACCGTAACAAACACACACACACACACACACACACTCTATCAATCATTCTAAAAGACACAGGTGTCAAGCGACAACATTTTCAGACAATGCTGATGTATGACAAATGTTTCAAAGCTGTATGAATTCTCAGCTTCCTGTGTTCAAAATATCAACAAAATTCAAGGGGTTTAAATGGCTGAAACGCCCAGCCCTCTTGCTGTGACTCAGTACAAGTGGCTCTGATTAAGAAGCATTCAACAAAAAGCTGGAACCAACAACCTAACATAGCTGCAAAAAAAAAATCCCATGCTCTGATGCAGGACGTTCACAAAACTATTTACAAGAAATGCATTCTCCTACCTTAATCTGGTAAGGCTACATCCCATCATTTGTATTTACAATTTGGCCTCAATCGCATAGGCCATCATTAACTCTTGCTTGAATCATCGCAATCCAATGTATTTAGACTTGAATGCTTCTGCCCTGCAAAATCTGCAAGAGTTACAGAACACAGCAGCACACCTCCTCAGTAATACAGGTTCACTTGAGTACATCAGTCCTATGTTTCACTCACTCCGCTCATTCCCCAACAGAACACTGAATCAAATCTCGGTCTTTATTTTCAAAGCTGTAAAGGAAATGGGCCCAATATACCATTTTACTCTCTCAGACTTCAGTAGCTGTGTTCCTCAGGAACAACTGTCTACACATCAGAAGTAAAACTAGCAGATGCAGCAGACAGGGCTTTTTCAGGAGCTGGCCCAATACTATGAAATTCACTCCTGCAAAAACTTAGAATGACAACTAACATCACCATTTTTCGTATTTACACTCCCGCGCCGCTCCTGCCCTCCACACTTTGCCCTCTGGGACAGTGATTTTCAACCTCTTTTCCACTTGCAGACCCTAGAAAATTTCAAATGGAGGTGCAGACCTCTTTGGAAATCTTAGATATAGTCTGTGGACCCCCACAGGCCACGGCTTGAAAACCACTGTTCCGTTGTAACGACAACCTTCGAGAACTCCTTAGACAGTCTGCAAACTCCCAGAGGTCTGTGCACCACAGGTTGAAAACTGCTCTGGGGGATATGGGAGAAATAGAAACCTCAAATAACAGATGCTAGTCACTTAACTATTCTTAACTCTGGAAAGCATTCAGATACAACAGCAATTGGCACAATAGAAGAACTTAAAAAAACCTAGTCGCTGATGTTGCTTCTACGACTATTTTGAGTTCTCTTCCCTTTCATTTTCCTTCTAATGCCAAATTAAAGGAAAAATCTTTTAATCTACAATCAAGGTTTTTTAAAAATCAAAAGTTACAGCCAGATGCTTTTTGTGTAAATTGGAATAACTTTACTGATTTCAATGGAGCTATGCTGATATATGCCAGAGCAGGATCTGGCTTCATAGTTAGAATTTTGTTGATAATGCTAGTCTATAGTCCTTGAAAAAGTTAAAATGTATAAATCATTTGGGGGATTTTCTCTTGCTTTAAATTGATTGTGTGACCAAAAATGTACCCACTCCTCCATGAAATCTTAGAATTAGGCAAAACACACTTATACTTAGGAAGCAGCTACTGATTCTAGAAGTTCCAAATGAACTCAGATATTTAATATATTCTATTTTTTAGGACTAAACAAAGAGTCTCTTGAACCATACTACATAATTAGATTAAACAAATAATTCCATATGAACTGTAACCCTATCTGTAGTATGCTGGTGCAAAATCATTTTTTTAAACTCTGACCATACAACCAATTTTTGGCCTTGGGTCAGTCCACATGGAATCAATTGCAAAAACTGCAAGATCGGGGCCTTATCTTGTATCACAGCTATAGGTCTTGTGACAGGGTCGGGCCAGAGGGCTACAGGAGAGTGATCCTATTGGGATGCAGGAAGTGGGGAGCCCACTGCTAAAAGATCCCCCCAGCCTTAAGGGGGGGATCAACAAGACCTGGAAACCAAGTGGTTTCAGGGGACAACTAATGAAATAACAGGGACAGACATGCTGTCAAAGGCTCAAACGAAGGGAACCAGATGGGGACACCGAGCAGAGAACTCCGGACAGCGCCCACTGCTCCTCGAAGGCATGAAGGGAGTCAGTGGACGCCTCCCAGAGGATTTCTGCCCGGTTGCATGAATGGATGGAGGACCGGAAAGAGGCCCCACAGTTACAGGAGACTCCATCGGCCAACCTCCTCTCCCTGGTTTTATAGATGGCCATTTTAGCCAGGGCCAGGAGGAGGTTGACCAGGAGGTCCCGTGACTTTGTGAGGCCACCTATAGGCAGTGCATAAATAAGGAAATGAGGGGGAAAGTGCAGCCAGAAATGCAACAGGATATCTGTGAGGAGACAGAATAGAGGCTGCAGCTTGGCGTACTCCAGGTAAACGTGCACCAGAGTCTCCCTCACGCAGCAGAAAGGGCAGGTGTCCAGGATGGGGGTGAACTGCACCAATTACACGCTCGTGCTCAGACCCCTGTGAAGAAGCGACCAACTGACATCCCCGGCGGGCCTTGGGAGCAGGGTGGAGTATAGGCTGGCCCACCGGGCTCCTCACCCTCTAGAGGTGGCAGGAGGTCCCTCCACTTTGTGTCAGGGTGGGACGCAAAGGTGAGGAAGTGCAGAGTGTGGAGCACGAGCGTATAGATGTTTCCTTGGCGTGGTCTGGAAATGAACCGGCTTTAAGTCGTGCAGATGGCTTATGCTGAAGGGGCACGGAAGCCGGTTGGGTCCATGGGGCAGGGGCCCGCTACAGGAGAATGAGAGAAGGCAAATATATTAGCCCCCGATTAAGCAGGTCCCTTTTCCCTGGGTAAGATAACAGGGGCAGTTCCAGAAAAATCAGGAATTTGCTGGAACCAATGAAGGCAGGCAGGCTAATTAGGACACCTGGTTTAATAAGGACCTCACTTCAGTCAGTGAAGGGTGCGCAAAGTGCTGAGAGTGAGAGGGCCTGCGGCTGGAGAACTGAGGAGTACAAACGCTATCTGGCATCACGAGGAAGGTCCTGTAGTGAGGATAAAGAAGATGTTGGGAGGAGGCTATGGGGAAGTAGCCCAGGGAGTTGTAGCTGTCACACAGGTGTTACACGTAACACTGTAGACAGCTGCGATCCACAGGGCCCTGGGCTGAAACCCAGAGTAGAGGGAGGGCCTGGGTTCCTCATTCCCCTCCCTCCTAATGGATATAAGAGGAGTTGACTTGGACTGTGGGTCCCACCAGAGGCGAAGATCCCTGGCCTGTCTCCCTGGCCCACTAGGTGGGTCAGCAGAGACTGTGGAGATTGTTCTCCTTCCTTTTCCCCATGCTGGCAAGTGATGTGGTTAGCTGAGTGAATGGCAGGTTTGAGCCATAAAACTGGCCAAACTGAGGGCTGCCCTGAATATCTGAGGTGAGCAAATCCGCCAATAAGTGCAGGACCCACCAAGGCAGAGGAGGAACTTTGTCACAGTCTTTTAAGATGCTCCAAAAAAGGACAGCCAGAATAAGACAGTATCGAAACACAACTTCTGGTGGAAATACACTATTCTCCAACACAGAGCTTGCAGAGTTCCCCTGGGAGTCGGTAAGGCATAAATGGCACCAGTTCTTACTGATTTCCAGTTTAAATTATTAATTATTCCAGTTCCTTTGACTGGTTTGCTAGTAAAGCCTGTTCTGCTCTGCACAGCTTCTGTGTTAAGCTCACTGGAGTCCTTTTCCAAACAGTGTTTCACTGCTATTGCCTATGAGGAAAACACATCACATTTTATTTGTAGTTATATTGAATCTATTTTAAAAAATTAAAAATTCCTGATGTCCCTTTAAATGATGAGCTCCAGAGATACCTTAGAAAACAAAGCCAAAAGAATAAGCTACGTTCTGCTTCCTCCTACAGAAAGAGAAGTTTGGAGTAACTGTTGACTTCTGTGTTGTATAACTAAGAGCAGAATTTGGCCCTAAACCTTGAAACTCAGCATGATGGCTTTAAAAAAGTGCAATTAAAAAAAGCCCAAATATCTGAAAAATCCATCCTCCTTTCACTGTCCAGTCCTGGGTTCTAGATTCTGTATCATACCAAAAACAGTACAGGTTAAGGTAACACAAATCTTTAACTCAAGACTGGGCAAGGTTATGAACAATATTTTCAGGCACATTTTCAAGTATATAGTTGTAATGTATAAATATATTCATAATTTAAGCCATAGTCATAGTACAGTCTGGTAATCATTGGGAATCCTAACCAGTGCTTTCTTTTAAGCTCAATCATAAGGGCAGCAGATTTAACACTTGCTCTCCATTTTTTTTAACATAACATATTTTGTCAAAGCGAGCACCTATTGGGCTTAGAAGATGCTTCCCCATTCCCACTCAGTCCTCAGCTGCTCATTTGAGAGGTAACATTTAGGTGTTGGACTGATGATCAGCTATCACCAAATATGCCATTGAACAGCCAACAAACAGAAAGGATCAATACCAAACTAGACTCAATTCGGTACAATCCAAATACCAAGAGATTGACAAATTACTCTACCTTTTCCACTTACTATATACTCAAGGAATAGGTTACATGTTGTGAAAAACCAGTATTTGTACATCTTAATTCCCATATTTATGGACCAACAAAGACATTCAGCTTGCACCTCTGTCTCCATAACCACATTCTTCAGGGGCAAGGGAAATTAGTGTCGTGCTATCCTCTATCTTAAATTTATCACCTGACTTTATATCGCAAGGATAGGCAACTTATGGCATGCGTGCCACAGACGGCACACGAGCTGATTTTCAGTGGCACTCACACTGCCTGGGTCCTGGCCACTGGTCCAGAGGCCTCTGCTTTTAATTTAATTTTAAATGAAGCTTCTTAAACATTTTAAAAACCTTTTTTACTTTACATACACCAATAGTTTAGTTATATATTATAGACTTATAGAAAGAGACCTTCTAAAAACGTTAAATTGTATTACTGGCACGCAAAACCTTAAATTAGAGTGAATAAATGAAGACTCGCACACCACTTCTGAAAGGTTGCCGACCCTGTTATGTCGCTATCTAAACCAGGAAGTTAACAAGATCATAACTGTACCACCACCAAATTCTAACTGGTTTTCAACCTTTTAACCTGTTTTATATCAGTCATAATAGCTCCATAGTACTCCAAATCAAATAGGAAGTAAAAAATGAGAATGAAATAACCTAGTTCCATTCTAAAAAAGGAGTAGGCTTTTCTGGATAAAAACCTATAGATGTCCAAGTTTGAGTATGAATCGAGTGTTTCAAGAGTAAACCTGGAAAGAAGAGTATGTGTAGAGAAAATACTAACCACCTCTGTAGAAAAGGTTTGATTAATGTGCTCACACAGCTAGGATGACACATAGCTATGCCGGACAGCTATCGTGGACAAATTTAGAACCTCTGTATGAAGTCAGTGTAGACCATGTCTATCATAAATAAAAAAGCAGTTTTCTATTAGAGAGTGTGGATAGAAAAGAAGCAGTGCTCATATCAGAACAAGGCTAAAGGGAACGGTTGTAGGGCATTACCCCAGATTGCCTTTGGGCCCATCTGCTACCTCAGTTTACCTTTAATCTTGCATCAAACCAGATATCACATGTGGTGATTTTACAGTAGTGCTCTCTTCCAGGTTGGTTTATTATCATAACACAAGACTCAAACATACCCTTAACCAGCCTCAATTATTCTTTTCCGCATATAATGCCTCAAGTTTTTCCAGGTCTTGATCAGAGCAGGCCCATCCTTGTAGTCCCACCCTCTCCTAGCTGGGACTTCTGCATCCTGCAAGTCCATCAATGGAGGCTTATCCCTGCACAGTTTCCAGTTCCTTGTAATTCTCTTCCCCCAAAAGGCTTCTGCCTTGGAGTTCTGGAAAATTGTCACCTGTCCTCTTCACAGGCCCTCTGCCTGGGCACTAACGAGAGACTCTCTCTCTGAACTTTTGGGGCAGGGGAGGGTCTCTCTCTTGAATGACCACAGGCTGCCCTTTTACCTGCCAGCAGGCCCGGTTTAGATGCATGCTTCTGTCACATGACCCTTGTATTTATTCCCATCATACAGGGAGATGGGCTAAACCTGACAAAAGGTGCAGCTGTGCCCCAGTCTTTTAATGGACCAGCTCACCCTGTGACAGGAACATACTGCAGCTTGCTCTGACCTGTGATATTTTTAGTTGCACTTAAATATTAGTCATGTATAGATCTTCAAGCACAATAAAGAGGACAGTTAAATTTTACATAAAATAAAAACTCAGCATCACCACTTCCATTTGAATAGTTCAGATATTAAAAATCCTACTTTGTTGAGTTCTGCTCGTAGAGCATCGTTGGCTTGCTGCAAGTCCTGGTTTATCTGGTCGCACGGCAGATCCCCTGTCAGTAAGTCATGTAGCTGATGAAACACTTCTTAGAAATGTAGAAGACTGGGGGGGGGCGGGGTAGGAGAGAGAAACACACTCTAGTTACATGTTTCTTGTCAAGTTACTATAACTATTAACACTGGAAAACGTGGGGGAGGGACTGTAAATTGCCTCTTTAAAAAGTTACTAATTACACTAAAGCGCTCTCTGACAGAAGCAAAAAGAGTTTAAAACCCATTTTTAAGTAAAGCATAAATTCTGTTATGGCCACTAATGGCCATGACTCACTTTGGCCAATCAGAGTAGCCTACTTCATCTGCTACACCAAGACAGGTGGATCAAAAAAATACTAGCAAATAATGGAATGAAGCTTATATATCGATTCAAAAGTAGATCTCCATAACAACATTGAGCATTACAACTAAGCAACCAGACTAATCCCCAATAATCATGATCCTTTGGGGTGCGGGAATTCCTTCTTTGCTATGATTACATGTTTAGCTTATTGCTGTCAAAATGTTTTTCATGAGGAAAATGCCTTAGTTATTTTCAATTTGACTTAACACATGACTGGGCAGCAACAGAAGTTTGGTAGAGGGGCATTGACTCCTCCCGCCTCAGGTCTGGGGGAGCAGAACTTCACTAATGCACACCTCCTAAGATCCTTAGGAATCTAGCCCATCTCCTGCAACTATTAGGAGATGCAAAGTAGATATCCATCTGGGTATAATTCGTTTTGAGGCTTCTTCCAGGCCCGACGGTCCTTATGGTTGGGGCTCTACATGAATTTGAGAGGGGTTTTATATGAGGGAATAGGGCTATGAGGGGCACGGGACTTTTAGTCGGGGGTGTTGGGGTTGGTAAGGAAAAGAGAGGGCTGAGTGGGGGAGCAGAAAGCAGAGGAAGATAGGGAGGGAAAGCACTAGTGGCGTCTCCTGGCAACAAACCTCTCTGCCAAACTTCTCTTGGCAGCAGCTGCAGGACTCCTCTAACAAATCATAGCAGGTTTGTCAGCTGGAGAAGGTAGTGAAGTGCTAGTGCTTCCCCTCAGCTTTCTCCTAAGCACCCTCCTATCCTCCAGCAAGACACCTGCTCCATCCCATGTCCTCAAGCTCCCCCACAGCCTGTTCCCACTCTCATTGCCAGCCAGAGACCCATCCTATGAAGTCCCCACCCTCTTGGATCCCAGTGATCCATTTCCCCAAATCTTTATGTCTCCCACCCCCTTATTATACCCAGCCTCTCTGCCCTCAGACCCTTTCCAAAGGCCCACTCCTACCCTGGCTTGGCCTGCCAGGAGCAGAAGAATGCAGGCGGGAGGGTCAAACTCAGGAAGAAGTGAGCAAATTATTAGCAAAATGTTCAAACTTTTTCTGATTTTATTTTTGTCATCGAACTATAAATTAGAGGTGAACACATTGGTAGCCTGCCTGCCCAGCCTACCTTGAAGAAATACGGATTCACTTCCTCTTACCAAGTTATAACCACCAGACTACTATTATCACCAGCTAGGGAACATGGCTTTAGTCAACTTAATTCGTGGTAGGCCAGTAAATTGTTTCACTAACAAATACAGATCCATTCAAGGAACTGAGAGGGCGTGGGACCAGCAGGGCCCCATGTACTGGCGCATAAGCACAGGGCTCCAGAGGTTGCCAAAGCTGGCCCTGGGGGTACCATTACGGGGAAAAAATTCTGACAGCGTGCATGTGGGCGCACACACATCAAATATGGAATCGTCAGCGTTTTTTCTTCTACATGGACAAATACTCAATGAACAACTTGTTCGCTCTGGTAATAGCAGTCTGGAGGCAACTTTAAACTTGTGAAAAATGGGTCTTGTCTTACCTTTTCCTTTTCTTTTATTTTCTGTTCTAAGGACCGACGATTATTTTCGACAAATTGTCTCTGATGACTCAGTAGGTCGTCCATTTTTTGCTCCAACATTTCACGCTATACAAAGTTTAATCATAAATCACAGTGATGCAAGGGTAATATTTATTATTTGTACTACAATAGCAATCCCGCCCCCGCAATCAGGATTGAAATCCCACTTTAGTAGGCAGTGTTTAAAAAAACAACAACAAAAAACGACATACATACGAGGAAGTCATGGTCTCTGCCCCAAAACTCCTTACAGTGTTCCATGACTTAGTGAACACTCACACAGGTATCCCATACCAAACTGAGAACAGATTACACTTGGCTAGAAGACAAGTGTGTGCTAAAGTTTTAATAAGTGTTTAGGCACAGGAGATAAATTCAATGCAACTTTAAATTTACAGAGAATCAGCACATTGATTGATCAGAAAAAAATTACTGAACTATTTTGAACATATTTACTAATATAATCTGCAATTCAATCGGATTTCAAACTCATGTAAAGAAGCTAGACTATAATAAGAAAAGCTCTCAACAGTCACAGCTAGAGGTTATGGTGACAGCTATGCCAGTAACTCAGGTAATTTACAAGTAGCATCACTGTGACATCAGAAGCAGCAACCAATCAATCTTTCCTCTGCACTTTGCTATCAGTCAGTGAAGTGGAGAGGGCCTATTCACAGGTCAAAAGTTCTCATCGTTAACTTACTTGAACATCTGTATACAAACATGGTAATAACCCTGGATTGACTCATTGTCCCTGGCCTCAACCTACTCGCAGCCAAGACCTTCTCTCAATGGGGTCCTCACAGAGGTAGCAAAGAACAGCCATTACCGTACCTCTGCAGAGGCAAATTCTTAACCCCCATTCATATGATGGTATAATCTTCAGCATCCCGTATATAGGATGTAGGAAGCAGCAGCATTTTCTAACATTCTTAAGTAGGCAGCAGAATGTGCATGCATAGATAAAATCCTGACAGCAAAGAGTAGGTGACAACCATCACACTTACAGAAGACATATGTGGTGGTGCCTTTCCCCACGGCAACATAACTTCTTTAATCTAAGTGTGTATGGAGGGGCAGAAAGGGGATGGGAAAAGAGTTAAGCTAAAGAGAAATATGAAGAATCGTGGAATCCATGACTTGCATGAGCTACAATGTTCTACCCAATGCACACGGAAATTGTGGAGCTGCAACAATTGGCAGAGGCCAAAACATTCAGCTGGACTAACTTCCCCATGTTAAATAGGGTGAAAAGCCAATGATTTTCAAAGAAGGAGACAGTGGTGCTGTTAAAACGTCTTTTATGACACTTTCAAATGGCTTTAGGATATATAAAATATCTGTGTTTCTTAGATATTTGTTATCGTTATTCACTCTACCGCAATAACAATACTGCATTGCTGGCTGCCTCATTAGAGAGCTGGCCTGCTATTTGTTCAGTCTATCAGAGCAACTTATCCATAAAGGAAAACTTTTCAAGGTGCAGATCTTCCCACAGCACACACCCACGTAACTGGTATTAAAAAAATTTAAAAAAAATGAAAAGGTAGGGGAAAAAGGAACCAATCACTAATCCCAAAAGTCATAGAGCAGCAGATGATCCACTAGTTTCCATGGTTCTCCTGCTACGTTGTCCAGTATATCAATGCAGTGGCTGACCCACTAAACCAAACAACCACTTCATGCAGTGGCAAGGAAGCTCCTGCAGAGAAAGGAAGTGCTGTGCAGGCTGCTGAAATCTTGCCCACCCTATCCCATATAGCAAAGTGTAGGCCTCTTCATGGATATGGAAAGATGGGGCCAAATAAGGATTTGCCTCTTAATGAAAGGCTGGGTTTGACTGGCTTTATTTCTTTACTCTTATCAGTGTACACCTGTTTGGCATCTGTTTTAGCTAGCAAAAAAAAAATCCATTTTATATGATTAACACACGTTTGCTCCACTAATGCAAATTATTTCAACGTTTCAATTATATCAGAACTATAGCCACAGAAATTTCTTGGCTTCCTTGCACTGAATACAAGAGGGCCTTTTCCCCCTTGATTCTTCTGCAGCAAAACAGAGAGGTCTTGGAAGGACCCAAGATCTTGCATTCTGAGCACTTTAAAACTCTTCAGTAAGGTGTGTGAATTCTTTCCTGTCATGGAAGGGATCCAGAGGTACCACCAGAATTTAGAGGGTCCAAAGGATAGAGAAAAATCTGTCCTGGATCATGCAGGTCTGTGACTCTAAGTGGACAGCACTGTTCTCTTTTCTTGTTTATGTACCAGCCTCACAGACTGCAATACAGTTCTACTAATAGGCTTTATTAACTTCTGCCTGTGCTGGTGCTGCATAAGCAAAAGTACGAGATGTTTTAGCTCATATAAAGCTATTTAAATCTTTTAAGGGCATAGGGAAATGGTGGACTTAAATATACAGTAGAACCTCAGAGTTACCAACTCGGGAATGGACGTTGTTCGTAACTCTGAACAAAACATGATGGTTGTTCTTTCAAAAGTTTACAACTGAACATTGTCTTAACATAGCTTTCCAACTTAACTATGCAGAAGAAAAAATGCTGCTTTCCCTTCATTTTTTAGTAATTTAACACAGTACAGTGCTGTATTTGCCTTTTTTAGCCGGGGGTGGGGTGGGGTAGAAGGGATGTGTCTCTGCTGCTGCCTAATTATGTTCTTCCGGTTCCAAACGAGATTTGTGTGGTTGACTGATCAGTTTGTATCTCTGGTGTTTGTAACTCTAAAGCTCAACTGTAAATTATGGAGCCACCATTAGCAAGCACATACATAGTTAAGCTTTGTTGGAGAACTGTGTAATGAATTGTGTTAGTGAAATGTGTACTAAGTAATGTTAGAGAAATTATTATATACAATTCTGGAAGAAAATAGGAATGTTTGCTTTTTGTATGTAGTTCTGCTGCTTGAGATTGTCAGATTTTGCTGAAACAGTCTGTAAATCAGAAAATTGGTTTTTGTGTCTCATCTATAAAGTTCTTGACCAAGCAGATAGCAGGGTAGAGAAGAGAGCTGTTAGCTTTCAGTAAGTCAGGTACAATCCCTCATCCCCCCACCCATCCATCCAATCAGCTAACAAGTTTTTTTTTTAATCACAATATTAATAAAATTCACTGCTTGTTCTCTCACCTTATTCTTGGCTTTGATTATTTCAATGACAGAAGACCCCAAACTCTTCATATATTCCATAGTTACTAAAAGCTCTCAACAGTCACATCTAGAGGTTATGGTGACAGAGCTATGCCAGTTACTCAGGTGATTTACAAATAGCATCATTGTGACATCAGAAGTACCAACCAATCAATCTTTCCTGTGCAATTTGCTCAGTAACTCAGGTGATTCATAAGTAGCATCATTGTGACATCAGAAGTGGCAACCAATCAATCTTTCCTCTGCACTTTGCTATCAGTCAGTGAAGTGGAGAGGGCCTATTCACAGGTCAAAAGTTCTCATTGTTAAATTACTTGAACATTTGTATACAAACATGGTAATAACCCTGGATTGACTCAATGTCCCTGGCCTCAACCTACTCCCAGCCAAGACCTTTTCTCAATGGGGTCCTCACAGAGGTAGCAAACAACCGCCATTACCGTACCTCTGCAGAGGCAAATTCTTAACCCCCATTCACATGATGGTATAACCTTCAGCATCCTGTATATAGGATGTAGAAAGCAGCAGAATTTTCTAACAAGCAGCAAAATTGTACAAGTCAGGTACAATCCTCATCCCCCACCTGCCTATTCAACCAGCTAACAAGTAAAAACTCAAGGCCACAGAAACAGATGAGTACGAAGAATAAAAATTGCAGTTGTAATATAAGTACAACTGCATGCAGCCAGGGAGTGTGACAGCAAGGAATAGCTGCGATGGGAACTACACAGATATAAGTAAGTTTTAGCAGGATAAGCAAAAAATGTATTAATCTGGGTTAGTTATTGTGATTTATGCAGGCGAATCTTTTAATCAGGGCCGGCTCAAAACCCAGCACGCCACGCACGCGGCCGGGCGGCATTTTCCCAGGAGGGCGGCAGGCGGGTCCGGCGGACCTTCCGCAGTCATGCCTGCGGGAGGTCCACCGGAGCCGCCAGACCAGCAGACCTCCCGCAGGCATGACTGCGGAGGGGGCGCTCGTCCCGCGGCTCAGGTGGACCTCCCGCAGGCATGACTGCGGAGGGTCTGCTGGTCCCAAGGCTCGGGTAGACCTCCCGCAGGCATGACTGCGGACGGTTCCCTGGTCCCGCGGCTCGGGTGGACTTCCCGCAGGCATGCCTGCGGAAGCTCCATTGGAGCCGCGGGACCAGCGCACCCTCCGCAGGCACGTCCCCCGGAGCCGCGGGACCAGCGTCCGGCAGCGCGCCCCCTGCGGCATGCCGCCCTGCTTGGGGCGGCCGGATTACTAGAGCCGCCCCTGCTTTTAATTAGGGGGTTAGAGTAGAATATATATGGATAAAGACACAGATGAGGTAGCTTCCTCTACTGAGTCTGCGCAAAGTTACAGAACAGAGGATTAAAAAATAGATGATTGACATAATAGTGGAGAAGAGACAGAGGAAAAATAGCCAAGCATAGCAGAGATTTGAGAAGAGTCACCCTGTCCCCAAGAAAGATAACTTGAGCACTTTCTTGTCTTGCCTTATCTTTTTTTGCATGTTTATGTAATTCATACGTGATAGTAGCATTGTCTAAAAACATATATAATAAAGGCTAAAATAAATTGTTTAAGCCTAAATTGAAGTGGATTTGGTTTTCACCCAACAGGTTGACGTTTGCATTTAAAGTGGAACTAAAAATCCCGGTTTCACAGTATAATAAATGAATCTACTTTCCAAGTTCAGCAGAGTTACACTTTAGATTACATTAATTTTTTGCATAAAATAGTTTCTTACTTTGCCAGAGACATTTTTTTTTAAAAAATCACAATATTAATAAAATTCACTGCTTGTTCTCTCACCTTATTCTTGGCTTTGATTATTTCAATGACAGAAGACCCCAAACTCTTCATGTATTCCCTAGTTACTAAAAAGCTCTCAACAGTCTCAACAGAGGTGATGGTGACAGAGCTATACCAGTAACTCAGGTGATTTACAAGTAGCATCATTGTGACATCAGAAGAACCAACCAATCAAACTTTCCTGTGCAATTTGCTCAGTAACTCAGGTGATTCATAAGTAGCATCATTGTGACATCAGAAGTAGCAACCAATCAATCTTTCCTCTGCACTTTGCTATCAGTCAGTGAAGTGGAGAGGGCCTATTCACAGGTCAAAAGTTCTCATTGTTAACTTACTTGAACATCTGTATACAAACATGGTAATAACCCTGGATTGACTCATTGTCCCTGGCCTCAACCTACTCCCAGCCAAGACCTTCTCTCAATGGGGTCCTTACAGAGGCAGCAAAGAACAGCCATTACCGTACCTCTGCAGAGGCAAATTCTTAACCCCCATTCATATTGTTGGTGTCACTAGGCCTAAGTAAACCAAAGTTGTGACTACAGGCCTGAGTGAACCAGAGGTCTTCCATGCTGTGAACTTTAACCAGCCTAAGATGCTAACAGACAGCAAGCAAAATGGGTAACTGTCAGCTGTTTCAGCTTGCAGATGCAGGAGTTTGAAGGGGAGGATGGGGGGAGGGGGGAGAAAAATCAGAAAGAGTTAGTGATGTGAAGGCCAGATATAAACATGAGGATGAGAACTATTCTAACACGTTGAAATGTAATGCCTAATGTAACTGCTGTTGGGAAGGGAGGGGGGCGCCGAAAAACCGAACAAAAGGCTTACACAAACAAGGGGGTATAAATGCTGGGATCCCGCCTGCGCGCAGCTCTGCAGGATTTGAGAATGGTTTTTCTCCCTGGCACCTTATTTGGGCTCAAATAAACCTGGTTTTTGCTTCTCCACCCTGGTGTGATAATTAGTGCTACGCACACCGGGCAACGAACCTGCTGTTGCTCCGCCTCGGGCTCTTTGAGCCGGCAACAATATGATGGTATAATCTTCAGCATCCTGTATATAGGATGTAGGAAGCAGCAGAATTTTCTAACAAGCAGCAGCATTTTCTAATATTCTTAAGTAGGCAGCAGAATCTGCATGCATAGATAAAATCCCTGACTGCAAAGAGTAGGTGACAACCATCACACTTACAGAAGACATATGTGGTGGTGCCTTTCCCACAGCAACATAACTTCTTTAATCTAAGTGTGTATGGAGGGGCAGAAAGGGGATGGGAAAAGAGTTAAGCTAAAGAGAAATATGAAGAATCGTGGAATCCATGACTTGCATGAGTTATAATGTTCTACCCAATACACACGGAAACTGTGGAGCTGCAGCAATTGGCAGAGGCCAAAACATTCAGCTGGACTAACTTCCCCATGTTCTCAGGCATTCCTGCACCCCTCAGAGTTTCTCCACTAATCTCAACTCAGAGTGCCTGCAAAGTTCAGTAGCTCCACCAGAACCTCCAGTTCTCCTGGTAACCACAGAACCTGAGGGACCCCTATCATACTTCTAAGGACTACAATGTTCCCCGTTTCTTAGCTCCCCCATTGTTCTCTGCATAACACCGGGAGCTCTCTGCCAGCTTTCTTTCTTTGCATGGGAAAGATTTCAAAATGTCTTAAAGAAATTATCAAGAAAATCCCCAGGCAGAAACCAAACAAAACAAATCATTAAACTCTGTGAGTAAAGTTGACAGTACATGTAAGTTTGTTTTTTTTAAAATTCGTAATGCTGCAGTTATGAAAAACAAACAAAATGAAGCATTAGAAACCAAGGTAATTCAGAGTTAAGATCAAAATAAAAGACAGCCTAACGTTTGAAAAGTAGGCAAGATCAGGGCCGGCTCCAGGCACCAGTGTAGCAAGCAGGTGCCTGGGCAGCCAATGAAGAGAGGGGTGGCACGTGCAGCAGTTCGGCGGCAATTCGGCAGTGGGGCCGTCACTCCCTCTTGGAGCGAAGGACCTGCTGCCGAATTGCCGCCATAGAAGAAGCGGCGGTAGAGCTGCCACCAATCGCGAATGCGGCTTCTTTTTATTATTATTTTTTGCTGCTTGGGGCGGCAAAAATGCTAGAGCCGGCCTTGGTTCAGATGCAAGTCTGTGACAACTGTCAGTAGGAACACAGCATGTGTCCAAAAGACACTTTGTCCGGACATAAGATAAGCATAAGCTGGGTCTGCAAAAAAGCTTGGAGTTCTCCATCCTTCTCTTTGAGGAGATCTTAGTCTGGAATCATCTCTGGACTCTTCCGTGCCCTGTACCTTTTTCACAGAAAGCTTCTTGTCCGACATGCCAGATTTTGAAAGAGGATGTTGCTGATGAGGCCCAGGAAGCGAGGGACCCAGTACTAGCACTCTAAGGAGCAGAGAAGGCATTTACAGGATGGTTATCTGACCCAGGCCCTGAAGCTACTCTCATTGCTTTACCCATTAAGTACATCTGGAGCAGGGCTTCTCTAGATTTGCAGGTCCTGCAAGTGAAGGACTTGCAAATATGTATTTTGTCTGGGGGAATGTTCCTGGAAAATGCCAAACATTACAGGCTATAGTGCCCGTGTTTGATGGGCAGTATGTAAATCCAGGGGACTTAAAAGAAGCCATCCTGACACCAGAAAGAAATAGCTATTCTGGTTAAAAAACCAAAATGCCAATGAGCAACCACTAGCTATCTCTATCTACACGCTGCACAGATTTAAAAAGAGCCAGGTATTTTGTTAGCACTGCTCACTGCCCATGTTCATCTCAAAGCCAGGAGGCATGAGAGGAACTGAGTGGTGGCTGGCCTGCTCCACCCTTTTATGCCCTCGGTGCAGGATATGAGGATGCTCAAGGTGCATGAGACTCTGAACATGGGTGAGTGGGGTGCATTGCACACCGTCAGCAAACTGTGGAAATGGATAACCACTCGAAGGGAAAAAAGTTGCAAAGGGACAACAGTGGTCTGTTCATTAAACCAATAATACACTGGCTTTTACAAATTGTCCTGGAGCCAGTACAAAAAGCCCTTGATCAAAACACCAGTTCAGTATGGAGATCTTATCTCGCAAACTCTTATGTGAAGGACTTGAAAACGGCACATTTTCCAGGAAGAAAGATTAGAGGCTAGAGTCACTGAAAAGGCAGAGTTGAGGTTGTTTGAGAGCCTGAATTATACATTTCCAAATTGATAAATGTTGGGTTGCAATTTACGTTTAACTTAACTTTGAATTTCCCGTATTTTTAATACTTGTTATTTTTAATTACTACAAATTTATTGTAAGGCACTCTCATCCTTGACTCGAGTTTACCCAAGTATTGAGCCTGCGATAGTTTAGAATCCAAGTAACTTTCCCCTGAATTTATGGCAGTTTAGGCTGAAAATATTAAACTATATGACAGTGTCCCTTTAAGGTCACAATTGGCCACCAGGTGTCAATCTTCCTCTATGGAATATTATTGGTAGGGGCCTACGGTCCATTTTGGTCAATTTTACGGTCATAGGCTTTTAAAAACCATAAATGTCATGATTTCAGCTATTTAAATCTGAAATGCCACAGTGTTGTAATTGTAGGGGTCCTGATCCAAAAAGGTATTGTGTGTGTGGGCGGGGGGGTGTCACAAAGTTACTGTGGAGGGGTGGGGGTTGTGGTGCTGCTACCCTTACCACTGTGCTGCTGGTGTTGACGGCGCCGCCTTTAAGCTGGGAGGCCGGAGAGTGGCAGCTGCTAGCTGGAAGCCCAGCTCTGAAGGCAGCACAGAAGTAAGGACCCTCAATTTGAGAAACACTGGTCTCCCCCATGAAATCTGTATAGAATAGGATAAAAGTACACAAAAGACCAGATTTCATGGTCCGTTTGGACAGAAGCCGTGGCCCGCGCCTGCTGGGGATAGAGAACTCCAGGGCTGTGGGCGCCGGTGCTCTCTGTCCCCGGTAGGCACGGAGCCGCGGCTTCTCTCCCCTGCTCAGGCACTAGGCACTAGGCAGAGCACATCAATGAACCGCATTGGGGACCACAGACTTAAACTGACCAGCTTGAAACCCGCTATAGCGCGACCCTGCATTTATCGCCATGGAATTTTTTGGACCCCAAACATCGCGTTATAACGGGGTTTCACTGTACTTACAGTATTAGTACTTTAAAGCAGCCTACACATTCTAATTAGACACTTGATAAGATGCAAATTAGAAAAAAACTATTTAAAAACTGCTTATCAGGTTAAATATGTAGCAATATAAAAACATTTTAAAAATCTATTATCAAATTGGAAAAATTGAAAGGCCTTTAAAAGTCTGGTTGGCACAATTTATATTTATTTTTTGAACTTGGATAGTGGCTGTAGATCAGTTTCACTTTGTTTTTACTAGCTTCATTTTCTGATTCTTATGCATTGGCACAACACTGCAGTGTTTAGGCCACAAATTTTGCAGAGGTTCTTTGTCAGGGGTTCTCAAACTGGGGGTTGCAACCCCTTAGGGGGTCGTGAGGCTATGATGTGGGGGAGTCTCAAGCTGTCAGCCTTCACCGCAAACCCTGCTTTGCCTCCAGCATTTATAATGGTGTTAAATATATTTTAAAGTGTTTTTAATTTATATGGGGGTTGGGGGACTTGCTATGTGAAAGGGTCACCAGTACCAAAGCTTGAGAATCACTGCTCTTTGTTTATAAGAACTACCTCCACTGGAATTTTCTAAAACATTATTAAAACATTTCTATTTGGTCTTAAGTTTTGAAAAAGCTGCTTCTGAAGAAAAGCTATTAGAAACCTATATTTGGGGCCAAATTTAACCCAATAGTGTTCATTTAACTTATTCAATGCATGTCTCCCTTTTTGGAAGGGGCCTTTTGTAAATATCATATAGGGTCTTTTTTTTCACATCACTAAAACCACTTATCTAAAAATCAAAACTGTTTTTTTCATGATACACGTGTGTGTGTTTGGGGAGGCTCAGAATCTATAGTTTCTTTTCCACAGACTTCAATGGAATTTTGCACATGAAGAACAGTAGTCATCAATTTCAGATTATTAGCATGTGAAATGAATGATCTGATCATTCTTTTATGAGGACCTATTCCACTGGTACTCTATCTGCGAACAAACAGATGGCAGCCAATGGCAGTTGAGAATTTTCCTTTTTTCGGTCACTGACCCTTCTCCCTGCCCCATCCCCTTCTTCCCCCCCCCCAACACCCCCCAAAAAACCCCAGACAAACTAACAAACAAACAAACCAACCAACCAACCCTTCAGGCTTCCAAAGCTGAAACTTCATCTTAGGTTTGCAATTAACTTTACAATGTGACCGTGCACATAAACTAAGCCTTGAATGAAAACTCTTCCCTTTTAAACTAACAGTAAGCAAAGGGTGAGTGTTTGAATTGAGATAACTGTCCTGCAGAACAGCATTACCATTTAAAAATGATCTTTTTCAAAGACCACTTGCCAATGATTTTGGCTTAATTGGATTAAAGCAGAAATCTAAGAAAGGAGACCCATCCATTCACTGAAAAAAAATGGAGGATACAGACACTGTCCCAAACACTTCCAACAAGGTAACAAAATTTACTGACAGAAAATCTGAAGACCAAAGACAGAATGGCAGAGCAGAAGACATGAAATGGCCTTAAGTCACCTGTCACCTTATCTGCTGAAGATAAGGTTCTTCCTATAGTGTTTATTAAATGTTTACAAAGACTTCCAAGTGGGTATCCTGCACAGCTGCACTGACACTAGGGCTACACTACAGCTTAAGTCGACATAAGGTTTGTTGCTCAGTTGTGTGAAATTAGTCACCCACCTGAGCGACATAACTTACACAGAGTTAAGCGTCGGTGTGGACAGCACTGTGTCGACAGGAGACATAGCTGCCACCGCTTGCGAGGCCGGATGAATTAAGCCAACGGAGACCTCTAGACCTCTATCCCATCGGCTTAGAGTGGCTACACTAGAGAGCTTAAGCTCAGAAGACTTCTCAGTTGAAGAAGCTCCAGATGCTCATTCTACTATGGTTCTAGTTTAAGCAGGCAAGGATCTCCCTGAAAAATGACTTCTTGATAGAACAGATTACTCTACAGAACCTGCCAAAGAATTTTTTCATACTGGAAAAACTTTATAAACCAAGAAAATAATTAATAAACATGTATATAGGGTTTTTTACCCAGAGATCTCCAAAAGTCTTACACGTTGAGTAGGTATTTTACTCCCCTTTTATATATAAAACAGTCTTCAATGAAGTCCTTAAACACAGAGGGTTTTAATTCTCTTTAAAAAAAATAAGATGTTCTTATTTACAAAGTAGATTTAAAGTCATAACTACACTTGCAAGATACCTTGGTTCTGTGTTTTTAACTGCTCGATGACGGAAGAATTACCACCATTGTTCAGGGAAATCTGTCTTCTTTGATCTTAAGCCACTGTGACTAGGAATTGCCTCCTATCCCCATGGAAAATGGGATGAAGTAAAAACCTCTCTTTAAAGGGTTTCTTGACTGCTGGATGAAGGACAGCTGTGTGTCTTTTCTTGTTGCCACGAGAACACTGATGAAGAAGCCTGATGCCGAGCAATCTTTCTGTGACTCTTAGTACTTTGAGGATGAGAATGATTTATTTTCTATTTAAAAAGAGTGGGGGAAAGCATATCTACCTTTACATAGCTGACAATTCATAAGAGAATTAATTCACTTCTGTATGATGGAAATAAGATAGGGCAATTGGTCAAGCTGTCAGTTGCAATTTTGGATAACAGAGTCCGCGACACAGATCGTCCATCAGCACAAAGTACTATATGATTTACACCAGTCTGCTTTTATACCCCCAGCAGTCAACTGACTGGAATACTTTGCTGATTAACATCACAGGCAGCTGAAGAGGGTTGGGGGAGTACTATCTGCAGTTCAGATATATCTAAGCTGGCCAGCATCTCAATGGCAAGAAGTTTGACCTGTGGTTCCTTATATTTAGTATATCAAGTTTTTTGTTTTGTTTTTTAAGAGAGGCATCCTATCAGTTAACATTGAGGTACCTTCCCTGCACATTCCTCACGATCAGATCGGTTTTGTCAAGCTAGCTGTTGACAGGCATAATATTCATTTTTGTATTTCGTTCTAGACTTACTGTGCATTAGAACGGATCCTCATTTGTGTTCTGTGGACAAATATAGCTACATTTTAGACTGTGGGCTCTAGTCATCTCCAAATGTGTGGTGATCCCATTAGCAAGAATTCTACATGTAAATCATTCCACACACAAGAGAGAGACACTCATTTATTTGCACTTACTTTTACAAAATCCCTGGACTCAAAAAACATGCTTTGGCTCTAATATCAGATATTTTTCTTTCCCTAAACCTCTGACTGCCAGAAGCCGGGACTGGATGACAGGGGAGGGATCACTCAATAAATTGCCCTGTTCTGTTCATTCCCTCTGAAGCATCTGCCACCATCCAGAAGCCAGGATAATGGGCTAGATGGACCATTGGCCCTACTGGATCAGACCATTCTGTTCTAAAAATACAAAAAAGCTGCTATTGGTACTTACTGAACTTGGTTTTCCAATATGTCTAACATTTGAATGGGGTTTTTGACTAAAGCACTAAGGGCCCCAATACTGCTCCCCAAAATTCACAAGAATGTAATCCCTGACATCAGTAGTGGAGCAGCTTCCCCCCTCCAGTAAAGCAGGGCTTCAAAACAGCCAAGCGAAGCTGATTGAGGAAGCAGCCACAGCTGTGGTTAACCCAATCAGGGCCCAGCTGGCCCTGATAAGAGGCCTGTGAGCCAGCACCTGAAGGACTCTCTCTTCAGCCCTGGAGGGAGAGGGGTGAGCTGTCTGCAAGCAAGGTACCCGAAGCAGAGCAGAGCTGGGGAAAAGGGCAAGGGAGCTGGGGAGCTCTAGCCTTGCAACTCCCAGGCTGCGGGTCTTGATGGAGGTCTATGGAGGTACTGGTGCTGCAGAGGGCAGCCCAGGAATAGGCAGAGGCAGCTGGTCCTAACCCTGGCCAATGATGAGTGGCCATTACAGATCGCGGTCTGCCCCAGTGAGTGGGGGCAAGAGGATGACTGGCAGTAGCCACTGAGGCAAGGTGGTTTTAGAGGGTTGGGAGCTCCTGGGAGGAGACCCAGAGAGAGTGGGGTATTGCTGGGGCAGAACCCTGAGGAAAAGGGCACCGGGGTCTGGGAGGGACATGGGGCCTGAGGCTGGCGAGACATCCGCCGGCAGAGAGCGCTCAAAGGCTGGAAAGAGACGAACAGCAGGAGGTGCCACAGCGGTGAGTCTTCGCCTCGCTACAGAGCGCTATCAGTCTTTAAAAGTGCTACAAAGGAAGCACCTACTGAAAAACAGTAATGGGAATATTCCTGGATATTTACACTGAGTTTATCGTGTAAATCAACTTCTAAATTTACTAGAAAGTGATTGTACACGTATTTCATTAATTTTGTTTGTAGGTTTTCAGTACACGTTTCCTAAAAAAAGATGTAAGCATGTTGAAGTAGTATAAATATTCTTAAGGTGGTAAAACAACTGTGCCCAAGTTGAGTAGGTTAGGGTTTTTGTTTGTTTTGCTTTTAAAACAGAAAACATAAGAGATCATTTTCAGATTTTAAATGCAAAAACATATACATTCCATATAAATTCTATCCCTCGTGATAACTAAGTATTGAGAAATTCTCAGTCGTGTGATTATTTACATGAAAACAATATGTTTAAAAAGTCCTTTTTGTGTATTCTAATTAGTACTAACTTTTCAAAAATGCTGTCAGGAAATTAACCATACCCCCTGCTTACTCTTCTTAAATCTACACTTTAATCTCAATGGTATGAACAATGAGCACATTTAATGTTACCACTTTCCCTGAAAAATCATATGGCTAATTTTGAAGAACTGCACCTTTCTCCATGTCACACATTAAATGAGATTCTAATGCTGAGATACTCTAGCCCCATACTTTAATCTGGATATTTCTCAGCTTTTTTCTTTCTTCAACTTCTTTATTGTATTGTTCTTGGAGTTCTTCAAACTTAAAACCTACAAATTGACAGTGAATATTTGCTAATAATCTGCCTCATTTCATACATAATCTTTCCCTTTCCATTTCTTATGCCTAATATTAGACAAGGGTGATAAAAGCAACAGCCCTCATTAATCTCTAGTGATATATTAAGACAACAACTCAACAGGAGTTCTTCTAAAACCGAACCGTTCAGAGACTGAAAACTGAGATCTGGAACTCAGTGCCACAATGAAATTGCAACCACTAGACTGAGGGACCAATACCAGGGGTACAAATGTATATTGTAATATCTCCTGAATGAAGAATTTTTTCCCGTCGCTCCCCTGGCATTAACATTCATTTGTAGCGTGAATTAAAAATCAGGCATTAAGGTTCAAAGGAGCTTCAAAAGAAAAATCAGTGGGAGTTGGACACCTAACTTCTTGCTAATGGGACTCACCACACATTTGAAAATCTCAGCCTAAAGTCACATCTTGCTTCTCTCCACTTTAACTCCTACATAACTGTAGCAGCCACTTTCTCAAGGAACACCATAGCCAGAGTGCTTTGCCTCTTCCAAAAGCATCTGAAATCTCAGCTTTCAAATGAGAACAAGGACTGGGGATCTCCAACTCCAGCTAGGTAGCCAAATGCAAGTTTTTGGCAGTACCTTCTTTTGGTGTCCATGAAATCTGAGTGTTTTTGTTTTATATTGTAGAGTCTGAATTTCACAACCCTAAACTCAAGCAAATTGTGTGATGGTACCTTGTCACTGGTATTAGGCCTAAATAAAATGTAACCCAAAGCCAGTTGTGTCAACCTGAACAAAGTCAGGCTAACACCCTAACAGAGGTTTATGGGTAATTCATAAGTGGAAAGTCCCAGGGAGTTACAGGTCTGTCTCTCACAAAGTTAAGCAACCATGAGATAAGAAAGGGACTGTATTCCTAGCATGGTACCAAACGTACTGAGGTAGAAACAATTCGTTTAAAGAACTCATAAGAAGCCAAGTTTCCAAACTTCCAAACTCCCTGTGCAGTACTCCCTGTTTCTGTTCTATGTCTATTCCTAACAATTACATTTTAGATTGATTAGTGATTGTTAAAGTATCATAAATCATGTAAAACATTTAATCTTGTAGAACATAAAAATGAATGTATGGTAACAGTTTCTAGTTTCAAAAGAAGGAGTGACTACTTAACTAGGTAATTGCAATTATGATGATGCGTGGAACTGTCTATATAAACCTAGGTTATTTTGTAAAGAGGTTAGCTGGTTCTCTTTGGAGATGAGCTCGCTCTCTATTGTCGTGTGCACTCTTCAATAAAGAGCATTATATTTGAACTTTGCTGGTGTTGCCTGTCTCTCGCGGTCAGACAACGAACTTTGCCGTTTGGGGTACCAGAGTCCCCAACACTGGTAAGCATTTCCAACTCTGAGCACTTACTACTAAATCCCTCAAGCCCCCGATTCACCAGCCGGCAAAACTGAATTTCAATTATTTTGAATGAAAATTTTACCTGAATATTTTGTTATAGAACATAATTAGTTAGGATGTATGTGTGTTCATGGGCGCCAACTTATATGGGCTCTTGGAGCTAAAGCCCCAGGAATATTCATAATCAGGGGCTCTGCTCCACCAATATTTGGAGCTAGATTTTTTCCCCCTCCCCGTAGCTTCCCTGCCTGAATGTAAAGAGAGCGCACAGCGCGTCTCTCTCTCCTTTGCTGCTGCTGCCGTAGCCTAAGGGCTGCAGCATTAGCATAAGAGGAATGCTAACTGCTGCTGAAGCACTCAGGAGGGGGAGGGGAGGTGAGGGGGCCTCCCCTCCCCTCCCCTCCCCTCCCCTCTCCTCTCCTGCCCCTACCTGGAGGAGACACAAACGGGCCAGGAGACACACATCACTCACCTTAGCAGCTGTTGGGGCTTCCGTGAGTGTTTGACCCTATGATTTTTTATTATGTTTGAGTGTTTGACCCTATGATTCCCCCCCTGCCCCAGCCCCAGTCCCAGCCCCTACTCCTACCCCCAGTGAGGCACAGCAGGCTGCACAGGGGAGGCAGGAAGCCACATGTGAAGGCAATGCCCCCTCCCCCAGCACCCACCAACCCACCCGCCACAGGAGGGATGGGAGACGGAGGCTTCCTAGACCTGAGCAGCTAGGGCTTAGGTGAATTTTATGACACCTTGCTCCCCCGTCCCATAGCCAGCCACCACCCTGCCTACCCCACTTCTGCCCCATGCTGGGCAAGGGGCAGCCCCATCCACAGTGAAGTTATGGTGAGGGGCAGCAACATGGAAGGCCACCTATGCCCCCCCCCAGTACCCATCATAGGGGAGGGGAGTGAGCTTTCTGGACCTGAGAGGGGCCCTAGGAGCATGTGCAGAGTGTGTGTGCCGTGGGGGGCAGGAGGGGTCCCTCCCCTGGAGCTTGCTGCTGCCAGTGGTGGTGATGGGGAGTCCTCTCTGGCCCTAGCCCTGGGGCAGCCTGTCTGCACCCCAAGTTCCTCATCCTCAGCCCTGCCTCACCCCAAAGCCTGCACCCCCAGCACCGAGCACGCTCCTGCACTGTGAACCCCTCATCCCCAGCCCCACCCCAGAACCCTCACCTGAGGGTAAAAACATGCAACTTAAATTTGGTGGTCAGTTTGGAGTATCATTGTATTTAGCACAATATTTGATTATTTTACACCCTTCAAAGTATGTAACTGGTCATATACAGGTGTTTTCTCTGAATACTGTCTGTGTGCCTCAGTTTCCCCAATGCATTTCTTAAGGCTCTAGATGGTGGGATAAGGGGGTGTGATTGTTGTAAAGCCCTAGAGGGCCAGTGTGATGCCGTCTTCACAGAGAATGGCTGCAACCCTGCCTCCAGGCAACTGATGGCCTGGGCCACTCTCCTGCAAGGTGCCAACTGAAGGTGTTGGAGAACAAAGAGATCAGGTGGCCTCCTAATGCCTGGAAAAGAGACAAAGGCCAGAGGAGGGAGTGTCAGTGCCTGTGCAGACTTCCGGGAAGCGCATGGTGTGGAAGGGGATGCTGGGATGCTTTGGAACAACTCCATACAAAGCCAGTCAGGACTCTGGGGGCATGGGCGGCGAGTTCTATGGGCCCGTGGAGCCCAGGCCCCACCAATAATCCTAAAGGTGCGCCCAGCTCCAGCAATGTTTGGGCCCCAGGCCCTGTGCTTTGGGGGGGGTCCCTGCGTTGCAATGCCAGGCGCTCTCACTGCAGCAGCAGCTCCCGGCAGAGGCCCCAGCAGCGACTGGGCTCACAGCCCATTGGCCGGGAACCCCAGCCAATGGGAGCTGCCGGGGGCGGTGCCGGAGCTGCCTGGCCACGCCTCCACAGCAGGGAGGGGGAGCGAGCCACCGGCAGCGTCTGAGCCCTGAGCCGAGCAGCAGCAGCGTCTGTCCCTATCAGACAGACTCAGCCGGTGAGCTGTGGGGGCAGCCAGACACAGAGACACAGCCGGGGAGGGGGGATTGGTGGGGACAAACAGACACAGCCAGGGAGTTGTGGGACAGACAGACACAGCCGGGGGTGGCGGGGGCAGCCAGCCAGACACAGCCAGGGGGTTGTGGGACAGACAGACACAAGGACACAGCCAGGGGGTTGTGGGACAGACACACACAGCCGGGGGTGGTGGGGACAGACAGACACAAAGACATAGCTGGGGGGGGCGTTGGAGGGGACAGACAGACACAGTCGGGGTGGTGGGGACAGCCAGCTAGACACAGCCGGGGGTGGTGGGAACAGACAGACACAAGGACACAGCCGGGGGGTTGTGGGGACAGACAGACACAGCCGGGGGGTTGTGGGGACAGACAGACACAGCCAGGGGGTTGTGGGACAGACAGACACAAGGACACAGCCAGGGGGGTTGTGGCACAGACACACACAGCCGGGGGTGGTGGGGGCAGCCAGACAGACACAGCCAGGTGGTTGTGGGACAGACACAAGGACGCAGCCAGGGGTTGTGGGGACAGACAGACACAGCGGGAGACAGACAGACAGATACAGCCAGGGGGTGGTGGGGACAGACAGACACAAGGACACAGCCGGGGGTTGTGGGACAGACACACACAGCCGGGGGTGGTGGGGACAGACAGACACAGCTGGGGGGTGGTGGGGACAGACAGACACAGCTGGGGGGTGGTGGGGACAGCCAGCCAGACACAGCTGGGGGGTTGTGGGACAGACAGACACAAGGACACAGCCAGGGGGTTGTGGGACAGACAGACACAAGGACACAGCCAGGGGGGTAGTGAGGACAGACAGACGGACACAGCTGGGAGGTTGTGGGGACAGACAGATGGAGCCGTGGGCGGGGAAAGGAGCAGCAATGGGCACCCCGGGGCTGGTATAAAATACACAGGATGGGGGGGAGCTTCCTGAGGGGACTATAGCAACACCCCCCGCAGAGCAGACCCAGGTTGCAGCTGGCTCTGCCCATCACAGCCCCCTGCCCCACAGATACCCACACAACCCTCTGCCCCCTCGAGAGACTCCCAATGACCCCTGTCACTCCTCTCCAGAGAGCCCTCCCCTTTGTGCCAGCCCACTCCCCTCCCCCACTGCCTCCCCTCCTCCAAAGCTCCCTACAATCTCCCCCTTTGCCTTCCGCCCCCCAGCCCAGCCCAGCCCATTCCATTGGCCGGGAGGCTCCCAGTCTATTGGCTATCAGGGCCCACGGGAGCTGCACCTGAGGCAGGGTGCCTGCTTACAGATGCAGACCTGCCTGGCTGTGCCTCCACAGCACAGGGAGCGGGAGCCACAGGTGAGCAAGCCCTGGTCATCATCACAGGCCCAGTAATTCTCTGGATATTTAATTTCACTGAGGCAAAATGTGTGCAATTTTATGGGTTGAATGATTGAATGACATAATACCCACCTGCCCGCATTGTCCATCACTAAGTCCAGTAATTTTGTCAAGTGTTTGTTGCACAACATGATGGTGCCTACCCCTACCTTGTGCTTCAGGGGGTGATGGGGTCCAGGGCAGCCTGTTATAGAACTACCTGATTAGTAATTGGATATGTTGGCTGGCATCTTTTTTTACGTGTTTGCTCCCCCTGACGTTAGAACCTGGCTACACCAATGGGGAGGGGAGCTTCCTAGACCTGTGCAGCTGGGGCTTAGGTGAATTTTGTGATACTGTGCCCCTCCCCAGCTACCACCCTGCAGTCCCCACTCCTGCACCATGCTGGGCCAGGGGCAGCCCCATCCCCAGTGGCAGCAGGAGAGGCCACACGTGATGGCAACCTCCCCTCGGTACCCACCATAGGGAGGCGAGTGGGCTTTCTGGACCTGAGAGGGACCTAGGAGCATGTGCAGCGAACTGCGGGGAGAGGAGGGTCCCTCCTGGAGCTTGCTGCTGCCAGGGAGGGTGGAGGAGTCCTCTTTGGCCCTAGCCCTGGGGCAGCCTGTCTGCACCCCAAGTTCCTTATCCCCAGCCCTGCCCCAGAGTCCTCACCTGACGGGAAAAACACGCAACTTAAATTTGGTGGTCAGTTTAGAGTATCATAGAATATCAGGGTTGGAAGGGGCCTCAGGAGGTCATCTAGTCCAACCTCATGCTCAAAGCAGGACCAATTCCCAACTAAATCATCCCAGCCACGGCTTTGTCAAGCCGGGCCTTAAAAACCTCTAAGGAAGGAGATTCCACCACCTCCCTAGGTAACCCATTCCAGTGTTTCACCACCCTCCTAGTGAAAAAGTTTTTCTTAATATCCAACCTAAACCTCCCCCACTGCAACTTGAGACCATTACTCCTTGTTCTGTCCTCTGCTACCACTGAGAACAGTCTAGATCCATCCTCTTTGTAACCCCCTATCAGGTAGTTGAAAGCAGCTATCAAATCCTCCCTCATGCTTCTCTTCTGCAGACTAAACCATCCCAGTTCCCTCAGCCTCTCCTCAGAAGTCATGTGCTCCAGCCCCCTAATCATTTTTGTTGCCCTCCACTGGATTTTCCAATTTTTCCACATCCTTCTTGCAATGTGGGGCCCAAAACTGCACGTAGTACTCTAGATGAGGCCTCAACAATGTTGAATAGAGGAGAATGATCATGTCCCTCGATCTGCTGGCAATGCCCCTACTTATACAGCCCAAAATGCTGTTAGCCTTCTTGACAAAGGCCAGAGGAGGGAGTGTTAGTGCCTTTGCGGACTTCTGGGAAGTGCATGGGGTGGAAGGGGATGCTGGGATGCTCTGGAACCACTCCTTCAAAGCCAGTCAGGACTCTGGGGGAGCCTCCTCTCTGAGCAGACTGTCTCCAGGGCAAGAAGCTTACACCTTCCTGGGTCTGACCTCAGAGCATTCAGCATGCCCTTCCACACCATGCACTTTCCGCAGTGAGTCCGCCCAGGCGGGGTCCTGGGGCAGCCAGAGGTCCCTGCACCCCAATTCCACAGTCAGATGTGACTCTCAGCCAGACAGTAAAACAGAAGGTTATTAGATGACGGGAACACAGTTTAAACAGAGCTTGTTGGTACAGAAAACAGAACCCCTCTGTCAGGTCCATCTTGCGGGGTGGGGAGCCCAGAACCAAGTTCTGAGTCTCTCCCCATTTCCCCAGCCAGCTCCAAACTGACACTCCCTCCTCTGGCCTCTGTGTCTCTTCCGGACAAGGAGGCCACCTGATCTCTTTGTCCCCAACACCTTCAGTTGGCATCTTGCAGGGGAAACTGAGACACCCACACAGTATTCAGAGAAAATATTAAGAACATTCCCACTTCATCACAACAGGTGCAACAAAATATAATACTGTATATTGAAGTAGGCAAGTGCTGCTTCTGACTTTCCACTTTTAATTGACCCTTGTAATCTTGTGGCGCTGACGCGTTGTAGCTTCATTTTATATCGGCTTACAGGGCGGGAGCGGGGGGGCACCACCATTTTGGGCCCCACCAAAAATTATACAAACCTGCCGCCTATGCACCCAACTGTCATTCTGCACATGCTGAGCTGGTAGCTGAATCTTTCCTGGGTGCTGTTGAGGTGGATGCCTTCATGAGCCAATGGCGCAAGGGGTAGGTTGGGTCCTCCCAGTATCGCTACTCACATTTCAACATTGCCAATAGTAATCTGCCAGTCAAGAAAGTCTCTGATTGTAACTTTCAACAGTCTTGTGTTCTTAACAATGCAAGCATCACGTATCTTCCCTAACCAGCCAACACTGACATTGGTGAAGCATTTTTGATGACCCACCAATGCTTGCACAACCATATAAAGGTAGCCCTTTCTGTTGGTTGAGGAGGGGTGGCAGGAGAGGTGACATACAGGGTAAGGGGCCAAGGCCAGGGCTGCTGCTGGAGGGCAGGGTCTAGCGCCAGAAGCAGGTCCAGGGTCTGGGGAGAGAGGCTGGGGGTGGAGCCACAGCCAAGCTGCCTATGGGGCTGGCAGATGAGCTCACAGGCCCCATACCCTTGAGGTGAGAAGCCACTCCAAGAAGCAAGCAACAGGGAGAAGTCTTAGGCCACGCATCAGGGCTGGGGTTACATGTGTTATAAAACCCTAGCGAAGACATGCCCTAGATTAGCTGTGTCCTCAGCTCTACCAGTGAGTCTTATCCCAGAACATCCAGACATTCTGGAAGGCTTTCCATGAAGATCTGAAGTGAAATCCTCAACAATTTAATAAACAGCACCTTGACCCTAATCATACAAACTTGTAAAGACTCTGGACAAGTCATCCAAGGTGGCAGCAGGAAAAAAGAGGTAACATCCTATCAGCAGGCCAAATTGCTCACCACTTGCTGCAAAGAAAGAAGAAGTTTTCTTACAACAGTTGGCAGCAGTCACAAGAAAAACAGTGCAACAGGAGTCAGAAGATGCTAAACAAAGCGACCTGCACACAAACAAACAGCTTTTCAAGCAGGGGTGTACACGAGGGGGCCTGAGAAAGAGGGACCTGCTGGCACTTGCCGTGGAGTGTCTGCCGCAAATCGGCTCCTACTGGCCAGCGCCGCCCACTGCCCGGGAGCACGGGCGGCCCGTTATAGGCCAGGCTCACACACGCAGCTGAAGCCAGGGCTGCAGCGGGGGGGCTCAGGGAGGCTGATTTATACACAGCTGGTGCTGGGCAAACACCGCCCCCCCCGCCCCTTGTCCCCGGGCAGGAGCTGGTTTTACACAAACCTTTCCAGGGACGAAGCCTAAACCGTAGCCCAGAGACCGGGGGGGGCAGTGACCTCCGAGCGCCTGGGGAGAGCGGGCCAAAGACCCGGCGGTGCCCACGGGGAGCGGCCGCAGCCACACTGCGTGACCCAGGCAGGAGGAGAAGGGCCGGGCCGAGGCGCCCCCCAGCCCTGCTGCCTGCGCGGGGACCAGCGCCCGCTCCTTCACCCCTCCCCCGCCCCGACAGGAGGCGGTGCCCGGCTCCTCGCCCCGCCCCACACTCACCGGAGCGCCCGGGGCTGCCGGGTCCCCGCTCCCTTCCCCAGCGCCCAGGTTCCACCAACAGGTGTACCATCACATTTCGAAACCCTCCCGTTTTGCTACTAGTAGCAGTTTCTGCCGCACAACATAACCATCTGGGTTCCTGCTCAGGACTTGCTGCCGCCTGATCCATGGGTTGCAAATCAGGAGGGACAGAGTTTTTGGTCAAAAACACTCACATTCTGCTTCCTCCTGGCTAATGTGCCAAATGGGGTTGCAAATCAGGAGGGACAGAGTTTTTGGTCAAAAACACTCACATTCTGCTTCCTCCTGGCTAATGTGCCAAATTGACCTATTGCAGGGTTCTGGGGGTTTCTGCATTTTAATTTTATTTTAAATGAAGCGTTTTAAGCATGTTAAAAACGTATATACTTTATATACAACAACAGTTTAGTTATATATTATAGCCATAAAAAGAGACCTTCTAAAAATATTACAATGTATTACTGGCATGAGAAACCTTAAATCAGAGAGACTAAATGAAGACTCGGCACAGCTCTTCTGAAAGGTTGCCGAACCCTGATCTTTTGGATGCTTGAGGCATGCTCTTTCACTTTTTTGTGTGTGAATATATGAAAAGGGAGGTAAGGTTTGTGGGTACAGAGCACTCCCCTGACCCCAAGGTAATAACCAGAGTGGCCCCATTCATTTTTTTCAATGGCTTCCTCCTTGATTATTTCCAATGACTTGGCTGCCTACACACCTGTCACTGGTCCGGGGTTGGCTGTGCTCCTGTCACTGGTCCAGGGATGGTTGCAAATCTGGAGAGATGGGGTTTGCGGTCGAAAAGGCTCACGATTTGCTTCCTCCTGGCTAATGTGCCAAATTGACCTATTGGATGAATGAGGTGCGCACTTCCACTTTTTTGAGTGTGAATACGTGAAAAGGGAGGTAACGTTTATGGGTACAGCGCACTCCCCTGACCCAAGGTGGTAACCAGAGTGGCCCCATTCATTTTCTCCACTGGCTTCCTCCATGATTATTTCTATTGACTTGGCTCCCTACTCACCTGTCACTGGTCCAGGGATGGTTGCAAATCTGGAGGGAAGGTGTTTGCAGTCGAAAACGCTCACGATTTGCTTCCTCCTGGCTAATGTGCCAAATTGACCTATTGGATGAATGAGGTGCGCACTTCCACTTTTTTGAGTGTGAATACGTGAAAAGGGAGGTAACGTTTGTGGGTACAGCGCACTCCCCTGACCCAAGGTGGTAGCCAGAGTGGCCCCATTCATTTTCTCCACTGGCTTCCTCCTTGATTATTTCCAATGACTTGGCTGCCTACGCACGTGTCACTGGTCCAGGGATGGTTGCAAATCTGGAGGGATGGGGTTTGTGGTCGAAAACGCTCACGATTTGCTTCCTCCTGGCTAATATGACAAATTGATCTATTGGATGAGTGAGGCGCGCACTTCCACTTTTTTGAGTGTGAATACGTGAAAAGGGAGGTAACGTTTGTGGGTACAGCGCACTCCCCTGACCCAAGGTGGTAGCCAGAGTGGCCCCATTCATTTTCTCCACTGGCTTCCTCCTTGTTTATTTCCAATGACTTGGCTCCCTATGGACCTGTCACTGGTCCAGGGATGGTTGCAAATCTGGAGGGATGGGGTTTGTGGTCAAAAACACTCACATTCTGCTTCCTCCTGGCTAATGTGCCAAATGGGGTTGCAAATCAGGATGGACAGAGTTTGTGGTCAAAAACACTCACATTCTGCTTCCTCCTGGCTAATGTGCCAAATTGACCTATTGCAGGGTTCTGGGGCTTTCTGCATTTTAATTTTATTTTAAATTAAGCATTTTAAGCATGTTAAAAAACTTGTATACTTTATATACAACAATAGTTTAGTTATATATTATAGCCATAAAAAGAGACCTTCTAAAAATATTAAAATGTATTAGTGGCATGTGAAACCTTAAATCAGAGAGACTAAATGAAGACTCGGCACAGCTCTTCTGAAAGGTTGCTGAACCCTGATCTTTTGGATGCTTGAGGCATGCTCTTTCACTTTTTTATGTGTGAATACGTGAATAGGGAGGTAAGGGTTGTGGGTACAGAGCACTCGCCTGACCCCAAGGTAATAACCAGAGTGGTCCCATTCATTTTTTCCACTGGCTTCCTCCTTGATTATTTCCAATGATTTGGCTGCCTATGCACCTGTCACTGGTCCGGGGATGGTTGCAAATCTGGAGAGATGGGGTTTGTGGTCGAAAACGCTCATGATTTGCTTCCTCCTGGCTAATGTGCCAAATTGACCTATTGGATGATTGAGGTGCGCTCTTTCACTGTTTTGTGTGTGAATACGTGAAAAGTGGAGGTAAGGTTTGGGGGTACAGAGCACACCCCAGACCCCAAGGTGATAACCAGAGTGGCCCCATTCATTTTTTCCACTGGCTTCCTCCTTGATTATTTCCAGTGACTTGGCTGCCTATGCACCTGTCACTGGTCCAGGGATGGTTATGCATGTGTCACTGGTCCAGGGATGGCTGTGCCCCTGTCACTGGTCCAGCGATGGTTGCAAATCTGGAGAGATGGGGTTTGCGGTCGAAAATGCTCACGATTTGCTTCCTCCTGGCTAATGTGCCAAATTGACCTATTGGATGAATGAGGCGCGCACTTTCACTTTTTTGAGTGTGAATATGTGAAAAGGGGAGGTAAGGTTTGGGGGTACAGTGCACTCCCCTGACCCCAAGGTGATAACCAGAGTGGCCCCTTTCATGTCCTCCACTGGCTTCCTCCTTGATTATTTCCAATGATTTGGCTGCCTATGCACCTGTCACTGGTCCGGGGATGGTTGCAAATCTGGAGAGATGGGGTTTGTGGTCGAAAACGCTCACGATTTGCTTCCTCCTGGCTAATGTGCCAAATTGACCTATTGGATGATTGAGGTGCGCTCTTTCACTGTTTTGTGTGTGAATACGTGAAAAGGGGAGGTAAGGTTTGGGGGTACAGAGCACACCCCAGACCCCAAGGTGATAACCAGAGTGGCCCCTTTCATGTCCTCCACTGGCTTCCTCCTTGATTATTTCCAATGACTTGGCTGCCTATGCACCTGTCACCGGTCCAGGGATGGTTGCAAATCTGGAGTGATGGGGTTTGCGGTCGAAAACGCTCACGATTTGCTTCCTCCTGGCTAATGTGCCAAATTGACCTATTGGATGAATGACGCGCACGCTTCCACTCATTTGTGTGTGTGTGACATTATTGATATAAACTGGGACCATATAGAACATGGTTTGCAACCAAGGTCCTGTAGTGGCACCAAATCTTAGGTAAAGGTGGTCATATACGGTGGCTAAGACCAGGTTATGGGTTGGTGGTTATGATTATGCTGTCTGTATGTCTGTGTATCATTTTGTAGTTGAAGTTATAAGTATTGGCTCTGTACTGTCTGTATTTTGTATTTGTGCTCTGCTTCTGGGTGACACTGCAGACAAGTTGGTGTTAGCTCTGATAAGTTCGTTTGATGGCCTATTAAGGACCATCAGCTACACAATCGACCCATGCAGAGAAGGCTGATACGCCTTGTAACTGAGCAAAGTATGCAGGGACTTGCCCATGTGACTCTAGTCTCCATTTTGCTGTAATTTTCCACAGTAAGGACAAAGGTTCTTACACCTGGAAAAGCCTATATAAGGCTAATGCCTCATCTCCATCTTGTCTTCAGTCCTGCTTCTTACCTCTGGAGGATTTTGCTAGGAAATGAAGCTCTACAAGGGACTAGTGACCCATCCCAGTGGGGGATGTTCTCCAGAGACTTGATTTGAACCTGCAGTTTACTCCATCACTGTTACAAGCCTGAACTAAGAACTTTGTCATTACTCTATGTAACTGATTCCATTTAACCAATTCTAGCTCTCATCTCTACCTTTATGCCTTTATGAATAAGCCTTTAGATTTTAGATTCTAAAGGATTGGCAACAGCGTGATTTGTGGGTAGGATCAGATGTGTATATTGATCTGGGGCTGGGGCTTGGTCCTTTGGGATCGAGAGAACTGTTTTCTTTTATTGGGGTGTTGGTTTTCATAACCATTCATCCCCAGGATGAGTGGGTCTGGTGGTGATACTGGGAGACTGGAGTGTCTAAGGACATTGTTTGTGTGACTTGTGTTCCCCAGTGCTGTGAAACCAAATGGGACTGTAAGAGCTGGATTCACAGGCAAGAGTAATGCAGCAAAAGGCAATCCTAAAATTTGTAAACAGTTCTGATACTTTACATAGACAAATATGAGATATTCTTTTAAATACTCAAGAGATGTGATGCAGAGTTTGATGGAATATAGGGAAAGTATGTCACTGCATCAAGTCTCCTGTAGCAGTAAATTAACAGCAGGGAAGCAGATTTTTATATTTTTAGTGGCATCCAGAAACGGTCCAAGGGAGTTTTCCTGTTGAAGGGGGATGACAGGGGCCGCAGCTTATATGGGCTCGAGGTGCTTAAGCACCAGTAATCTTCAAGGCTGAGGGCTCTGCTCCACCAATATTTGGAGCGGTGTTTCTCCCCTGCCCCCGCCGCAGAGCTTCCCTGCCTGAAAGAAAACAGCCAGTGCCTCTCTCCTTTCTTTGTGCTGTTTCTGCCTACGGATATAGAGATCAGCGGCTGGCAGCCTCTTGGAGCACCGGGGGAGGGGGAGGGGAAGAGGGAGAGAGGAGGAGACAGGAGGCACTCAGGTGCTTAGGAGTTCTCTTCCCCCCCCCCCCCGCACGCAGGGGGAATAGCAGGGGTGGGGAGGCCACACATGATGGCAGCCCCCCACCCCGGTGTGACGAGCTGGGAATGTTCTTAATGTTTTCTCTGAATACTGTGTTGGTGCCTCAGTGTCTCCTATGCCGTTCTAAAGTATGTAGGTGGTGGATCAAGGTATTTGATTGCTACAGAGCAAAGGGACAGTGCACCTAAATGCCTGGCACTCTGTCTCCTAGCAACTGATGGCCTGGGCCCTCCTCTGCAAAGGTGCCAGCTGAAGGTGTTGGAGACAAAGAGGTCAGGTGACCTCCTGGCCCAGGAAAAGAACTGAGCAGAGAGGAGGGGCTGGAGGGGGTTTGGGAGTCTGGAGCTAGCTGGGGATGATGAGGGAAGTGCATATGGGGATCTGGCTCACTGCCCCCAGAATGGACCCAGCTGTGGGATCTTGTTTGCTGTACCTACAAGCTCTGTTTTAGACTGTGTTCCTGTCACCGAACAAACCTCTGTTTTACTGGCTGGCTGAAAGTCACATCTGACTGCAAACTGGGGGTGCAGGACCCTGTGGCTTTCCCTTGAACACGGCTGGGGTGGGATCACTGTGGGAAGCACATGGAGGGGCAGAGGATGCTGAATGCACTAAGGAGAGACCCAGGAGATGAAGATGTGTGAGGTTCTTGCCCTGAAAAAGTCTGCTCCGGGAGAGGAGGCTCCCAAAGTCCTGACTGGCTTGGTTGGGAGCAGTTCCAGAGCATCGCCCAGGGACTCTGTGCCACCCAATACCCACCGCAGGGGAGGCGAGTGGGCTTTCTGGACCTGAGAGAGTCCCTAGGAGCATGTGCAGTGACTGTGTTGCAGAGTGAGTGTGCTGTGGGGGGAGAGGAGGGATCCCTCCACTGGAGCTTGCTGCTGCTGATAATGGGGAAGTCCCCTCTGGTCCTAGACCTGGGGCAGCCTGTCTGCATCCCAAGTTACTTATCCTCAGTCCTGCCCCACCCCAGAGCCTGCACCGCCAGCACCCCAAACCTGAGCACCCTCCTGCACTGTGAACCCCTCATCCCCTGCCCCACCCCAGAGCCCTCACCTAAGGGAAAAATGTGCAACTGAACTGTGGTGGTCAGTTTGCAGTATCATTGTGTTTAGCACAATACTTGATTATTTTACACCCCTTTAAAGTATATAAGTAGTTGTATACAGGTGTTACAAAGTGGCAATGTTCTTAATGTTTTCTCTGAAGACTGTGTGGGTGCCTCAGTTTCCCATATGCATTTCTCAAGGATCTAGATGGTGGGATAAGGGGGTGTGATTGTTGTAGAGCCCTGGAGGGCCAGTGTGATGCTGTCTGCACAGAGAATGGCCGAAACCCTGTCTCCGGGCACCTGATGGCCTGGGCCACTCTCCTGCAAGCTGCCAATTGAAGGTGTTGGAGAACAAAGAGATCAGATGGCCTCCTAATGCCTGGAAAAGAGAGAGAGGGCAGAGGAGGGAGTGTCAGTGCCTGTGCGGACTTCCGGGAAGCCCATGGTGTGGAAGGGGATGCTGTGATGCTTTGGAACTACTCCATACAAAGCCAGTCAGGACTCTGCGAGAGACTCCTCTCTCTGAGCATACTGTCTCCAGGATAAGAAGCTTACACCTTCCTGGGTCTGACCTTGGAGCATTCAGCTCTTTCCACACCGTGCACTTTCTGCAGCGAGTGTGCCCAGGCAGGTCATGGGGCAACCAGCGGTCCCTGCACCCCAACTCTGCAGTCAGACGTGACTCTCAGCCAGCCGGTAAAATAGAAGGTTTGTTAGACAACAGGAACACAGATTAAACAGAGCTTGTAGGTACAGAAAATGACCCCTCAGTCAGGTCCATCTTGGAGGGTGGGGAGCCTAGACCCAAGTTCTGGGCCTCTCCCCATTTCCCCAGCCAGCTCCAAACTGACACTTCCTCCTCTAGCCTTTGTATCTCTTCTGGACAAGGAGGCCACCTGATCTCTTTGTCCCCAACACCTTCAGTTGGCACCTTGCAGGGGAAACTGAGGCATCCACACAGTATTCAGAGAAAACATTAAGAACATTCCCAATTTGGCACAACAGGTGTAACAAAATTTAATACCGTATATTGAAGCAGGCAAGTGCTGCTTCTCACTTTCCACTTTTAAATGACCCTTGTAATCGTGTGTTTCTGATGCGTTGTAGCTTAATTTTATATCGGCTTACAGAGCGAGAGCGGGGAGATAGACCATCATTTTGGGCACCACCAAAAATTATACAAACCTGCCGCCTATGGGATTACAGTCAGTATCGACTTTACAATGGTGCCATGGCACCAGGGCCACCCTGCATCTCACTGCAGACACAGTGCTCAGAATTAAGCAATGTTCTCAAGGCTATTGTACTCAGTACTAGTTTTCAGTTGGCAGCTACATGCTTCAGCCAGGCCACTTTCTCACTAGGCTATATCCTGAATATTGTGACTGGGAATGTGGCGGGGGCGGGGAGTGTAGCAGATGCAAATTCGAGGTGAATATTATCTTGTCAATACTGTCCTGGGTTTATGATGCTTTATGCCATGGACTGAAGCAAAGTGGCTGGTGAATAACCAGGAATCTGGTTAATAATTATCTAAATTCAGCTTTCTTCTTTCTCTCTCTGTGAATTATCACTACTTCAAAATAGTGTGCAAGTTGACTGGATAATGGTAATAGAATAATCTCTTGTTAAAACATTGTAAACCATACTACCTGGTTTTTATATTAAACACCTACTATACATAATACAATAAATCTGACAAACAAAACCTAGGAAAATTTTATTCTTTCTATGTCTTATTTACAGTTTTACAGTAATCTCTTGCTTCAGAATGCCTCAAGGGTCACCCATACAGTTTGCAATAGGAATCAACATGTGGCTTGGCAGCTGACTCTTGACTGATTCCTGAACAGCTGGTAACTCAATATTAATCTGACATAGATACTATATGCAGAAGCACAACTCTGTATATATGGGGAGGGGGTGATTATTGACCATTCTGCATATGTAATAATAGTTTTTGGTGTTTGTAAGACAAGGCATAATAATGAACTTTGTAAAAGTTCCTGTTTGGTGTGAGAGATGTTACTTATACCTAAATTCACTCCTTCCCACACCCAGCCCTATGCATGCTGGCTAGGGAATATCACTACTGTAGTGTCAGCTTTTAAGAGAGCTTCACATGCAGAGCCGTCAGTAGGGATTTTTGGCACATAAGGCAAGGAACAGAGGCAGCATGTCCGGCTCTTCCCTATTAGAGGGAAGGATCCACCGACGAATTTCTGCAAAAGAGCCGTATGCGCTGCCCCTCTCCATTGAAGACGACCAGCGGCACTTTGGCAACGAGTACCACAGTCCCTCTCAGAGGAAGGACTTGCTGCCGAATTGCCGCTGAAGGAGAGACTTTCTGAGCCCCTCACTTTCCGTGCCCGAGGCAAATGCCTCACTCGCCTTGCCCTCGTTACGGCAATGTTCACATGCACCACTTCTAGTATTACGGTAAGTTAAAACAAGCTACAGTACATTGGGACCTTAATGCTCTATTACAGTATTTGCAGTAGCATATTAAAAGCTATAACACTGAACAGACTAGTTAGGGCCGGCTTTAGGAAGTTTGGGGCCCACCCAATTCAAACATTTTCGGCAGGCCCCAGCAGATGACTTTAAAAAAAGGAAAAAAGGTGGGGAAAAAAAGCCTTTCCTTTCTTAGCAACCGGTTCCCTATGAAAAGTTCTGATTTAAGGGATGTGCCAGAATATGTATTTCTGGGTTACTATATTTCCAGATTTAAAAATTCCTCCCGAACAGGAATTTAAAAACCAAAAAGTCTGACATGTCCAGGAAAATATGGCTGTATGTTAACACTACCTACAGTTCTTTTTTAAAAAGATGGGCCTGAACTAGAAATGAACTCCGCTTCACATGTGTGGGTCCCCGCCAGGGGCGGCTCTAGAAATCAGGCTGCCCCAAGCAGCGCGGTGCGCTGCGCCGCCCTTCCCCGGTCCCGCGGCGGGTCCCCTCTTCCCGCGGCTCCGGTTGAGCTCCCGCAGGCCTGCCTGCGGCAGGTCCACCGGAGCCCGGGATGAGCGGACCTGCCGCAGGCAAGACTGCAGGTCCACCGGAGCCAAATGCCGCCCCCCCGGGAAAGGGCCGCCCCACGTGCCTGATTGGCGCGCTGGGGTATAGAGCCGCCCCTGGTCCCCGCCACTCCCTGGGAGTGTGCTAGGGTGACCAGATGTCCCGATTTTATAGAGACAATCCCAATCTTGGGGTCTTTTTCTTATATAGGATCCTATTAACCTCCACCCCATCCTGATTTTTCACACTTGCTGTCTGGTCACCCTAGGGTGTGCACATGTGTGTGGGTACCAGCTGCTCTCTTCTCCCATCATTGAAGCAGGTATGCAGGGTTACTGCCCAGGGAATTGCAGGGCACCAGTGGACATGGGGCTGGCTGCAGGCAGGGCAAGGGGTGCAGCAATGGCTGGAGACAGGGGTGTGTGGGGTGGGATGGGGTGGGCTGGCTGGCTTCAAGCAGGGCCATAGGGGGGTGTGGCATAGATTGGCAGTGCGGCATAGATTGGCAGTGCTGAAGACAGAGGAGTGCAGGAATGGCTGGCTTCAGGCTGGGGGGGTGCAGCAGGGGTTGGCTGGAGACAGGGCAGGGGGTGCAGGTACAGGGGGTACAGACCACCCGGTATGGTAAGTGCTCCTCCTCCTCCTCCCTCCCCCACCAGAGTAACAGCAGCCACCTGGGGCTCCCCTGCTTCCACAGCCCTGGCCATGTACACAGCTGCCGGAGCTCTGGGGGAGCGGCGGGGCTCCAGTGGCTATTTAAAGGGCTAGGGCAATAGAAGCAACGGGGGCGATGGACTTTTTAAGTAGCCCACAGATCCCAACAGCCCTACCCCATGGCTCCAGCAGTGTGGCAGTGGTGGCAATTTAAAGGGCACCCAGGCCCTTTAAATTGTCCCCTGGAGAAGCCGGGCCACCCCGGTACAGTGCACTGACTCTTGCCAATACACCGAACCAGGGCTTGGGCACGGGACCCTCTTAGGGGCAGGGCCCGATTCAGGGGAATTAGTTGAATTAGCCTAAAGCCGGCCCTGCCAGTATATCCAGGACATTAGTAGCACACTTTTCCCCCACCAATACCTAGTAGTTGCACTGTCATCTCCCATAGCTACTTAGGTTGCAGCTTTATTGTTAAACCTAAATTGGGAAGAAAGACGACTGATTCAGAACTTCTTTAATGGTTACTTTATCGCTAAAGGGTGTAGTGGGGTATAGACTTGGAGAGAGGAAGGTTTCTATGATGTAGGCAAGATCAAGTATTTTATCCAAAACCAGAATACGAATGGCGCTGGTCTTCTGGGTGTCTGACCTTGAGCTATTGTCAAAAGTTTGAGGGTGACTCGTCTCCTTCCTCATATTTTGGTTGAGGATTGTATTGATAAAGGGATTGGCCTCAAAGACCTGGTTGTAGGACTCTGCCACGGTGTAGTTTTCATCTTGGATTGCCTGGTCCTAATTATAGTAAAGCATGCACTTTAGTCTTTGTAATTATATGTTATAACTCTGTTGCTTTTATGAAGACAGGAGTAAAAGAAAAGTAGCTGCAATATTTTCATACTAAACTAATGCTGAAAATGTACATAATTTCAATCAGACTCCTAATCTTAATTTTTGGTTAATTTTCTTATGGATTTATTTATTATGGTGGGAAACTGCTATAGGGAAGTACACTTCTCCTATATAGGTCATAAGGATCCTATCTGTCTGAAACTGGCTGCTCTTTCTTTCTTTGATCTGCAGAGTGACTGATGCTTTTCAGACATCAGTTGTGGGTACAGAAGGGTTTCATTGCATCTTCTCTCTTGGCACCAGCTACTGTTCTCCCTTCTTGTTGTATTGATAGTGGGTGTGTGTGTCTCTCCTTTCTTTAAAATCATATATGCTAGGGACAGTCTTGTCCTCTTCTCCTCTCCTGATGTCAGTGTAGATGCAGGCGGTGCAAAATGTACTACAGTCATATAGTATCTCAAATGCAAAGCTACATTTCAATGATCTGAGGTTTGAAGAACAATGTGGAACTAACTGTTTTATGGGATGTCTCAATTTCATTCCTGTAGTAACATAACTGGTGATAGGAAAGCAGGGAGAGAGAGAGGTGTGTGCTCTGCAAGGCTGCTTGCCACGGGGCCAATGGGTGTGGGTGGGCTGGGTAGGATCGCGGGAGTCACATCTCAGGGATCTGCCCCGCTACCCAGCACTGCTCCAGCTATGAGCTGTCTCCACTGCCTGGGACCTGTGGGGCCCCACCTGCCTCCCCGGGGGAAGAGCCACCTGGGACTGGTGCAGAGGCTGCGCCAGTCTCAGCCACTCACAGGGAACAGTTGGGGAGGGGGGAGGCTCAGCTGGGTCCTGAGAGAGCCTGGCCCCGGTAGGCTCTGCTCCTGCTCCAGCCTGGCTGCTTCCACCACTCCCAAGAGGCCAGAGTTCTCCTGCCCCAGGACCAGTTCTGGCTGCGCTGCCATCTCAGCCTCGCAGCCACAGTCACCTCCCATCAGGGCCGGCTACTGTGGCTGGGGGCTAGGGTTTGGGAGAGTAGGTCTCTAGTGGGTATGGGTAGGTGCTGGGCACTGGGGGGTATGGAGATCTCTGTGTGTTGGGGGGCTGTCAGTGGGGGAGATCTGTGTGTGTGTGGGTGCTGGGAAGTGCTGGGGTCTGTGCGGGTCACTGCAGTTGTGGTGGTGGGGGGCACTGGACAGTGAGGGGATCTGTAGGGGGCTCTGGGTGGGAAGGTGTGGGGCACTGTGCAGTTGTGGGAGGGCTGTGGGGGGTCTTCAGCTGGGGGCACTGGTCAGTGAGAGGATCTGTGGGGGGGTTCTGAGTGGGTGGGGGAGTGATCTGGGAGTGCACTGGGCAGGGGGGTTTGTGGGGGTCTCTAGATGGTGCAGCACTGGGTGAAGGGAGTCAGAGGGGTTCAGGGCAGGGGATTTGTGGGGGTCTCTGGGTGGTGTGGCACTGGGCATAGGGAGTCGGAGGGGTGCTGAGCAGGGGGTTTGTGGGGGTCTCTGGGTGGTGTGGCACTGGGCATAGGGAGCCGGAGGGGTGCTGGGCAGGGGGTTTGTGGGGGTCTCTGGGTGGTGTGGCACTGCGAGTAGGGAGCCGGAGGGGTGCTGGGCAGGGGGTAGCATGGTGCAGCATGGGCCCACACCCAAGGGGAAGAAGCACAATGGCAGTGCAGGGCTGGGCTGGACAGCGTGGGTCTGGCAGCTCCTGGTTTGTAAACAGTGCCCTTGTACTGGGCTGGGTGGAGTGGGGCTGTCCCTGCCGTACCATGACTCATATCCCATTGCCCCAAGTCAGCCCCTCGCTCTGAGGACTCTGCCCCCATGCCTCATGTCCCCATTTCCCCCATGGGGACCCACAGATATGTTTAGCACCGGGCCCACAACAGGTTAATCCAGCCCTGTTTGGGGTGCAGGCTCTGGGCTGGAGTTGGGGGTGCAGGAGGGTTGCAGGCTATGGGGAGTTTGAGTGACGGGTGCAGGCTCTGACCTGGGGCAGGGGATTGGGGTGCAGGAGGGGGTACAGACATGTGGGCTCTGGGAGGGAGTTACCAAATCAGCACGTTGTATAAGAGGAAGGAGCTGCAGGGATTTCATATAGACATAGAAAATGATAGAAGAGACTTTTACATAGTCAAAATGTGAGAGGCAGAGTTTGAGGGAGGGAGGGAGGGAGGGAGGGGGCGTCTGTACAATATTTCCCCACATTCAGTCTCCTGGCTGGAGCAGTAACCGCCCCGCAGCACTTATATAAGATAGAGGAGCTGCGCTGTCTACGCTTTGACAGTGTAGGAATCCGGCTGCCTGTGCCTTTAAGACCCAGCCCCAGGAACCCGCCCCCTGCTCCAGGGCTGACACGGGGCACAACTGAAAACAGCCTGTGCCGCCCCCCCCCAGCCCCGACACCCCCAGATCTGCGAGCCCAGCAGGTGGCTCATCCCGAGGGGCCACTGTTCCACCCCCACCCCCTCCCTAAACGGGGGTTTTGTCCCCGCACAGGGTCTGGCAGCGTCTCCCCTGCGCTTAACCGCGGCTCCCACCCCCACCCCGATTTTTCCCCTTCAGCCTCTCTCCTGCCGCTGCCTACAGCAGCTTGAACCCCCCTGGCCAGTAAATTTGTGTCCCCCGCTCAGACCCTCGCAGCTCCCCCGCTGCGATTTGCCCCCTTGAGCATTTTAAACGCCCCCAAAGAGCAGGCAGCAAATCGTGAGTAGAAGTGAGGGCAGAGAGAGGGCAGTGGCGACAGCGCAGGTTACTGGGCATGCTCAGTTCGGCTGCGCATGCTCAGTGCAGCCAAAGTAGCAAATCGGGAGCGGTTCATGTTTCTGATGGTACAGCGGCAGCAAGTCCTGAGCAGGAACCCAGATGGTTATGTTGTGCGGCAGAAACTGCTACTAGTAGCAAAACGGGAGGGTTTCGAAATGTGATGGTACACCGGCGCCGCTACCCCTGCCCGGCCCGGCCCCGCCTCCCCTCTCCTCCGCCCGGCCTCTTCCGGCGCCGAGACCAAGCGAGAAGGTGCCAGAACCGTCCCCGGGGCCTCAGAGCCGCCGCCGCCACCTGCTCGTCCCTGGGGGGCGGCCCAGGCGCCCTGAACGCCCCCCCCCGGCGGGCTGCACGCGGCGCTGGTGCCTTTGGGTGTGTTTTGGTGGTTGGGGTAGGCGCCGGTGCGGCACGTGTGTAAGGTGTGCGGCCGGCGCGTGAGAGGAACCGGCACTAGAGGGGCTCTGAGGGGGGGAACCTTACATAGGCTGAAGGGGTCGCCCAGTGGCTTGAGCATTGGCCTGCTAACCCCAGCGTTGTGAGTTCAATCCTTGAGGGGGCTATCTGGGGCAAAAATCTGTGTGGGGATTGGTCCTGCTTTGAGCTGGGGTTGGACTAGATGACCTCCTGAGGTCCCTTCCAACCCTGATAGTCTATGAATGGAAACCCTTGGGACAGATCAGCCCCGCCTGAAGGGTAGGAAAAACCTAGGAATGTTGCAGACTTTATGGATCTGTAGCGGGGTGGTCACCTGTGGCGGTTAAAGGGGCAGGCCCTGAAGGGGTTAAAACAACTCCAGGAAGAGAAAAGGCTGGGCTGATTGGGGAGGCAGTCACAGCTGGCCCTATAAAAGGGCTGCCAGCCAGCAGCTCAGGCAGGCTCTTTTTCTAGCTGTGGAGAGAGATGGTTCTTGGTAGCTCAGCAGAGTCCCTAGAGTGGAGCAGGGCTGGGGAAAGGCCAGAAGAGCTGGGGAGCTCCAGCCCTGGAAAACCCCCAGGCCGCAGGCCTTGCTAAAGGGTGCTGGGGTTGCAGAGGTGCAACCCAGGGTAGGCAAAGGCAGCGGGTTCAAATCCCCCTTGCCAATGATGAGTGGTTTACAGAGTGCAGTCTGCCTCAGTGAGCAGGGGCTAGATGGTGACTGGCAGTAGCCACCGAGGCAAGGGTGGGATAGAGGATTGGGGGTTCCCCTGTGTGGGGAGACCCAGAGAGGGGGGGGTACTGCCAGGGGGCAGCCCCCAAGGGTCCAGGAGGGACATGGGGGCTTGAGGCATGTGGGATACCAGCCAGCAGAGGGCACTCCAAGACTGGAAAAGCTAATTCCCTGGATGACCATTGGGAGGTGCCACACCAGTGACTCGCTGTGTCCCTTCAGAGAGGAATCTTGGAGATAAGGGTGCTGAGGGATCACTGAGAAAGGGACCCTAGGCGTACTCCAACTCTGCAGACACAAAACTCCCTCCCTCCACATTTTTCCTGAAGGTCAACATGGTGCATTGACTTCCGTTCTCCCTACAGCTACATTTGAGATCCAAGCAAGTTAGTACAGTACTGCTTTGAGTTATAGCAAGTCCTGCTCAGATTCTGGCACCCTGCAGGAAATGGTGACTTGGGCTGTGGCCAGTGCCCACACTGCCCTTCCTAAACCCCTGCCCCTCCAATGCCACAGAGAATAGGTGCTGGAACTAGGGATGTTGGGAGTGCTACAGCACCCCCTGACTTTAAAAGTGGTTACCATTACATACAGGGTTTACAGTTTGGTTCAATGGCTCTCAGCACCCCCACTATACAAATTGTTCCAGCACCCCTGCCACAGACAGACATTTCAGAGTCCAGGAGAGAGCTGCATGGAAGGGTGGAAACTGTTCTTCTGCAAGTGGAGTGGTCCACTAGTAGAGGGCACACAGGAGAGGATGCACTAGGCCAGGGGTCCCCAACATGGTGCCCGTGGGTGCCATGGCAGCCGCCAGGGCATCTAAATGCGCCCATGTATGGGCTGGCAGACAAGCATCCACCAAAATGCTGCTGACAAGGTGCATCATACAGAGGCGTCGCCGCTGAAATGCCACCGATTTTCGGCGGTATTTTGGCGGCAACGCCTCTGGATGACGCTGTTTGTGGGCGGCATTTCAGCGACGACGCCTATTGACATTGCTTGTCGACGGAATTTTGGCAGATGCTCATCCGCCGCCACGGTCCTCTATGGCTCGTCGTCTGGCATCTGCCAGACGAAAAAGGTTGGGGACCACTGCACTAGGCCAATGGTCTTGTCTGTTCTGTAGACATAAAATTTCCCTTTGCACTTTTCATAAGAGTAGAGGGTTTGGTGCCTCACTCAATGCTAGCTGTTTCCTTTCCTAACTTAGATGGGGCTTGATTTTAATGCGTAATCCTTAGGGATGAACGGTGCTATATACATATAATATCTAATCCAATGATTTTGAGAACTGTTATGATAAGGGCAGTGTTTATTTGTTGTACAAGTGTAACAGCAAAAGGATATAAAATGATTTGATAGTAGGAGACAATGTTTTTCCTTAAATTATAAAAAGTCATCACAGAGGATATTTTCCTATCATGTCTGAAATAGCACAAAAAACTAATCACATTTTAAAATATTGCTCTGAGGAAAACAAGTTTGAAATACAATCATACACACTTTTTTTGCTAAGCACTTCCTTGATTTTCAGAAGCTACAATGTCTCCTTAATGTAGTACTTATTTACTTCCCAGTCAATCTCTTACAGAATATACAAATAGGAACCAAAATCTGGACAATGTTCCCGTTTTTATTAGAACAACAAAATACTTTAAATGACTCTAAGAGCAAGGATTGTGATTCTCATAAGGCAGAGATATGAGGTCCTTCGTCCTCCCTCTCTGTCAGTGCTGCCAAAATGTCAAGATCAGGATCATTTTGTTCAGTCTCTGGCTCCAAAATAATTGCCACTTCTGAAAACCTTACTCCTTTCAGTTCTTTCCCATTATTACGCATTGTTGGATCAGGTGATAAGGAAAAACCTGGTCCATCATTGGTTTCTGTCAGAAAGCAAGTCTGCAAGAAATTATAACGAATAATACAAATGAGACAAAGTGTTATGAATTAGACAAATTCTAAACAGGCAAAATCTCAAGTACACTTGAAATATGCAGAGAGTGCATATTTTTGTAATGGTGAAGGTTGCTGGACTAGCAGTAAATGACATGCCTTTTGGTACATACTGTAGATATAAATGACTCCTAGTCCTTTACTGGACCCAGTCTTCATTCTTTCATTTTTCAATTCAAATTACCTGATTGGTAACAGCTTCTGTAGTGAGCTGAGGAGCTACATTATTAGGCTCAGTGGTCTCTTTGAGTGCTACATTTTCTTCGTGTTCATTTTTAACATCTAATAGTAGAATGTCAGGGTCATCACATTTTTGTTTCTCTACTAATATTTCCTTCTCATCATTGTTTTTATTGATATTTTCCATATCTTTAACCTCCATCACTTTGGCACCTCTGAAAGAGAGTAAGATAATGTATGAGGCCCTAATCCTGCAAATACTCGTGCATGAAAACCTGACTCTGTTGAAGTCAGTGGCAAAACTTGCATTGACGTTAAAGTATTTCACCCCAGTTGTGAACTTTATCTATGTGAGTAGTTTCATTGGAGGCATATACATTCCTGACTCTTTTTGGGCCGAATAGAGGTCAATATGGCTTGTCAAAGAGCACATGAAGTCTTGCCCATAGTACATACTATTTGCTTTAAAAGATATCAACTTCGGTAATACTTTAAGAACTTTTATCTTTTATTACAGCAACAGTTCATTGGAAATCAACCAGTACAGCTAATCATAGATGAAAGAAAACCTTGTATGATCTGAACAATTAAGCCAGGGGTCGGCAACCTTTCAGAAGTGGTGTGCCGAGTCTTCATTTATTCACTCAGATTTAAGGTTTCGCGTTCCAATAATACATTTTAACATTTTTAGAAGGTCTCTTTCTATAAGTCTATAATATATAACTAAACTATTGTTGTCTGTAAAGTAAATAAGGTTTTTAAAATATTTAAGAAGCTTCATTTAAAATTAAATTAAAATGCAGAGCCCCCCCCCGGATCGCTGGCCAGGACCCGGACAGTGTGAGTGACACTGAAAATCAGCTCGCCTGCCGCCTTCGGCACACGTGCTATAGGTTGCCTACCCCTGAATTAAGCCATCACACATTTCAGTATGCTAATTTGTACAAGCTGTGGCATATCTTCACAATTATACTTACTTGTCATCTTGTTTTCTTAAATTTTGTGGACTTGCATCACTGTCAGTTGCATAAGGATTTCCTATATTTCTGTTAATTTCATTGTGTTCATTGACTAAGAGTTGTAGTTTAGCATTTCTGAAAATGACAAATACACAACATGCAAATGGTTCCCTATTTTTGTGAATTGGCCTTGCAGTATTTCTAAACATTTACAATACAAATATCAGAGGGGTAGTCGTGTTAGTCTGGATCTGTAAAAAGCGACAAACACCCACTTCGTCGGATGCCTGTATTCACCCACAAAAGCTTATGCTCCAATACGTCTGTTAGTCTATAAGGTGCCACAGGACTCTTTGTCACTTTTTACAAAACAAATAATAATTTAAGTGAGCACATATTTGAGCCACATTAATTCCTGAGGTAACTGTATCCACTTAAATAGAATTATCCCAGGGATTACTTTGGCCCATTATTTTCTGTTTCACTGAAAAAAATATTAAGTTCAGTTACACGCTGCTAATTATGATTAAAAAGACACTGTCAACTTGAAATCTAGTCAGTTTCAAAAAGGCATGATCCTGCTGTCTTTGAAGTAATGGCAGAATTCCCAATGTCTTCAGTGGTGCAGGATCAGGGGATAGTGAGTGAAGAGTATTATAATGTACAACATCTGTGTTCCCCTCCCATTATCTCTGACCTTGCAACCATATTTTCCTATTTAAAAAAAAAAATCTCTGTCCACGGATGCCTTGTCACAAAACAAAAGACGAAACTGGCTATGGAGGTTGTCTGTACACAAAGTGCTGTCAAATGTAAATAGTAACAAAGTGAAAAAATAGAGAAAAATAGTTCTTGGCTCTAATCTTTCATTTACAGCAAATTTTAGGTGATACTTCTCACATCAGTAATTTTCCTGACGGAACTGTGATTTTCAAGTTGACACTGTGCCTTTAAAGTTGAATTCTTAGTAAGGATTGTAATCAAAATCTACCTTGTTAATCTAAATAAAATATTTATTTATACCTTTTTCTAGTAACAAATGTGTATGTCACAAAGGCTATAAGAATGCAGCCCAGCAGAATACTTAGAATTATGGTTGCTATAAGTTCAGAGGACATTGAGTCAACAGGTGTCTCTTCTACTGCAACAGAAACAGAAGTTCCAAATATTTTCTCCAGTTCAGTTTGAATGACCATCTCTTGCTCCTTAAATTTTCTAAAAACAGACAAGTAAAAACATTTGCATCAATTTATTTAACAAAAGGCCTTCACTTTGGTTTATAAAGCAGTGAAGAAAAGACTAAAACTAGAGAAGATTGGTGCTGTCCCGTGGTATACTGGAACACAGCATGCTTCCCCACACAGGATTCACATCTATCACCGGTATTGTACTCTGAGAATCTGTGCCAGCAGCTTCAATTAATTCAGGCAGCAGGTGTTGACATGCTCTAAGGGGATGCAAAGTTTAGAATGGGAAACTTAAAGGATGATCCTGCAATGAGATGAGACCAGATGGATTTCTATGCGCATGTAGAGCTTCAGTGAAGCCAACAGAGCTCTGCACAGGCACAAGGGTGCACTTGGGTGGAGTTCATTGTAGGATTGGGGCCTGAATAGGTATTGTGGGGGCACCACCACCATTTATGAGTCTAGTAACACCTAAGAAGTGAATCACAGGCGTTACATTATGTTATGTCTGAACTGCTATGAGTAAAACTCAAAAGTTTCAGCGGTTCAATTTGATTTAAGCAGCTAAAACAGCTGTAGGACAGATTCAAAGATGGTGTAAACAGGCAAAGTCCATTGAGCTCAGTGGAGTTCACCGGCTTATGCCAGGGCTGAATTCAGTCCCATACCTCAATGGTAAAGTCCTACGGAACAGAACAGAGATTTATTACTCGTCTATATAATTTTTAACCAACCTCTTAAATGCTATTGTAGGGATCTAATTCTCATTTAAATCCAGAGTTGTTTAGAATAGTTCCTATAGACACTATTTAATTTCTGTAGAATGCTCTTGATTTTGTCCCTCCCTTTTGAATTCTGTAGGATGTTTCCATAAGAGTTGCTTTACCTGAACCATATCCAAACTTTCTGAACCTCCCGGAATCTGTAAAACTGGGCTGGAAATCTCACCAGAATAATGTCCGTATGGTATTTTAACACTTTCAAGTCCCAGCAGGAACCGCTTACAGGAAAATAGCTTTTTGAGAATTAACTGAACTTTTTGAAACTCAGAAGTGGTTCAGTTTGAGTTTTGAGGGACATCTCAGAGCAGTTCTTACTTGATCTGAACCAGTTCATTCATCCCTAATCAAGATGTAAATATTTTAAAGGAAACAAAATCCAACTTTGTAACTCACAATGATACACTCTGCACTGTATCGTACAGACCTTTTTACATGCTCCGCAGGTATTGCTTGGGCTGCCTGATCAACAGCAACAATCTTTACATGGGTTACATCTGTGCTTTCTCTTATTCTTCTGTCAACAGTATTAGATAACACATCAATGATGTAAACAGTCCATTCGAGCTTTCCTTCTAGAACCCTGCCACCAGATTTAGATAAACAATTTTAATTGACTGGGGAACAACAAATTATTTTTATCTAGAAATGACAAAAAGTAATCAATGTTATACAACAATAACATTTAATATAATATTATGCACTTATTTGCCATTTTCATCTAAGGATCTCAAAACACAATAGTGGCTCACGTTTATTATCATCCCTGTTTTATAGATAGGAAAATTGATGCACAGAAGTTAAGTGACTTGCCCAAGGTCACACAGTAGGTCAGTATCAGAGGGTACATCTGGTTTGGGGCGGGAACCCCTTGCAGCAGCTGAGTCAAACTGACTCAAGTTTGCCGGGATTGCACTACAGGCTACAAATAGACGTGTAAATGTTCCTACTTGGGCTGGAGCCTGGGCTCTGAGACCCATTCCTCTCTCCAGGTTTCAGAGCCTGGGCTCCAGCCTGAGTGGAAATGTATATATTGCTATTTTTAGCCCCATAGAGCAATCTTAAGTTAGACTCACTGCTGTGTTTTTTTTCCTTCTTCAGTGTAGATGTACAAAGAGTCAGTTAGAGAACCCAGGTTTCCCAACTCTGAGTCCTCTGCTCTGAACACTAGGCTAAGCTACTTCCCATTACTGTTTCATATGAAACCTGGAAACTCTTAGATATGTTAGCATAAATGAGCTAAAAAAGAAAACTTTAAAATGGATCTTGAAATAAATTCTCTTGCTTGCCGTTCACAACCAATACTACTTAGCACAAGGAACATTGTGTCATGCTTTACCAAATGAATATTGATTTGATTCCTGAAAGCATTGTTATAAATATTGCAAATTCATATCTATCACATGTGAACTATTATTATGACCACTTAAAGGTGAAATGCAAGGGGGAAAACCTATTTTCCTTGGGCCCTTTATTGTTCTGATTTCACTGGAATATAGACAATTTCATATTGGATCAGACCAATGGTAATCCATAATCCAGTATCCTGTCTGTGACAGTGGCCAGCACCACCTGCTTTGGAGGAACAGGGGTGGCAGAACTAGGGGACCTAGGAGGATTAATGACCCGGCAGTGGAAATATTGCAGGGGTTGACATATGTTTCTGTCTGCCCCCACCCCGCAATGTTTGCCACACATACAACATCTCACAGAGGCAAGAGCAGGACCCAGCTATGTTTCTGACCCCGCACATATACGGGAGGGGGAAAGAAGAGGGGAAGTGTAGTCTGTAACCTATCATTTAAATCAGCTTCTGTACCAGAAGACTGGAGGATAGCTAATATGATCCCAATTTTTAAAAAAGGGCTCCAGAGGTGATCCCAGCAATTACAGGCCTGTCAGCCTGACTTCAGTACCAGGCAAACTTGTTGAAACTATAATAAAGAACAATATTGTGAGCCATACAGATGAGCTTGAGGAAGAGTAAACATGGTTTTAGTAAAGGGAAATCATGCCTCACCAATCTACTAGAATTCTTTGAGGGGATCAACAAGCATGTGGACCAAGGGATCCAGTGGATATAGTGTACTTAGATTTTCAGAAAGCCTTTGACAAGGTCCCTCACCAAAGGCTCTTACGCAAAGTAAGCTGCCATGGGATAGGAGGGAAGATGCTCTCATGGATTGGTAACTGGTTAAAAGATAGGAAACAAACGGTAGGTATAAATGGTCAGTTTTCAGAACGGAGAGAGGTAAATAGTGGTATCCCCCAGGGGTCTGTTCTGGGACCAGTCCTGTTCAACATATTCATAAATGATCTGGAAAGAGGGGTAAACAGTGAGGTGGCAAAATTTGCAGATGATACAAAATTACTAAAGACAGTTAAGACCCAGACAGACTGCAAAGAGCTACCAAAGGATCTCTCAAAACTGGGTGACTGGGCAACAAAATGGAAGATGAAATTAAATGTTCATAAATGCAAAGTAATGCACATTGGATAGCATAATCCCAACTATACATAAAAAATGATGGGGTCTAAATTAGCTGTTACCATTCAAGAAAGATCTGGGAGTGGCACTATATGTGAAAGAATCAAATGAAGTAAAAATCTTAAATGAATCCACATGTTCCATAGAATCTCTTTGGATAGTAATTCCGTGCTCTAATAAGATTATAACAGTAGGGATCTATTCAACCACCTGACCAGGACAATGATAGTAACTATGAAATGCTAAGGGAGATTAGAGAGGCTATCAAAATAAATAATTCAATAATAGTGGGGGATTTCAATTATCCCCATATTGACTGGGTACATGTAACCTCAGGATGAAATGCAGAGACAAAATTTCTCAGTACTTTAAATGACTGCTTGTTGGAGCAGCTGGTACAGGAACCCATAAGGGGAGAAGCAATTCTCGATTTAGTCCTGAGTGGAGCGCAGGATCTAGTCCAAGATGTAATTATAACAGGACCACTTGGAAATAGTGACCATAATATAATAACATTTAACATTCCTGTGGTGGGAAGAACACCTCAGCAGCCCAACATGGTAGCATTTAATTTTAGAAAGGGGAACTATGCAAAAATGAGGAGGTTAGTTAAACAGAAAGTAAAAGGTACAGTGACTAGAGTGAAATACCTGCAAACTGCATGGACACTTTTCAGAGACACCATAATAGAGGCCCAACTTAAATGTATGTCCCAAATTAAAAAACACAGTAAAAGAACTAAAAAAAGAGCCACATGGCTTAGCAACCATGTAAAAGAAGCAGTGAGAGATAAAAAGGCATCTTTTAAAAAGTAGAAGTCAAATCCTAGTGAGGTAAATAGAAAGAAGCATAAACACTGCCAAATTAAGTATAAAAATGTAATAAGAAAAGCCAAAAAGAAGTTTGAAGAACAGCTAGCCAAAAAATCAAAAGGTAATAACAAAATGTTTTTTAAGTACATCAGAAGCAAGAAGCCTGCTAAACAACCAGTGGGGCCCCTCGGTGATCGAGATACAAAAGGAGCACTTAAAGACGATAAAGTAATTGTGGAGAAACTAAATGAATTCTTTGCTTCAGTCTTCACGGCTGAGGATATTATGGAGATTCCCAAAGATGAGCCATCCTTTGGAGGTGACAAATCTGAGGAATTGTCACAGATTGAAGTGTCATTAGAGGAGGTTTTGGAATTAATTGATAAACTTAACAGTAACAAGTCACCGGGACCAGATGGCATTCACCCAAGAGTTCTGAAAGAACTCAAATGTGAAGTTGCGGAACTATTAACTAAGGTTTGTAACCTGTCCTTTAAATCAGCTTCTATACCCAATGACTGGAAGATAGCTAATGTAACACCAATATTTAAAAAGGGCTCTAGAGGTGATCCTGGCTATTACAGACCGGTAAGCCCGACGTCACTACTGGGCAAATTAGTTGTAACAATAGAAAAGAATAAAATTGTCATACACACAGAAGAACATAAATTATTGGGCAAAAGTCAACATGATTTCTGTAAAGGGAAATCATGTCTTATTAATCTATTAGAGTTCTTTGAAGGAGTCAACAAACATGTGGACAAGGGGGATCCAGTGGACATAGTGTACTTAGATTCCAGAAAGCCTTTGACAAAGTCCCTCACCAAAGGATCTTACATAAATTAAGTTCTCATGGGATAAGAGGGAAGACCCTTTCATGGATTGAGAACTGGTTAAAAGACAGGGAACAAAGGATAGGAATTAATGGTAAATTTTCAGAATTGAGAGGGGTAACTAGTGGTGTTCCCCAAGGGTCAGTTTTAGGACCAATCTTATTCAACTTATTCATAAATGATCTGGAGAAAGGGGTAAACAGTGAGATGGCAAAGTTTGCAGATGATACTAAACTGCTCAAGATAGTTAAGACCAAAGCAGACTGTGAAGAACTTCAAAAAGATCTCACAAAACTAAGTGATTGGGCAACAAAATGGCAAATGAAATTTAATGTGGATAAATGTAAAGTAATGCACATTGGAAAAAATAACCCCAGCTATACATACAATATGATGGGGGCTAATTTAGCTACAACTAATCAGGAAAGAGATCTTGGAGTCATCGTGGATAGTTATTTGAAGACGCCCACGCAGTGTGCAGCGGCAGTCAAAAAAGCAAACAGGATGTTAGGAATCATTAAAAAAAAGGGATAGAGAATAAGACGGAGAATCTTATTGCCTTTATATAAATCCATGGTACTGCATACTTGAATACTGCATACAGATGTGGTCTCCTCATCTCAAAAAAGATATACTGCCACTGGAAAAGGTTCAGAGAAGAGCAACTAAAATGATTAGGGGTTTGGAACGGGTCCCATATGAGGAGAGATTAAAGAGGCTAGGACTTTTCAGCTTGGGAAAGAGGAGACTAAGGGGGGATATGATAGAGGTATAGAAAATCATGAGTGATGTGGAGAAAGTGAATAAGGAAAAGTTATTTACTTGTTCCCATAATATAAGAACTAGGGGCCACCAAATGAAATTAATGGGCACCAGGTTTAAAACAAATAAAAGCAAGTTCTTCTTCACACAGCGCACAGTCAACCTGTGGAACTCCTTGCCTGAGGAGATTGTGAAGGATAGGACTATAACAGGGTTTAAAAGAGAACTAGATAAATTCATAGAGATTAAGTCCATTAATGGCTATTAGCCAGGATGGGTAAGGAACAGGATCCCTAGCGTCTGTTTGTCAGAGGGTGGAGATGGATGGCAGGAGAGAGATCACTTGATCATTACCTGTTAGGTTCACTCCCTCTGGGGCACCTGGCACTGGCCACTGTCGGAGGACAGGATACTGGGCTGGATGGACCTTTGGTCTGACCTAGTATGGCCGTTCTTATGTTCTTATTTTCTTATGAGTCATTGTGGATAGTTCTCTGAAAACATCCACTCAATGTGCAGCAGCAGTCAAAAAGTGAACAAAATGCTGGGAATAATTTAGAAAGGGATAGATAATAGGACAGAAAATATCATGTTGCCTCTCTATCAATCCATAGTACAGCCACATCTTGAAAACTGTGTGCAGATGTGGTTGCCCCATCTCAAAAAAAGATATATTGGAATTGGAAAAGGTTCAGAAAAGGGCAACAAAAATTATTAGGTGAATGGAACGGCTTCTGGAACGAGGAGAATGGAACGAGGAGAGATTAATAAGACTGGGACTTTTCAGCTTGGAAAAGAGATGGCTAAGGGGAGATATGATTGAGGTCTAAAATCATGACTGGTGTAGAGAAAGTAGATAAGGAAGTGTTGTTTACTACTTCTTATAACACAAGAACTAGGGGTCACCAAATGAAATTAATAGGCAGCAGGTTTAAAACAAACGAAAGGAAGTATTTCTTCACACAACGCACAGTCAACCTGTGGAACTTCTTGCCAGTGGATGTTGTGAAGGCCAAGACCATAACAGGGTCCAAAAAAGAACTAGATAAATTCATGGAGGATAGGTCCATCAATAGCTATGAGCTAGGATGGGCAGGAATGGTGTCCCTAGCCTCTGTTTGCCAGAAGCTGGGAATGGGTGACAGGGGATGGATCACTTGATGATTCCCTGTTCTGTTCATTCCCTCTGGGGCACCTGGCATAGGACACTGTCGGAAGACAACATATGGGGCTAGATAGACCTTTGGTCTGACCCAGAAGAGCCATTCTTATATTCTTATAAGTGGAGGCGAGAGTGGGACCTGGCCGGAGCGGTGCATGGGATCAGGCTGGTCGCCGAGACAGTTGTGGATGACCGTATGGGCCAATGGGGTCTGTGCCAAGGGGCCTCAGCCAATTTGGGGGCCCCCACATGATCACCAGCACTCTGGCACCACCCCCTGATCCTCCTCTCCCCCAGTCCCTTGGCCCTGCTCCTCTGCCCTGCTCCTCCTCTTCCCCCTGAGGCCATGTCCCCAGCCAGGCTGGAAGACAGAGCTGTGGGAGGGAGATGTATCCCCCACACCCTTCCCCATGTGGAGGTAGGCAAGCCACTCGCTCAAGCCCAGTGCACAGCTGGCCTGAACCCGAGCCCCCTGTCACGGAGTGTGGGGGGAGACAAGGCCCTGCATCCCTGGCTTCCTGCGATTCACCATGACTGTCAGCCAGCCAGTAAAACAAGGTTTATTTAGACAACAGGAACACAGTCCAAGACAGGTCTTGCAGGTACAGACAACAGGACCCCCTCAGTTAGGTCCATCTTTGGGGGCGGGGGAAGGCCAGAGCCCTGTTGGGAGGCCAGAGCCCATCTGGGCTCCCCTCCATTTCCCCAGCCAGCTCCAAACTGAAACTCCCTCCAGCCGTCTCACTCAGCCTTTCCCTGGCCCCTCCTCCAGCCTTTGTCCAGTTTCCCAGGCAGAGGTGTCACCTGGCTTCCAACCCCCCTCCTGGTTCTCATGTTACGTGCTCAGGTATCCTCTCTCAAGGAAAGTCTCCCATCCCCCAATGCAGACAGTCCCAGCAAAACTCCCCTGCAACCTTCCGAGGTCAATACTCCCCACTCAGTATTCAAAGAACACATAAGAACATTCCCACTTTGTCACACCCCCTCTCCCTCCTCCCTCCATACCTGCTCTCCTGCACAAAGCTGGCCTGAGCCCCCTCTCCCTTCCTCACCCCCACTCCCCTGCATGGAGCTGGCCCCAGTTTCTACCTTGCCCCATGCAGAGCTGGCCCAAGCTGCTCGCCCAAGTTCCCCTTCTCCCCCATGCAGGGCTGGCCTGAACCCCGTCACTCACACACACACACACTGAGCCCCTTTTTGGCAAAACTTGGCATTTGTCCCGTTTACTCTTGCCAACTGGTGATCAGTTGGCAAGAGCAAACAGGACAAATGCCCAGTTTTGCCAAAAAAGTTGGGATGTCTGGGGCCAAAAAATGGGACGTATGGTCACCCTAGGCTGGGGTCCCCAAACATTTTCAGTTGTGCCCCCCCTTTATCCAGTCCATGCCCCCCTGGGAGCCAGGGCCAGAGAAAGGAGTGGGACCCAGAAGCTGCGGTGGGGCCAGAGGCCGCAGTCGGGAGCAGAACCAGAGGTGTGGCTGGAGCTGTGGCTGGGAGCAGAGCCATGGCTGAGACTGGGGGCAGGGCTGTGGTGGGGCCAGACCAGAGCTCGGGGCACAGCAGGGCTGGGTGGTTCTTCCTGCCCACCCCCTGGGGGGGCTGACCAGGCCCTGCTGAGTCCCCCCCCGAGCATTCCTCCATGCCCCCCTATGGCGGTGCACCCCATAGTTTGAGGACCACTGCCGAGGCTGTGATAAGAGCCACTCAGGGAGCCTGGGTAGCTATGGGGAGCCTTGGGCCCTCCACCTGCCCTTGGTGGGGGGACTAGGATGCCCAAGAGCAGACCCTGGCTTGTGTCCCTGCCCCCCAGGGTCTGCTCAGGGTCTGCCCAGGACAGGTAGAGGGTCCAGGGCTCCCCATAGCGGCCCGGGCTCCTTTGGCAACTCTTACCACAGCATGGCTTCTGGCCAGGCTAGGGAGCATGGCCTGAGGGAAGGGGAGGAGCAGGGGGCAGGACCCCATGGCAGGGGAGGATGTTCTTTGTACCTAAGGCTCCAATAAATCTTAATCCGCCTCTAGCCAGGGAGAATGTAGGAACAGCTCTCCTCTCTACCTATCTTTTTTTTACTCAGCCAGGAGACACCTCCCCAGACAGAGCCAGCTCCCTGCCCCCTCAGCCGAGTCTCATTAGCTCCCCCTTCTTATCCCTCCACTCCCCTCCCTGCCCCATGATTCACAGTGCATTTCTAGTCCCCCTTCCGCCCCCCCCCCCCCGCAGGGAAATGCAAGACTCTGCAGTTAACAATTATGGGATAACCCTTCCCCCAAGGAATGTTTTCGCCCAACCCCTAAGAGTTGGAGGTTGGTGAAATGCCTAAGTTTAATTCTCCTGTGATGTCATCATTCCCTTAAATCTTCATTCCTCCTAAAGATCCTGCAGCAAGAATAGGGAAATCAAGGCCTGATATTCATAATGCAAAATATAAATAATGTTTGAAAAATAAAACAAAAATATTTGCAGTCTTCGTAAACAAGCAAAAAAAGGCAGAACATACACGTCTTTAAGGCTAGAAATAGCACCAGAGCTGCAGACTAGCTCTACTAGCCACTTATGTTTTGAACCCACCAAGGCTAGATGTAATTACATCATAACTGTGCTATATTTCAGAGACAATGGGCCATCCACACGTTAACTAATTCCCTGGTGCCCTGTGGACAATTGACCCCCACATGAAGACAGATTTTGCTGCTGACCTTCAAGAGATTTTCTTTTTGTGGGGAAGCTTTAGTTTGTGGCTTCATTTCTTGGAAGCCAAGCCAAAGAATGAGGAGTTGAATCAGTGCATGCCACGGCCATGCCCACTTTCCTGGCCAAGGCTGCCCACCAGTGGGATGACTGACCTTTTATGACACCCTATCTACCTCTGCAACCTTCTCCAGCTCAAGCACATTTCCCATCATCAGGGCCATCCACCCGCCAGAGCAGGACAGGACTAGTTTGCAGGATGATTTTTATTTCTTCAGGGAAAAGGAAGGTCAATATGTGAGTACAAATTTCAGAATATTAGCTACACCCATGATATGACTTCAACTCACTGAACTGAACAAACCTCAAATCATTTAACTGATGACACTACCTCAGACATAAGGCAACCCAGCAAAGTCAGAGCTATCATACGACTTTGTCACCATCTTGGCTACTTGCTTTTCTGTTTATAAAAAGTGGAAATGGCTGACTTGATCATTTTTCCCTAATCCCCCTCCTTACCCTGAGAGACTTCTTTCTAGTCCATTGAAACCCAGTAGAATCTGTGGTCTTCCTCTCCAGCACACTAAACTCTTGGAGCCAAATCCTCAATACATGTAAATCGGCACAGCTAAATTGAAATAATTGGATCCACTCCGATTTACACCAATTGAGGACTTGGTTTCTCAATGACTCATAGCTGTATTGGCCCCCCTAAGATTGCCAGATCCAGATCCTAAGAGGACCCTGCCTTAATCTGTCCCTGAGCATTATATCAGAATAAACTATATAGTTCCATAAATACCTTTTTAATTCAGGAATGTTTCTTTCAACAATATTGATCTTCTGACTAAGGACAAGTACCACAATGTTATCATTGGAACTGGGATCAATGGTTACCTATAAAATAATAAATGAATCACAGTAAATCTATGTTTCATGTTTCCTACCCACATTTATAACTTTTTTTTATTCTCAAGACTGGCTTGCAGAAAATGCTTTCTGAGGGTTAGGATAAAAATGAGAAGACATCAAGTACACATAGGACTTTTCCTCTCCATTACTTTAGTGGAACTGAGACGTTAAGATGATTTTACAGGTAACTCCAAAAAGGTTTAAGAACCTACTAAATTATGTCTGAAGAAACATGGAATTATGCTATGCCTATGGATAATATATAGAAGAAAAAACGGGCAGATACAAGATAAAACTAAAATCTCTTCCATCTGGTATTTCCTATCCATGCATGCAAATTTACAGACAGACTTCCAAAATTAGGTCTTAGCAAATATTTTTTTGCACATAATTTATTTGTGCAACCAGGCAGGCATGTGCAAAATCAGATATCTGCATGTGCATATGGCCAGTTCAATGTGAACTTGATAGCCCTGCATCACATGTTGTAACTTTAAATGTAAAACGAACAGGAGTACTTGTGGCACCTTAGAGACTAACAAATTTATTTGAGCATAAGCTTTCGTGGGCTACAGCCCACTTCATCGGATGCATGCAGTGGAAAATACAGTAGGAAGATATATATATATATATATATATATATATATATATATATATATATACACACATACAGAGAACATGAAACAATGGGTGTTACCATACACACTCTAACAGGAGTGATCAATTAAGGTGAGCTATTACCAGCAGGAGAGAAAAAATTTTTATTGTAGTGGTAATCAAAATGGTCCACTCTCGTTAGAGTGTGTATGGTAACACCCATTGTTTCAAGAGGCTCGTTCACCTGCACATCTACCAATGTGATATATGCCAGCAATGTCCCTCTGCCATGTACATTGTCCAAACCGGACAGTCTCTATGTAAAAGAATAAATGGACACAAATCAGACGTCAAGAATTATAACATTCAAAAACCAGTCGGAGAACACGTCAATCTCCCTGGTCACTTGATTACAGACCTATAAGTCGCAATATTACAACAAAAAAACTTCAAAAACAGACTCCATCGAGAGACTTCTGAATTGGAATTAATTTGCAAAATGGACACCATTAAATTAGGCTTGAATAAAGACTGGGAGTGGATGGGTCATTACACAAAGTAAAACTATTTCCTCATGTTTATTCCGCCCCACCCACCCCCACTGTTCCTTACACCTTCTTGTCAACTGCTGCAAATAGACCATTTTGATTACCACTACAAAAAGTTTTTTTTCTCTCCCGCTGGTAATAGCTCACCTTAACTGATCACTCTTGTTAGAGTGTGTATGGGAACACTCATTGTTTCATGTTCTCTGTGTGTATATATATCTTCCTACTGTATTTTCCACTGCATGCATCTGATGAAGTGGGCTGAAGCCCACGAAAGCTTATGCTCAAATAAATTTGTTAGTCTCTAAGGTGTCACAAGTACTCCTGTTCTTTTTGCGGATACAGACTAACACGGCTGCTACTCTGAAACCTGTTTAAATGTAAAGTTGTCGTTGCAGTGCTTGAGATCCGCATTGTAGGCCAATTAATCCCTGGTGCAACTCTTCTGAGGGTTTATTTCATTCCATATGTCTAAGGAGCTCTATGGACATACATAGATCAATTTTCATCCCAACACACAGACATAAACCATATTCTGTGCGTTGTTTCTTTTAAATAGAAGTTACCACATAGTAACCTATATGCAGCTCTCAACATATATCCTACTCTATATAGTACATCCTATAGTTTCATTGTTTAATAGTAATAATGGGATAGACTTTTTAAAGACTAACCTTAGTTGTACAAAGAGTTTTGAAATGGAAGGAAAAGAGGAATAAACCATATATATTTTCTAATCTCTTACATCGACTGTTGCTTGTGTCACGAGTCCTTTTCCTCCTTGGTCTGCAGCTTCGACTTGCAAAGGAAATGATCCAGTCTTTCCTGTCACTGACACTGTATAAATCTGCCCTGTATTTTCATCAATGTCAAATTCATTGGTTTGATGATTCACCAAACTGTACAGCAGAAACCCGTTATCTCCTGAATCTGGGTCTGTGGCCTGGATTCAGAAAAGAAAAAGCAACAGTGATTTAGGGGAGCAGTACTCAGACTCTGGCTTTTGGACTGTAAACTGCTCGAGAGCCTATGGGTCTTTCCCCCCTTGGTATTTATAAAATCCTGGCATCCTGGGACTGGTCTGTATAATTTTTAAATGCATAGGCTGTACCTCCCTTCCATTAACACAAGTGAAAAGGGGGCAGAAACCATCAGAATCAGGTTGATGGAAGAGGGAAATAAGGTTCTATGAAATGCATCCTAGTGAGCCCGCTGAAGATTCTAGAGCTACTAGAGTCAAGGGACCAGCACTCGGGTTGAAAGGAGCAGGGATGGTGGAGCAGCTGCATTCGGCAACATATATCCCATTGGGTCTGGTGGATAATTGAGCAGATATCAGTGGTTTGACTTGAAGAAGAGCTCTATGTAAGCTCAAACGCTTGTCTCTTTTCCTGTCTTTTACCAACTGAAGTTTGTCCAATAAAAGATATTACCTCACTCTCCTTGTGTCTCAGATATCAATGGGGAAGTTACTAGTGGTCTGTGCAGCATTAACTCCCATTCCACTCAGATGCAGGGGGAGAGTCAATGGCAAAATGACTCCAGAGGGACCCACAGGACTTGGGAAGTCATAGTAGTGAATCTCCACAGGAATGCAGTTTTCCTTCCTCACAGACCTCTATATCTGAGGAGAATGGGTTTGGAGGGAGTGTCCTCTGCATTTGGCCACCTCAAGTCCCTCTCCTTAAGAAGCCTCAAAGAAATTCCCTGAGATGAACCTTGCAGAGTTTCATGGGCCCTCTGTCTCCCTCCTGAATGACTTAGCACTATTTTAATAATATGATTTCCAGAGCATTGTGAAGGGCCTGCCCACAGTGGCAATTAAACTCTGTTAGTGGGCTGGTTTATAAACCCAGTTTACTAACAGCTCCTGCTATTATTATTTAAGGGCCTCATCTTGCACCACTGAAGTCAGTGGGAGTTTTCTCACTGACTTTAGTGGCAACAGGATTGGGCCCTAAACACAGTTAACTTGGTCTGTGCAGGGTAGGCATAATGGGCCAGATTCTTGTTTACGATCCAGCCCCTTTTATGCTACTCAAGCAGTGTAAAAGCGGCTGCATTCTGACTGCAACTGGCCAGCACCAGCTCTTGGATCCATGCCTACCCTCTGGGTGGGATTATATCAATCCTCAGTTGGTGTCCTTTAGGTACCATACACCAGTGGCATAAGTTAGAGCAGGCTCCTTAGGCTGCTCCAACTGATGCCAAGGCTGTGCAGGCACAAACCAGCTCACAGCTCTAGGGAACTATAACAAGCTCCCTGTGAGTTCAATCTTTGAGGGGGCCATTTGGGGATTTAGTTGGGGATTGGTCCTGCTTTGAGCAGGGGGTTGGACTAGATGATCTCCTGAGGTCCCTTCCAACCCTAATAATCCATGATGTCCCCCATCATTCACATTCACTGAGCAGATCTCAGTTGCAGGGCAGAAGATGACTCAAAATTTAAAAAACATGTTTAAAAATGGCTCCACTAACCCAGTTTAATGGCCAGTGTGACTGGAGCCCAAGTCTTTCAAAAGCCTTCAGATACTCAGAAAGGGCAGAAATATACTTTACCTGAACTTTAACAACTGGGAATTTGTACGGCACTGAGTTCAAGATCCGAACAGAGTAGGAGCTGTTCAAAAATGCTGGCTTTTCATTTACATCTTGCACTAAGATTGTTAGTCTTGCCACATTTTGAGAAAACAGACCTTTTAAAAATAAATACATTAGTTTAATTAAATCCTGTATCATGCAGAACATATCACTGAGGCTACAAACATGTCTCTCCATTAACCCCAAGCATTGCTTTCAGATGTGAGGGCAGGCAGCTTTTAAGGCAAAGGCTATGCTGAATGGGAGTGAGGAGGGGTGGCACAGCACAAGAGTCCCCAGAAGAACTCTGGCTGACTCAGCTTGAATTCCTCTAGGAGCTCTGGGTGGCACATGCTGGAGTGATGCAGGATGAAAGGGTGCAGCGTGCACAGCCTCTCTGCAGTGGCTCAGCTCTGTTAGCCAGGACAGGCAGGAGCTGGGTCCCTAGCCCTCTGCCATCTGAGAAGTCCAGTGCCAACCGCTGCATTCTCATATGTGGCTGTGGTGAACCCCTGTGAAGGAGTGCAAGGTTGAGGGAAGGCTCTTTGCTCTCTGTTGCCTGCATAGTGCCCACACAATCTGGCTCTCCACTTTTAATCTTTCACCACAGCTTTGTCATTTATCACATTTTCTCTTTCTAAATTTAGTGCAAATATAGAATGCACAAGAAGTGTCCTGTGCTTAACACCCTCCAATTCAAACTGCAATGTCCTTCAAAGGAAAAAAATATACCTGAATACAGGTCCTGTGTGACAGAAGAGGGACTTTCATTTGCTTCAACTGTAATTGTATACTGAGAAATTTCCTCATAGTTCAAGTTAATTGCTGTTTTTAGCTGTCCACTTTTTGTATCCAATATAAAATGGGCTGAAAAGAAAAATGTGCACTTTTCAGTAATATACCAGTAGTTACCATTTTCATTTGTATCCTTCTCACCTCTTCTATCTGTGTTGCTCTTGTAATACTACTGTACTGGCTCAGTTCTTGGGGACTGAATGCTAGTGTATTTCAATAGTAATACAGGAGTGGCAAAATTACCGAAACCTCAACAAACTTTCAACCAGAAGTAGGTCACCAGCTGTGCTTTTTATGACTTCACACATTGCTTGTTAATACTTTTGTATTTCCTATACAAAAAGAGCAAAATGTGCACTTTCAATCTAGATGACTTATTCCAGTCCAGGGTCTCTCAAACCTTTTCCATAGTGTGATGACATCTTAAAAGAGATCTTATCTGTCACCCCACCTCTCCTCCTATTTGCAAGTGTGTGGACTACTATGCTTCCCATTCAAGATTGCATAACATTCCTCAGGCAACTATAGCAATTGCTTACATGGAAGAGTAATATTTGGTAAGCGTGGCGTGTTTTTTTATAGCTGTCTTTTAGTAACATTTACCAGGTGGAAATAAGAAGGAACAGCAGAACATGTGACCCGCCAGCTTTCCACCACCAGTGCTCCACCAACCACCATTGTTTTAGATTAGGGAAGACACATGGAGGAAGACTATAACAGCTCCATGAGAGAGAAAGCTGAGTGAGACTCTCACTGTAAGACCCTCCCGCACTGATTCTCTATCTTGATCTCCTCAAAGTCCTTTCCTTGAACAGACAGACTTCTTACATTTAAAGGTGCAGTATACAGAAGACAGAATGTTAGTTCTGCACTGCACCTGTCTTTCTACTTGATTTGCATTTTTTTAACTCAGATTTTCATTATTCCAAGTTTTTAGACATAAGGGGGTCGTATTCCCAAGTGTTGTAAATGTAGGTGTAAGTTGCACACCAGTAAATTGGTGTGAGTGCAAGCTGATGTAACAGAAAAGCAACTGGCAAACAACAAGGTACTTACTTACCCTTTCCTATTAGTCGTTTCTCCTGAGACCCTTCCTCCATTTGCTCTTTCAGCATGTAAATTACACCCACATAAACCCACTTGGCAACATGGAATTTATACCACCACCTAGGTCACTTCTGAACTTGGCCAAATAAAACTGGTGATGTCTTATACCAAAGAGATATAGTAAGAAATCATGTCACTCTCCATACCTACATTTTATTCCAACGTCATTATTCTCACTCAGTTTCATTGTTAAATACAATATGATCTCCCACCCAGAGCTAGTTTATAGTGCTATATTTGCCTACTTTAGGGTGTAAGAAGAAGCTGTACTCACCACGTTCATTACCAGATACAATTTTGTAATCAATTTGTCTCCCTAAGGCTTCCATCACAGCAAAAGTGTAAACTAAATGTGCAGCTCCTGTGTCTTCCATCACAGTTGTGCTAACAGAAAAAAGATGACAGACTGTGATGATAGATTTTACAGACACAAATGTCAAGAGCTGATTTGTTGGCAGTGCATGTTGTTGAACCTTTGAGACTTGGGAGAAGGGTATTCTTGATGGAAGATCCTTGACTATGGACCTTTTTCCCCTCTGAAGGGTACCTATTGGAATATGCTGGCCTTCAAAGAGCAGTGCAAGGCTCATCTTTTTGGCCAAGCATTTCTTTGACCTTGGATCAAGGCTAGGGAAGATTTTTCCATTTAGTGGTGGGTGGTTGATAGGGGTCGATGCCCAGTATGTGTAGGACCAATTGCATTTAGAGCCCACAACAATATGCCAGTAATAATTATTGACATAAAATCAATATATTTTTATACCAAAATACTGATCAATGGTATGCATGAGAGAGGGGGAAAAGAAGGGTGATCTTTACTCTGATTGGGTGAGTTTGGAGGACAAGTGCATTTTATAAACTGAAGAATAAGGCAATAAAATGTAAAACATGGCTCCAAACATCAGATGCACAAAACAATTAGACTAGGGACATTTTCTGGCTTTGTTATTTAAAATTAATTGTTTGTTTCTTCCCACACGAAGGAAAATGGAATTTCCATCTTTGGAAATACTATCCCCAATACTTTCAACAAATTCAGTGGCAGTGTGGTCTCAGCTACAAGGAGAATTCAAAACAATGACACTCATGTAACTGAATATAAAAACCCTCACCTGATGTCAGTCTGATTAAACTGAGGGACAAACGGGCGATTGTCAAGCACATTGAGCTTAATCAAGGCTGTGCTATTTAACGGAGGAGAACCTCGGTCTTTAGCTATTATTCTCAAAGGGATCTCTCCAGGTTTGGATAGGTTTCCAATTGTTATTATTTTCCCCTCATTTATATCCTCAATCAGGAAGAACTGGCTGAAGCTAAAATCCGGCAGGATATAGTATTCAATAAGAGCATTTTCCCCCTGCAATAGCAAGAACACATTAGTAGAATTTCAGAGTGGGAGAAGACTATTATTAAGCACAGGAGATCTGTATTCTATGCTCTGCCAAATGCTGGGCAACTGTGCCTTGGTTTCCCCATCTGTAAAACAGGGATAAAAATTAATCTTTACTTGCCACAGATTTTGAGAAGTTTTCTTTGTTAATGTTTGTAAAGGATTTTGATATCTTAGAAGGTGCTACATATTGCAAAATATTATTAAATTTCCAGAAAGAATACACACAGAAGCATTAAAGAAAATTACAAGCAATTTGAGTAAGTTTCTGAAGGGTGGCATAAGCACTGTTTAATATAATAGACTTGACAAAATCTAAATGCATTCAGTGTACTTATTTAGAAAATTTAAATTTTGGATGAGTTTTCTTGGAAGGGTGTTTCACAAAACAGGAAATGTCACAGGCAATTAGCCAATTACATAATAAGCATATGAAAATTATCTTAGTATGTTTTCCCTGAAATAAGTCTTTAAAGGTTGGCTTTATGTTAGGGTTGGCTCTGTTATACTTTGCTCTGTATTTCTTGGAAGTATTATACACTGTGCTTCACTGGCTCCAGTGGGGGCAGGATTGGGACTTACCATGTGTTTATCGACATTAAGTAAGTTTCAGATTTAAGGCTCTTTTTTCCTTTATAATAATCTCAGAAGCAGAAAGAAAAAACAGGGGAAAGGAGAACAATTCACACCCTGTCCTTCTTAGCTCTCAGAGGTGCCCCATATTCTCTGAGTCCTGCTTTGATGTCAGTGGTCATTCTGTTTGAGGATGGAACACAGGATACAGATGATATGATTTTCATCTGGGCCTCAATGCAGGCAAAATTTTATGCTAATGTATAATTGTTTCTGTAAATTCGCACTCATAAGCCAAATTAAAATGGCTGAATATCAGGCACTCTGGGTTTGACCCAAAGCCTACTGAAGACAATAGGAGTATTTCCACTGACTTCAGCAGGCTTCAGATGAGGCACCAAGTGTTCAAACTACTACACAGGAAGAGAGAAATTATTTAAGTGTTTTGTATTGAATACCTGCCAAGCACCAAGAAGAGAGAGCAGAAAAAAATCCCAAATTGCACTTTCAGCTGCCTCTTTAATTCAGAAACACATCCCTGAGACAGGATTTGGTGGTCTCAGTCCAGTTTTCAGTGACCGGGGGTCCATATGACCTAACCACCCCTTCCACAACTGGTGGTGATTGACACAATTCTAGGCAATCTTCACAGAGGGCCCAAGACTGACTGGACAAGGAGACTGAACTACTCTCTCTCCCTCACTCCCTTGGTCAGGAAAGTGTGGGAGAAGATTGCATTGCCAACTCCCTTGTTGCTCTTCTGTCCATTAAGAGAGTCTTCCCACCTATCAACCCAATATTTTTCATGAGCATTAAACTCACACTGAGAGTTAAAAAGTATTTATAAATAAAAGAAGAAAAGAAATGAGACAGAACATAGCAAAACAGAGCTTTTAATTTTATTATAGCAGTAAATTAGAACTGGAGATACATAGTTTGACCAGATCTGTACCCCATCAAATAGAGAGGCAATAGCCATTGATATTTCTTTTGATGGCACTTCTGGAAGTTCCCTCTCCTGAAAGGGGTATGTTCAGGAATGTTGTTGCTATGCTGGGCTGGCAGACTGGCCAGTGCCAATCAGTGTGCACAGTGATAAGTGCACTAGAAATGCATAGATCAAATGCAACTATTTGTAGAAGTATTACTCTCAGGACTGGTGTTCCTGGGAGTAACAACACAGTGAACAGTAGTCGAGTATGCAGTGTAAAATATTTTGAGGATACTTGTGGAGAATGTGCCCTTGTTGCCAAGAAGGCTAATGACATATTGGGCTGCATTAGTAGGAGCACTGCCAGCAGATTGAGGGAAGTGATTATTTCCCTCTATTCGGCACTAGTGAGGCCACATCTGGAGTATTGCATCCAGTTTTGGGTACCTTACTACAGAAAGGATGTGGACAAATTGGAGACAGTCCAGCAGAGGGCAATGAAAATGATCAGGGGGCTGGGGCATATGACTTATGAGGAGAGGCTGAGGGAACTGGGCTTGTTTAATCTATAGAAGAGAAGAGTGAGGGGGGATTTGATAGCAGCCTTCAACTACCTGAAGGGGGGTTTCAAAGAGGATGGAGCTAGGCTGTTCTTAGTGGTGGCAGATGACCGAACAAGGAGCAATGGTCTCAGATTGCAGTGAGGGAGGTCTAAGTTGGATATAAGGAAAACCTATTTCACTAGGAGGGTGGTGAAGCACTGGAATGAGTTACCTAGGGAAGTAGTGGAATCTCCATCCTTAGAGGTTTTTAAGGCCCGGCTTGACAAAGCCCTGGCTGGGATGATTTAGTTGGGGTTGGTCCTGCTTTGAGCTGGGGGTTGGACTAGATGACCTCCTGAGGTCTCTTCCAGCTCTAATCTTCTATGATTCTATGAGAATCTGGTGAGTACATACCCCATATTCAGTATTTTTCACTTTTCTATTACCTTCCATCTGAGGAATCCAAATAACTTTACAAACACTAATTAATTAAGCCGCACAACACTTCTGTGAGATAGGTATAACCCATATACTGCAAAGGAGAAAACTAAAGTACAGCTCAGTTAAATGACTTGCCCAAAATCACAGAGTGAGTCAGTGTCAGAAAAAGAACTCTGGAGTCCTGATTCCCCATTTTGGATGGAGAAAATCTTACAACAGTCTTAAAATTAAAAACAGTTACCTGATCTTTGTCTATGGCTTTCACAGTAATGACGTGAGCTGCTACAGGATTAATCATGCTTATCTCCTCGTGATAGGAGTCTTGAGTGAATTCTGGAGCATTATCATTTATATCAGTCACTACAACAGTGACAGTAGTATTGGCCTGGAAAACAAAATGATTTCAGATAGGTTTAGAATATTTAAGATGACTCATTTATCCTTGCTTGCAACAGTAAACACAAATTAGAATCCAAAGAATCCTGTAGTATAATATTAGCATAGCTTTAATTTCTTTATTCACTTCACAGAATTCTAAGATCTACACAGGAAATGAATATGAGAAGAGGCAACACATTTACAGGAGCTGTTGGATTCTACAATGTGAAAGGTCTATAGCATTCTGAGTGAATAAGATATGACATGACATGATGTATGGGGACAGCATACCATACCTCAGATGCTAGATGAGGATGAGGGAAAGGAAAAGTGTTGCTATTTTTTAATGTTTATATTATAGCATTTCAGAATTAAAAATAGATACTATAGAAATGGAAAGATTTGCTGCAAATTAATTTTCACTGATTTGGAGATCAGTATTTGGTGGTTTGAAAAACACCAGTGTAATTACTATGGCTAATTAATAACACCAGCAAGCAATCCTTTTTCCCAGCAGAGGTTGGTTGGGAAATAATGTAGGGCCAGATTCTGACATTCACCCCCATGGGACTAGTTGTGGCATAAGATACTGCTCATCAATTATGAATACAGGTGGCAGAATCTGACCCATAACATGAATATGTGGACAGCCCCTTTCTGTGCTGCTATAAACTGGTGTACCTTATAATAACTATTAAAACATTTGAGCCAATGCTAAGCTCTGATTCTCCTCCAACTTAACACTGTGAAATCAGGAGTAACTCCATTCAAGTCACTGCACTTACACTGGTCGCAAGTCATTCTGAGGCTATGTCTTCACTACCGGCCGGATCGGCGGGTAGCAATCGATTTCTCGGGGATCGATATATCGCGTCTCATCTATCGATCCCCGAACGTGCTCCTGTCGACTCCAGAACTCCACCAATGTGAACGGCGGCAGCGGAGTTGACATGGGGAGCCGCGGACGTCGATCCCGTGCCGTGAGGACGGTAGGTAACTCAATCTAAGGTACTTCGACTTCAGCTACGCTATTCACGTAGCTGAAGTTGCGTATCTTAGATTGATCCCACCCCCCCAGTGGAGACCAGCCCTGAGAGGAGAATCTGTCCCTTTGGCCACATTCACCCTCCAGATTTTCTGATTAATAGATTCCAAGGCCACGCTGTGATCATCTAGTCTTCCCTCCTGTATAATACTATAGAACTTCCCCCAAATAATTCCTATAGCAGATCTTTTAGAAACATATCAATCTTTATTTAAAAATCACCAGTGATGGGCTGGTAATTCCTTATTCAAAGTCAAAGGCTTTCATGGCCCCTCATATTTACTATAAAGGTAAAAAATGTACCAATGATAAATTAGAAGTTTATATCGTTTGGATGTGCTTCGAGAAGAGTGTGCGGTGAGTGGGAGCTTCTTTGCTTAAGATCATAACATTTTCAATGCCTCACAGCCCCACCAACTGCTTTAGCACTGGAGCAGCTCCACTAGTCTTTGTTGTGGGGTGGGCACTACCAGCTATGTTGTCTAGACCTGCTTTGAGCGGTAAATATTCCCATTTATTATAAAAATGCTCTCTTACCTGATAGAAAGGGGCAGATTTATTGTTGCATGCGTTCACTGTAAGGATGTATCTATTCAGAGTTTCATAGTCTGGAGAATTCTTTATCTTAATGTTCCCATGTACTTCATCTATTTCAAATATATTTCCTCCACCACCTACAGTACATTCAAGGAAACATTATACATTAACACTGTCCGTGAGGCAGGTAGCTGCCAACACTCTCCAGTCAGTTGTTAACATCTTTCTTGCTCTGAAAGCAATTCTCTGTTTCACACAATCAAGGTAATGCAGTAGAAATGATAAAGATACAAACTAAACAAATAATGTGAGTGAAATGAATATCTGTGATGGGAACCAAGAGAACAAGACAACAGACACTGCATAGACACCAGCTCATTGAAGGGTCAAATAGCTCCATGCTTAAAGATACCTAAAGTGAGGACAATAAATGGCAACTGCTGTTGGACAATTCATACCGATATATTGGACACGTTGGGCCAAATCCTGAAAACTAGCTATTCTGGGCCAGTGCAGCTCAGTGGATCTGGAGGGTACAAAGAGGGCTATCAGCCACCATTACAGTTCCCTGACCTTCAGCTTGCTGGTCACTCTTCAGTCTCAAGAAATAACTTAGAGCCTCAGTGTTGCTCCAAGTTTGCTGACTGCAACAGCTTCCAAGGGCCATTACAACAGCCAGGGATTGCTGGGGCACAGCAGTGCTCCAGACATGCCTCTTTCCCTGTCACGCTCCTAATGCTTTCAACCTTCTTTGGACTGCTGGAGCAGTAGTGACCCGAGTCTATTCTCATCCCATTTAGTTAAGAAGGAGCAGCTTTGACTCTAAATTGATTCTAAATCCAGGCAGGTGAGTGACACATACACCTGGAGAGGAGGTGATTATTATTTTTGACAACCAAAACATGCTACAGAAAAATCTCAATGACTTTCAGAAAGATTTATTCAACACAGACAAACTGAAGTCTGGTTAGGAACTTGAAAACAGAGCTTCTTTTGCAGTTGATCTAGCCATGGTGCTCCTATATTAGAGGAAACTTTGCTGTGGTTTTTGACCGCTTTTTGCTCATCCTTGTTCAAAGTCATAGCAGGAACTTTGTGCACATAGGAAATAAAGAGACAATATGAAAAAATAAGCTGAATACATGTACACTTGTTCTCCCAATATGGGGGAAAAAAACTATCATCAGGACTGATTCTCTTGTGGCATCATTTACACCTTTTCAAATTTAGTGTAAAATGCTCAGAATCTACAAGTGTGATTAGAGAATTCTGATTTGGTAGCATTTGACACCCCTTCTGCACAAGTAGGAATGCCAAGGTTCTAGCCAGGGAAGAATCAGGCCTCAACCCTTTCCTCAACATGCAGAAGCTGACACAGCGTGTATTAAAAAGTTATTTCTACCAAAATGAATCATGTTGATTACAGTTTATGTGGCAGATCAGTTAAGAGTTTTCAGAATAGAAGAGAGGTTTTTTTCAGCTGGATAAAAGGTTATTTTTAACTGCAGTTAGTAGTATGATTTAAAAGTGAGCAAAGTTTCAGTTCAACAACAGTCATGGAAGTTGCTACTCAATCAGTTTGAGCACTGTAAAAAAACTGTACATTTGTAGATTGGAAATATATATATTTGGATTAAATAGTAAGAAGCTACAAGACACTAAATATAATGCTATTGATGCTCACAGGAGAGTGGACATTATGAATCAAAATTAGATAGTTGTTTCCATAAGAGAATCACTTGTTACCTATGAGATTATACAGAACAAAGGCATTATCTCCCTCATCTCTGTCTGTTGCAGTGACTTTTCCAACAATGAATCCTACAGGTGCATTTTCCATAACACTGAGCATATTCACTGGGTCAAACACTGGTGGGCAGTCATTAATGTCAATTATGTTTATGATGACGGTGCAATAGCCCCTTTTCTTCTCGGGGATCCCATTGTCTTCAGCATATATTACAACCTATAAATAACACAAATATAGCTACTGGGTCAATTGCATAATGGGAAGAGCTTTTTGATTTTTTTTAATTTAAAACCAACATTTCAAGTTCACCTTAAAGACTATGCATGAAATGTGTCTGAGAAATTGAAACCTTTTCTCATCCAAATGTTCCTATATATAAAGTATTATTATTATCAAATGAACCTATTAGTCAATTAGAGAAAACAGAAGTGACACACTTGGCAACAAAAAATTGCATGGATTGATTTTGAGCTCTTTTATCTCTAAGGCCCTAACCCTGCAAAGATCTGAGCACATGCTTAACCTTATACACATGAGCAGTCCCAGCACATGAAGTCAAAGTTACTTACATGCTTAAATCTTTACAGAGTGGGGCCTGAGATCCTTGCCCCGTACTTTATGTTATGTTAGTAATTATTACGTACTATCAGTGTTTGACTTGAATAGATATTATGTAAAGTCGCATATCTTTTTAAATGATACGTAAAATGTTCAAACCCATCTGAATCAAAACAAAACAAAAAACTCTCACTGATTACCCTGGGCTTAAATCAAGAAATCTGAATAGGGAAAAACTGGAAGTGGTAGTTTAAAGCAAACCTGATACTTTGTAGGTCCCTCTTCATAATCAACAGGAACAGTGGAGTAAAGAATCCCAGTAGCTTCATCTATCCTGAATTTCTGTCTATCTCCACTCAGAATGCCGTATGTGAGAAAACCGTTTCTACCTGTATCATTATCTTGAGCCTTCATCTGAATGATTTGGGTAGAGGTTGAATTCTGTCAATACAGAACAGAGGAAAATGATCAAAGATGTTTTGATTAGTTGCCTTTTCCTGTTTTAAATATGAATAATTGCCAGAGCAAAGTGTGTGGCTTTGTTTTAAGGAGAAACTCAACAGCCTCTGCCCCCACCTTTTTTAAATTAAAGGAACACTGTCAATTTAAGAATCACATTGCTGTCTGAATATTGTTTATCTAGCAATCTTACTTGTAACTGAAAAATAAATATATAAAAATATTTTAATGTAATTTCAGCTTTTTTACTATTTTTTTTTATTTCTTTGACAGCACATTGTGCACAGTCAATTTCATTCTTTCAGTTAAGGTCTGATCCAAAGCCACTGAAGCCAGTGGGAGGTTCCTAGTTAGTCAGTTCCCTTGGTGTGAGTCTTTCACACAGAAATATGGCAGACAATTGTATTCTTTTTGGGGGCGTTTGGAAAATGTGATTGTAACCCCCACCCTACTTCCAAACTGGCAGGTGGGTCAGTAGCAGGTGTAGTAGCTAAATATACTTTTAACTCAATTTTGGAAATTGACTAGGTTTCAGATTGGCTGTGTTCCTTAGAGGGAATTTGTATGGGCCAGCTGTTAATCTTAGACGCAAAGCTTGTATCACAGCATATATCAAAATAGCCTTGATGTGCTTTATTTTATTTTTTTTATAGCTGGACACTGAAAGGTACTGAGGTGTTATTTTAAAAAAAGCAAATCTCTAGTTGAAATATTGAGCTGGATTCATTTTCAGAATTAAAATGTGGCTTCCTTGGCAGGCAAAAAGGAGTTTAGTGACAGACTAAATCAGAAATCTGGCTTGCTTGGAACGCTGCTGTTAGTTTATGAGCAAGATAAATCATAATGGATAGTGCTGGAGAAAACAGAGGGGAAAGAGCTATTTTAATGGAGTCTTCCTCCTTATTCACTGCAGGAGGCAGAGAAAAGTCAAAGCAAGTATCTGCAGCCCAACCGTGTTCCCTAAATAGGTTGAGAAGGTGCAAGAGCAAGCTCTAAGGGAAAACCCCTATGCAAGAAGGGTTTGATGTTTTCTTTGAGTGGACTCCCGTTAGTGAAAGATCATTGTTTCCTCAATGTGTTTATGTTTCCGTGTACTTCTCTTTATGTGCTGGAGTTTTCAGTTTCAAATATATTATCACATGTCAAGACAACATTTTGAGTCTTTTCCCTCATTGGATGTTTACTAGCACATTAGCATTCAGCACAAAGGACAACATTTCATTGTTTGGGGGATAACATTTTCTCACCTCTTGTAGTGTTGCTTCAAGTAAAGAGGATGGGAAAACAGGAGGGAAATCATTTTCATCAATGACTGTCACTTTCACAGACGCTTGACTGTAGATGTTGGGTTCAGATGAATCTATTGCTTGCACGATAAAGGGGATTGGAAACTCTTCTACTGTTAGGTTCTTTGTTGTTCTTATTATGCCACTAAACTGATCAATACTAAAGTAACCTAATAAAGAAAGAAAACACAGCTTACACTATGTACCATTTTCTCAACTTTTGAAACTATCCTTTTTAGGTCTTATTATGCAAACCATCATATACAATTCACTTGTTATAGTGCCTTCCAAAAAGAACACTTAGGGCCTGTCAAAACAAACAGGCAGTGCATGGCATGCTGGGCTGTAAATCTACAACTCCCTGTTGTGCTGTGCACTAACTGTCCATGTGGACCCTGGTACTGCAGACTAAAAGTTCTCTAGTGCGCTTTCATCTACTTCACTTTGAAACAGGAAGTCAGCGTGTCCTAGGAAACTTTTAGTGCACAGTAGCAGATTGGACATGGCCAGTTAGTGCATGGCAGATCACAGCAGATTTATACCCAAGCTTGCTGAGCATTAATGGCTCATCTAGACAAGCTCTAAGGGTGAAATATGGATTTATACAGATATCAAGAATATCCAAAATTATCACAGTTAATGACAACAAACAATTTGGAAGGCATAGTCAACCGTGCGCTTGAAGGCTTAAACCCTTCTTCACGATGAGACCTAATGTGGGAGACAAATTACCCCAAATCTGCTTTGCAAGGTTCTTACACCTTCCTTGAAAGCATCTGGTGCTGGGCACTACCTGAGACAGGATACTTGACTACATGGACCGCTAATCTGATCCAGTGTGGCAATTTCTATGTTCCTATGAACTCCTGGTCCCATTGAAGTAAACGGGAGTTTTGCCACTGAGTTCAACAGGGCTAGGATTTCACCCTAAATGCTTTATAAAAAGAGAAACAAACACACAGAATGAGAGAGAGAAACATTCACACACAAAAAAGGGGGAGAGAATCAGCAGAATATTTTGATGGGTTGTGGAGGAACTTCTTCATCACAAACCTGCCTTTATCCAGTGACTTCATATGAACCGCTTACCCTTTTCATTGCCTGATATAATGCTGTATATTACAGGGCTCTTATACAACACACTGATCTGTACTACGAATGTCCCTGGTAATGCTTTCTCACTCAGAGCATCAGGCTGGTAGACATCTGCAGAGAACACTGGGAATGAAGTGTTGATGGGGGCAATCATCACTGACACCTGGGAGGAAAAACCCAACAGTAGTGTTACTAGGTTTTCAATGCAAACAGATTTTCTTTTGTCATTTTGCAGTGGTAAAATAGTCTAGCAACTAGTCAATGATTAAAAAACACAGCAACAGCTGACATTGTTATATGTTGTTTGACATGTTAATCCCTTGAAAGTAATTTGAGTAAGTGAGGTACCAGCCTGATGAATAATTTAGTTCACCAATATGATTTTTCTAATTATATAGAGAGATTTCTATTAATCATATAATAAAGCACACATCAGATAGTTCAGTTGACTAACCAGCTCAAGGAAAGGGGTATTGATTTGTGTGATAGGACTTCTAACAAACTCTTCCACTGCAATTTGTAGAGCATGAGGAGAGACTTAAAAATATAAATATTTTAGGATATATTCGTTATTTTAAGATAATTATACTTTATTTTATGAAAAAATGGCTACAAATTATGTACAGACAGAGCCTACTGGCTGATCATCTTTAACTGGGGGTTTAGGTTTAAACTCTATCAGTTAGCTGCTCTCCTATTCCCTGAAGGATGAGGGCTTATGATTCTATATTTTTTTAATTCTGTTTAATGTAACCATGCATGTTTTTATCCATAAAAATGTCCAATCCTTTTTAGAATCCTGTTAAACTCTTAACCTCAACAATATTTTGTGTCAATGAGTTCCACAGGCTTATTAAGAACAAGGGTTTAAATTTGTTGCCTAACAATCTAATTGAATATCCTCCTTCTTGTATAATGAGAGGGTAAATATGAACACCTGATTTACCTACTCCTGTTCATTATTTTATATACCTCCACCATGTTCCCTCTTATTTAGTCCTCTGAGTTAAACAGTCCCAATCTTTAGATCCCACAAAGAAATCTCATTTCTCTCATTTTCCTCCCATTTCCTGCACTCCTTCTATTTTTGTTAGGTGGGGGCGTGCCATGTATGTATATAATGGCATTATAATATTTGCAGTATTTTCGATCCCACTCCTCAAGCATGCAATAACATGGTTGGCTTTTTTGACTGCTGCTATGCATTAAGCACGGGTTATCATTGAACTCTCCCATAGATGCTTAGATCTTTTTTCCAGTGTGGTAACATTCCATTTAGAACAAAGCAACTTGGTGAATAAACTCTGTGAGCACTGGCTAAGGCAATATCGTTCAGTACCTTGACAGAGGTTGAAAGAGGTGGAAGACCTGAGTCTGTTGCAGTGACCATCAAAGAATACTGCACAGTGGTAGTTTGTTTCACTGTGTCTCTTGTCAAAGTGATCTGTCCCAGAGTACTTGAAATCTTAAAAAGGCCTTCAAAATTCCCACCTACGGCGAGAGAAACATGGCTATAGGAAACTTCCAGTGGAGCCAACCTGTTCTATCCCAGATCCCCAAGTGAAAACAGAAAGTGGTAAAAGTGGATGGGAGGGGAAGGCAAGGGAAAGGTGGAGTAACACAGTAAGGGGTTTGCGAATGGGCAGGCCTTCATGACACCATTACAGACCCAGATCACAATGACATCAGAATATTTGCATCATAATGGACCAATGGGCTTTCTGCCCCTTGTTTCTACATAGACCCAGCCCTGCCTTCTGAAGAGCAGCAGAGAGAATGGGAAAACCCTCTGGGGCCTCACTCACACTCCTGCAAAGGCAGGCAACCAAGGGGAGGGGCAATTCTTAGATGAGCTAAGTATTATGATTATTTTCCATCATCTGAGGAAGTTGTAGGGTTGGTTTTTCTTTCTGTTACAGGGAGGGGACTAATAATGCAAGGTAGATGGGTGGTTGGAGAAAGTCTCTATGGAAGAAAGGTAGAAATAATTAAGTAAGTAAGTAAACTATTAAAATGAGAGGCAGTGCACCCAGGATCACCTGTTCAAAGGAGAAGTGAGTGGTGTGACAGATGTGGAGGTTGCACATGGGTCTATGGCTCAATAGGGTATTTTTAAAATGATAATTAAAATGGAAAGTTTAAATGATTCAGAGGCATTAAGTGATGCATACTGAGATGAAGGTCCAGCAATTAGGGCACTAGCCTAGGACTTCATGGATTTGAATTTAAGTCCCTGCTCTGCCACAGGCTTCCTGTGTGACCCTGGGTAAGTAGCTTAAGCCTAGATCCTTAAGGATGTTTAGGCACCAAAGGTGCAAAAACCTTTGTAGAAGTGTGTGTATGGGGGAGGGAGGGAAGGCCAAAGTGCCTCCTTCCTCTTGGCGGAGGCTGGTGCTCTGGCAGTGAGCCAGCTGCCCTATCTTCTGGTGCCACAGCAGCCCCTGACGGGCAAAAGGTGTAACTGCAGTGCCTCTCTGGCAGAATCTATTATTCTACAGGGGGGAAATCTGTGCGGGACATTAATTCTGTGCTTATATTTCTTTTGTTAAAAGATGAAGGGCTGTAGCCCCCGGGTTTCCAGCACTAGTATTAGGCACTTACCTCCCACTGATCTCAGTGGGACTTAGGCATCTAAATATCTTTGAGGATCTAGGTCCTAGTCTCTCTGTGACTTGGTTCATTCTCTATAAAATGGAGATAATAGCACTTTCCTGCCTTACAGGGATTCTGGGAAGATAAATACATTTAAAATAGTGAGGTACTCAGATATTATGGTGATGGGGGCCATATAAGTACCATAGTTACAGTTATCTTATGGAACCACAAGAGCCTATAATCAGGGGCGGCTCTAGGAATTCCGCCGCCCCAGCAGGGCGGCGCGCTGTGGGGCGCACTCTGGCGGTCGCGCTCTGGCGGTCGCCGGTCCCGCGGCTCCAGGGGACCTCCTGCAGACGTGCCTGCGGAGGGTCCGCTGGTCCCGCAGCTCTGGTGGACCTCCCGCAGGCATTTCTGCGGGAGGTCCACCAGAGCCGCGGGACCAGCGGACCCTCCGCAGTCATGCCTGCGGGAGGTCCACCGGAGCCGCGGGACCGGCGACCGCCAGAGCGCGCCCCACAGCGCGCCGCCCTGCTTGGGGCGGCGGAATTCCTAGAGCCGCCCCTGATTATAGGCTCTTGTGGTTCCATAAGATAACTGTAACTATGGTACTTATATGGCCCCCATCACCATAATATCTGAGGCATGACTGCAGAAGGTCCGCCAGAGCCGCCTGCCACCCTCCTGGCAAAATGCCGCCCCAAGCGCGCGCTTGGCACGCTGGGGTCTGGAGCCGGCCCTGCCTATAATCATTAACTTCCTCCTCCTTGGTTTGTAGCTATGTTCACTTGTTGCATCTCATATTTAATTAGATTGTGAAACTCTATGAGACGGGGGAATGAGTGAAATCCTGGCCCCAATCAAGTTGGTGGCAAAACTCCTATTTAATTCAGTGGAGCCGGGATTTCAATTTGTCTATCAATTTGTTTTTACAGCACCTGATACAATGGAGCCCTGATCCTGACTGGGGTCTCTGGGTGCTATTATTATATAAAAATGTATTAATAATAATTTTTCAATGAATTCCAATGGGAGTTTTATGCACAGGGGACTCCCAGGATCGGGCCCTTAAGGATATCCCTTACATATGCCTCAGAATGGGATTGTTGTAGATGCACAATTTAATTGTGCTTTACCTTCCAAAAGTCTCCACTCTAGTTGCAAAATTTTAAGATGTATATTAGTGCTATCAAGACCACAGCAATTCATGCCAGAGTTGGTTATTTCCACTGTACCTGTTAGATTGTAGTAAATGCCTTCATCAAAACCTTTGCTTTCATCTGTTGCATTGATATCTATTACCATCATCCCAGCAGTTGAATTGTCTCGAAGAATCTTGTAGTATGAAGGCCTTTCAAATTTGGGTCCTTCTTCATTTACATCTTCCACGTTAACTACATGAAAGGATATATAGACAAGTGAAAATATGAGTTTAGTCTAAATGACTATGGGCCAGATCCTCAGCTGGTGTAAATCAGTGTAGCTCCACTGAATTCTCTTGGAGATATGTCGATTTACACAAGCTAAGGATCTAGTGCTCTATTTCTGTATCTCAAATCTCCTGGTCTCATGGATCTATTCAGTTCTGTGTACTCCTAAAATAAAAGTTTAATAAAGGAGTACATTGGGGCATTAAAAAGTTGTAAGGCAGGATTTTGTAGGAGTCTTTGGATATCCATCAGCTTGTTTCATACAATAATCAGTAGTACACTTACCAGAATCATGTGACCTGATTTCCAGAAGTGCTCACTGTCCGGAATCCCCCACTTCATCACACTGACTGCCCAGTAGTTCCCACTAATATCAACCAAAGCAATAATGACTATTTGTTGTGAAAAGTTTTGTTTTTGGAAAAAAAAATTTTTTGGATAAAAACTTGTTTTGAAAAATATTTCAGTCTGCAACAATCCCATTCCCAAAATCCCATTGCCATCAATTAAAATATTTTACTTTAGCGGGTTGATATTACTAAAGACTTTATACGTGGCTTACAATTATGTGTCTATACATAGTAGCCTCGGAAAAGTTTACAGCAAAAAGTGGGGTAAATTCTCTAAAGTAAGTTTTAGCTACCTGTAACATTTGCTGTATCCTGGAAATGTGGATCTCCAGGATTGAAAGCTTTCAGTACAATTGTGTGTTGGGCACAATTTTCATAATCCAGAGGCTGCAGGATTGTAATATGTCCAGAAAGTTCTCCGACATAAAATGAGGTTGCTTCAGTTATAGCATAATGAATAACAGCATTGTAACCTGTGTCTTTATCTGTTGCTGTCACATTCAAAATCTAGACGAGAAGAAAAAACATAGCATAACTAACACAGTGACCGACTGACCAAATGGTTTGCAGGATTTTATATTTTAAATATATCACATTTACTGCCTTAATTATTGATATGGAATTCTCCAGTACTGCCAGAGTGGCAACACAATCTACTACAATGAAGATGACTGAGATGTGGCAGAATCCTTGCTGATTTCTAATGAGATACCTTTTCCCCTGAGTCTGACAAATCTCTAATTCATATCAGTAAGGCTGGTATCCAGGTCCACCAAGGGTAAGGCAGCACTTCTAAGCTTTATATAAAAGAAAATAATCCCACAACCAAAGGCTATTTTTTCTTCAGTTTACATACCACACTTGGAGGCTCATTCTCTTTCACAGTCACATTAAATGATTTCTGTAGGAACACTGGAGGGTTGTCATTCACATCTTCCACAGTGACGCTGAGAACTAAACTTGCAGATTGTTTGGGTATTCCAGAATCAGTGGCCTGTAAAGAAATAACTCATAACTGAATATAGGGCTCAATTGTGCAGTCCTTAGTCATGTAAAATTCCCATTAACTGTTGCAACTTATGCCTATTAACATAAACTAGAGTTTTACCTAAATAAGAACTGCAGAATTTAGCCAATAATCAATAATTTAACAACCCATGACTCTGTTATAATCGGATCTGTATATCTGAAATTTGAACAGATGAAATTCTACAAGATGACTGTGCTCTGCCATCACTTTTGGTGCAGGTACTTCTTTGTATATTCATTCTTTTTCTCTATATTCTGTGGAGTGCTTTAACACACCAAGTTATATTGATATATGTGTGTCTGTATTATATCTATATTGTATATACAAACACACAATACTTAATTTTTGACAGACTTGGCAGAATTTGTTTTTTTTAATACATTGATGGATAATATCGATGTTTATTTTTAAGTATTTTTTCTATTTCTATCTATAAAATTTTTCACAGTTGAACAGCATTATGGATTTAAGCCTATTTTTATCTGTCTAAATTTTCACAGTTGTGGGAAATTATGGGGAGTCAGACAATAGTTATTTAATGACAGAAACTCTGAAATTCAAAAAGTTAAAGCTTTAGAACCATTAAAACACAAATTGTCAACATTACATGTCAAAATTTACAAAGTAAAGATCCTTAAATCAAACTCTAATAAGTTCTCAAGCAGCATTTTTCTTATGTTGCCTATTTGTAAATTCCTATGATCATTGATGGAAATATTTTTTCATCAATTTGCAGGTGTACAGTGAAATCAGCGTTCACTGATAATGTAATACTTCCAAGCCCAATTATTGATACAAAGTACTTCCTTTTATTAATTCTGAATTTATTGTCTTTTAAGAAGGGTCTGCTCCATTTTGACTATGCCCCCACCCCATAGTTCTGACTGTCTCCCTTGAATCTTCTCTTTGCCAGGCTAAATAAATAAATATGTATTAAAATCAAAGAGCCCCTAAAAGTCTTCATGTGCATGTGTGGCCAAGCGTGGAAACCTTTACTATGTCAATGAGCACTTAGTCACAGGAGTAGTCCCATTGAAGTCAATGGACTGGCTCGCATGAAAACATGCTCACAATGTAAAGGCTCTTCAGTCAGGGACTATGTTTTCCTTTGGAAGCTTCATGAGGAAACACAAATAATTTATCAAGCAATATAAAAAGAAGGTTTAAATATGTATATATTGAAAAAAACATATTCACCAGCTGAGAGTGACGCCTGATATGGATTAGCCAAGCCATTAAAAAAAAAATTATGGTGCAGTAGTACTTCAACAACTGCAGTCTGAAATGAATTGAGGAACAATTTATTCACAGCAAAATGTTTTATGATAATATTTAATCTTTAAAATATGAACTTCATGGCGCAAATTCTTTGCTGCATCAATTTACACCAGTAGAAAATCAGATCCCATGAATTAATCCAAATTCATTCATACATTCACTCACTCAGGGATGAATTTGGCCCAATATTACAATACTTGATTGTTGGAAAGTGTGTTTTTTTTTATGATGGGTCAGTATTCTCTGTCTCTCTATGCCTTGTGTTGAGTAGCTGACAAACTGTTAGACCCATGTGTCCACTTACCATTATTTTCAATTCATAACTGTCCACCATTTCCCTGTCCAAGGCTCTTTTTGTAGTCAGCCTGGCAGTGGAACTGTTAATATGGAAAGTTCCCGCAAAGTCATTCTCCAAGGAGTAGTTTAAAAGGGCGTTCACTCCTACATCTTGGTCTACAGCAGAAAATATGCCAAAGTCTATAGTGTCTTCATTCTCAGGAGCTGATCGTTTGGTTTGAATCAGTGTTGAGAAAACAGGAGAATTGTCATTGGTGTCATTCACAATGATTGTAACCTGTATAAAAGAAAGGCATTTTTCTGAGCCATAAAAATAGCACACATGAGTAAATTCTGTCTGAGTCAGTTAGATTGTAAGCTCTCTGAGTCAGAGACTGACTTTTTGTTCTGTGTTCATGACTTGGGCTACTAGGCACTAATACAAATAATAACAATAAAAATAACGGTAGTAAAAATAAAAAAATAACGGTAGTATCCAAACTTTTAGAATACTGGCTTTGCAGAACCTAGCACCTCCAATTGTAGTAAATGCCTTCATCAAAACCTTTGCTTTCTTATGTTAAGGCATACTAGGAACTTTTATTGCACACCCACAGGGTCTACATGGACCAATTAGTGTGCAGTACCTTAGTGCGTTTTAGAAATCACACCCTTGTAGTGTGCATTGCTGAGCCACGTAGACATGCCCTCAAGCAACTTTATTCATCCAGGGACAATCTTGACTGCACTAATGTTCTAGAGCAGGAATCGGCAAGCTTTGGCACACGGCCTATCAGGGAAATCTGCTGGAAGGTCAGGACAGTTTGTTTACCTGTACCGTCCGCAGGTTCGGCTGATCGCAGCTCCCACTGGCCGCGGTTCTCTGTTCCAGGCCAATGGGGCTGTGGGAAGCAGTGAGGGCCGAGTGATGTGCTGGCTGCCACTTCCCGCAGCTCCCATTGGCTGGGAATGGCGAACCATGGCCAGTGGGAGCTGCGATTGGCTGAATCTGTGGATGCTGCAGGTAAACAAACCATCCAGCCCGCCAGTGAATTTCCTTGATGGGCCACGTGCCAAAGGTTGCCGATCCCTGTTCTAGACAATGAATTTTTCCCTTCATCACTACTAAAATACAGAAAAGAAAAAAGCAGAGCAATATATGGTGATATATATATTTAAATATAATAAATCATATTCTAATTGCTGCTTTAAAACACAGACTGGAATGAACAAGAATAATATGTCATTACAATGCTAATACAACTTACCAACAAAGAAGCTCTCTGTGTGTAAGTCAGCTGCTTCTTATACTTTCATTTATATCTATTGCTTTTTTCATTTCTTCTTCCATCTCCCACTTTCTCTTTTCAATCTCTATTCCATGTTCTCCCACTCCTTGCTGCCCACTTCACCCTCCTCTCATTATTTTATTCCTCATCCTGTGTCTCTCCAATCCTTCCCATCAACTTCCCTCTTCCCCCATTTCTCATCTCACTCCATCCTACTTATATCCTTTGCCGCCTTCTTCTGTCTCCTCTTTTCCCTGCATCTTTTTCCATCTGTCCTTACACTTCCAATATTTCTGTCCTTCCCACATACCGTATTTCATTCCTTGGGTTTCCCCGCCCCAAATCAATCCTATCTCTACAAAATACCAATGCAGTGGAAGAAAAAAAAATCCTGTCAAATACTTTATTCTTCTTGCACTGTACTTGAAAGTTAAACCTAGTTAACTAAATTAAAGAAATTGGACTCATTATGATAATTTCAGCCTGATGTAAAAATAAGGAACTTAGCAAAACTCTTAACAACAACATTTATAATGGAAAAAGCATTTAATCTTTACCTTCTGTCTAACATCAAAATTCCAATATTATAATTAAAGGGACAGAAGCAACTTAAATCTCACTGCTCTAGTTCCTTTCTGCCTAACAGTGATAGCAGTAACACCTAAAATTATTCTAAGTGAAAGAGATAAAAAAAAATCTTTGTTTTTTCAACTTGTTTACTTTCTACACTTAAGGGCACTATGTGTATAGTCAGTTTCAGTGTTTTCCCAAAATAGGGAATTACTGAGATTCCTTGTTATTTGTATGGGTCATTTACAAAGCAACCTTTTTTTAAAAAAAAGAGGAAACTGCGGTTGTAAAATTACAGAAATTTGCAGGGGGCTCTCTAATAAAACTACTCTCTTTTTGAAGTCCAATTGACATTATACATTTAAGAAAATCAGAAATCAGTTACAAATTGATTCTTAAAATACGTTTGCTAACCATCATTTCTCTATAGTACATGACATTAAAAATAAGGTGTCCTCTGTATATCATTGCTTATTTTTAAATTACATATTCAGCATTTTCAAACCACTTTAAAATGCAATATACTATACCAAAGACACAGCTGAACTGGGTGGCACTGCAGAATCAACGGCTTCGACAATGATGCTATAAAGATCCTGCTCTTCTCGATCTAAACTGACAAGGGTCATAATGTTTCCTTGGTCATTAACAGAAAACTTGTCAGTATATGACTTGAGAGAGTATATGACTCTAATGGCTATGCTTCCGGTCAGGGCCTTCACAGAGCCAACAGCAGTTGTGACTGGTTGCTGTTCCAAAATGCTGAACTCATAGCTGGAGCTTTCAAACGTCAGTCCAAAGTCAGTGTCATTTACCAGCAGATAGAGAATAACAGAAGCTAGTGGAGGAAAAGACAGATAAAAACAGTGAAATATCATGCGCTGTGTTTTGTCTCCCTAAAGTAAATGCCAAGGACGTTAGGAACAACAGACATGCTCAGAAGGATGTTTAAGATGTTGAAAGCTGACTGACTGCCCAGTTCTCTTAAGCAAATCAAAGAATCTGGAAAAACGGAGAGGAAAATACTATACTGATATGCTCTTTAGTGCATGACTATAGAGTGCCTATCACAGTTGAGGCCTGATCCTTGACTGGTTCCCCCACCATAAATAAATAAGCAATCATTTTAAACAGAATTAATAAATCTCGCTGTGTTAATGTGATTCTGTGGCCACATTATGGGAGGGCATCAGTGAAAGAAATACAATCAGAAGAGTAACGCACACCTCATTGCGGAATTGTAATATGGATGCTGGCCTCAAATAATTTGGACTCCATAGAGATGTGATTAATTCAAACTTGTGAAGTGTGTCAGGTTTACATTTGAGATTGAATATTCATGCAGCCCAATGCATTCTTCAGCACTACTTGGGAGAAAAATTGGTGAAAACACATCACTTACCATTCGATGTTAGCTGAGGAACCCCATGGTCAGTAGCAATGACTGTCAATGTAATGACTGTGTCAGATGTGATATGGGCTAGATTACTGGCAAGAGTGATCTCTCCAGTAAGTTTATTTACCGAGAAATCATCAGAATGGTTCATGAAGCTGTATTAGAGAGAAGTGAGTGTATCATTCATATTATTCACATCAGAAGTATTCTACTTTATTATTAAAGTTTTATGATAAACAGCCTAGCAATTATATTTGCCTAGTTATAATGATTATAGGAATGGTAGGACAACATGTTTTAGCTGCTGTCTCATTAACCTAAACAAATGAGACTATATTTCCTAGCACATCTTCCATTTTAGCCAAGATGGCATTCAGACTTTCAGTTTCCATTCCATTCCACCCACAAGTTTTAGATCCCTCTATGAGCAGAGTAGAAACTGCAAACTCAGAGGATTATAGATTAATTTGCAGACATAGCAAGAAAGGCAGGTAACTTTCATTGTAAGGATCTGGTTCTGCAAACAATTACTAATGTGCATAGTCCTGAAGCCAATTAAATCTCACACAATAGTAAGTGCTACATTTGGTGTGTAACCCCATAAGTTTCTGACACATTCAACCATCCATATCAATCTATGTATTTTGTTTTAATGCCCGGTCATCGTTGTGTCCCAGGACCTTTTTCAACTAAAATGTTCCATGCACAATCTATGTCTAAAGATTAATGCATGGGAGTGGGGGATTGAGGGGAAGAATGGCAATCACTTTGTATTTCATTATTGCCATTTTCTATCCAGAAGTGCCAAACTTTTATCCAAGCTTGGCTTTTGATTATGGTTGTCTTTTATTTTACTGGCACTCCAGTAGTTTGATCATCTCCAACAAGCTTGGTGAAATGTTTCTCTACTGTTTTTCCCTAAGTTTAAAATTAGCAATATTGTTGTTGATACATTAATGGCAAAATATAATAATGGGATGGAATGAGTATGTATGGGCAACTTGTGATCAACTGGGAAATACAAATAACACTGATTTTCTTTACTAAAAGATATTTATTTACCTCATGGAAAATTACCTGTATGAAATAAGAGAATTGTTCTCAAGGTCACGATCGGTAGCAGATACTGACAGAACAGAAACTCCCTCTTTTGCAGTTGCTACATGTATATTTGCAGAATACTGGGTCTTTGTAAATTGTGGAGGATTATCATTTACATCTAATACACTTATGGTGACATATGTGAAATTCTGATGGAAAACAGAAAACAAATGAATCATACACAAGAGATGCATAGTCAATCCATTTAAACTTCAGAAATCAAAGGCTGTTAATGTAAGAATAACTTAATCCTCTCCCTTACCTGTCTCTGAGGTACTCCATTATCAGATGCAACTAACAAAAGCTCATATTTCTCTTTGATTTCTCTGTCCATAAACCCATTAGCCAAAATAGTTCCATTCTACAGAAAAGAATAAAAATCAACACATGTATCATGTTTTTTTATAATGTTTGTGTACATTTAGTTCTCAGGAAAAATGAGGACGAAGTCCTCTCTTCATCACAGAACAGGTATAGCCCAGGTAGTATCAGGGCAATCTTCTTCACAGTGTCCTGCCGATATGTCTTACCCATGAGTTGGAGGAATCCCACACTTGTTCTCTGTGGATGGGAGTCTCCACACCCATTCAAACCTTAGCTTCTCTGATGAGACTATCAAATAGGTGGTCAGTTATGGTGGCGGCTTCTGTAATGCAGACTCCTGTCCAGTAAGTACTGGACTGAGCCCACCTACCTCATTTACAAAGGCCATAGAAGCACCACTAGATGGTAATAACTCTCAGTCACTACAGATCTTGGCAGGACTCGAGTAGCTGGCAACCTAGAGAAGAAATACTTTTTCATTTCCATTACCCACTTCCTGAGCTATGTAGTCCCTTAACACACATAGTGAAGTTTTAGACACCTGATACCAGACAAACATTAATGGAAGTTGCAGGTGATCATCACCACTGAGAATGGCTAACACTACAAAGCCATACTCGTGATTGATTTCAGTGGGACAACTCATGTGTGAAACTTTGCAGCATTGGGTGCAGCATGAGCAGTAAATATCAAACTTGCATTGCTGGAGTCCCCATGTCCTCAGGCGCTTCCTAGGGCAGGACTGGCAGCATTGGCTGAGCTGGCCCTGCCCACATAGCCTAATTCAAAACCCACTGAAATCAATAGGAGTCTTCATATTGACTTCAATAGGCTTTGGATTTATAGCCTTAGTTTCCAAAGACGTTGGTGTCATTGATATCAGAGATGCTACGACGGCTCATCTCGGTGCATCATTTCTAGCTGGCAAGGCTAACTGTCTTGGAGAAAGAAGCAGGTAGGCATCATTTTCTATGTCCCACCCAAACTCTTACTTGTTGGATGCTAAATGGATTCTTCCCATCTTCTGCGACTAGGTGAAATGCGATGTGGGCATTTTCTCCCTCATCCAAATCTGTGGCAGCTACATGTCCAACTACGGTAGGTGCATCCAATGTATAGTCTCCTTCCGGGGTTGTAAAATTGAAGGGCTGCATCTGAAACTCAGGGTTATTGTCATTGACATCCAGAACTGTGATATCTATCAGGGCACTAGAATTGAGCCCTTCCATTTCAGCATCAACTGCCCAGACCTGCCAAAATAATCAATGAAAACATTACTTGATTTTGACTGGGATTTCAATTGATCAATGAAGACACAAAAGGTGGACTAAACCATCTGAAAGGTTCAGAATGAGCTTACTTGCAAAGTTAACCTAGGTGTAGATTCTCTGTCGAGTTCTGTGTCATTCCTTATTGAAAGTATCCCATGTTTATTGACAGCAAACATAGTATTGTTAAGAATAAAATACCCTTGAGAGAAGCCGACCTAAAAGAGATGTAATAAGCACTTGAGTTATGGAGAGAAGATGGAAATACCTCTCTGTTATTAACATCAATACTTTGCATTTCTTTAGCACAAAGAGCTTTATAGTATTTAACAAAGGAAGCCTCATAACACCCATGGGATGTGGTAAGTCATATTATTATCCCCATGTTACAGATGGGCAAACTCAAATGCAGAAAGGTTGTGACTTGTCCAAGAACAGACAGCAAGTGGAAGGGAAGTGAACAGATCCATCCAAGAGTCCTAACTTCCGGTCCCCTCCTCTAATACACCTTCATTTAAAAGTCATTTCAGAATCACGCCTGCGAGGTGAACAGTAGTACCTAGTTCATTCCATTCTTGTTCCCTTCTGAATTTTTTTAAAGCTCAGAGACATGCTAGGCAACTATTGCAAAAAGGGAACCACTTCCCCTTGTGACCCTAAGAGCATCCCAAAGCCAGAGGACAAGAGGCTCCTTGGTATCTAGCAGTGAGTCTCAACTGGTCTGACCAACTCAGCGTATCCCAACTCACTGTTGTCATAATCTGTATCTAAAAGGTGTCCTGAAAGGCATCATACGTGAACTGGTAACATACTGGTCAGTATTATTACTGTGTGGTGTATGTACAGGTGATAGATGAAAAATTATAAATATGCACTGGAAATACATTATTAAAATGTGTTTGGCAAGTAGGGCGCCAGTCACGCTGCTCTAGACAAGGAATGTGGTTCCTCCTGCTTGAATGAGTCTCCAATGTAAATTGAACAAGAGACCATGAAGTACATTTACCTAAAGAGTAAACAAAACCATCAAACTAGTGAGTGGGGGAGACAGCCACTTAAGTATCACTACAGAGGGAGGAGACTGCAAAAATTAAGCTGGCTTCAGCTCCCTGGATGATTAGCCCCTCAAGAGGGCTTCCTGACTTTGAAAACAAAGGTAAATTTTGATGATATAAGCAGAGAGAGAAAACCATTTGGGCATCCTTCACCCGAGAAGACAAAGAAAGCGAGTGCTTTGGGCTTGGTGTTGGATCCTAGCTAAGGACTGGCCAGCCATGCTGGAAGAATGACTATGGTGAGAAAACTACTTTGAACAAAAGACTCCTGTTTAAGTTAGGTTTTAGTCTCAGGAGCATACTTTGACTTTTGTTTGTCTGCAACCATTTCCATCCCAATTCCTTCTAGTTGGTATCCTTCTACTTAAATAGCTGGTCTCTGGTAATAAACTTAATCTTGTCTGATTACACAATCATCTCAGAAAGAACAGGAGTACTTGTGGCACCTTAGAGACGAACAAATTTATTTGAGCATAAGCTTCCGTGGGCAAATAAATTTGTTAGTCTCTAAGGTGCCACAAGTACTCCTGTTCTTTTTGCGGATACAGACTAACATGGCTGCTACTCTGAAAACAATCATCTCAGTGCAGCGTTTCAAACTGACGGGTAAAATCCTCAGCCAAACTAACCAGTTGGTGCTGTGGACTGTCTCTGTAAAGGAGCAGTGACCCAGATATGGTTTTGTGAGTGCTACAGTGAGAGGGGCTGAGCACTGCAGAGGAGATGGTTTTGGGGAGACTTCGGACTGGAAGGGCTGTTGGTGTCACCCTGCAAGTTGTACCCAGGCTGGGGGAAGCCAGGGTGAGGTGAGTGCACTGTAGCCAGGCTGCTGGTGTCAGGATGCTGATCCAAAGCAGGACAGCACAGAAGCATCCAGGATTACATGGCAGGCGGTGACACAACCCGTTAGTGCTCTGGGTGAACCTCAAAGTGTCACCTCCCTAAAGCCAGCTTCTCACATGAGCAGGATTTTTCTTTGGTAAAGGGGAGGGGGAAGAAAGAAAGGATTTGATGGGCAACAGAGAGCAATTACGTGATTTCTTGTAAAGGAAAAAAAGAAAATGAAAGTAACTCCTCTACGATTTCCTTTCCCCCTGATTGATGCAGTACATCAGCTAGGTTCACTGCAGCACAGAAACACACTGCTAGGCACACTCATTAAGCAGAGACTTACAGCATGTATTAAAGTGGAGTTTCTGGATTATTTTGACATAACAAGTGATAATCTAAACAGTTAATTACATGTCTGTTTTTTGTTCTCTGGTCTGACAGGCAAGCATCCGTTCTACTAGCTCTCTCTTGCCTGGCCTGCATGAGTATTTATAGAGTCTGGCTTCTCTAAGGTCACCAGATTGCTGTATCTTGTACTTGCAGGGAAATAGAGTTGAGGCTTAGTCCTTTCCCTTATTGGATCAATGAGACATTTGCCATTGGCTTCAATGGGAGTATCACAGGTCCCATGATGCTCTAATAGATTTTCTCTATCTTTCTAGTCCCTATGATCCATTTTCAAATCGTACCTAATATATTTACCACTGAGCATTTAAAACTCTCTCTTTGCCCTTCTCATGCCATGTCATCTTAATTTCTAAGAACCGAGTAGTGTTGTACTTACCTGATCCTTGTCAGTAACATTGAGTGCATAGATGAGGCTGCCCTTCTGTATGTTTTCAAGAACAAATATATTGTACACTGCCTGACTAAATTCAGGGGGGTTATCATTGACATCCAGTACATGGATAACAACAAGCACGCTGGTGTTGAGGCTTGGGAGCCCTTCATCTGATGCCTGCACTCTTACTTCAAACAGTTTGACAGTTTCGTAGTCCAGCTGCTGGCTCAGGGTGAGCTGGCCTGTGGTTGAATTGACAAGGACCATGGGCAAGGACGTCTGAGGAAGCTGACTAATTATTCTGTACTTCACCCGAGCATTGGCCCCAGAATCCAAATCCATAGCTGACACTGTCAATAGCACCGTCCCAATCATTTCATCTTCAGAGACATTCACTTGGTATCTACCCAAGGGAAAAGTTGGAGGGTTGTCATTCACATCATCAACAAAGATGGTAAAGTTCACAACAGCAGAGAGAGCTGGTTGGCCTTGGTCACTGGCAATAACTGTTAAGTTATAAAATGCTTGTGTTTCTCTGTCCAGTTCCCTTCTCAGCACAATTAATCCTGCTGCAGAGTCAACATCCATCTTTCCCTCTCCGCCTTTTAAAGTATAAGACACTAACCCATTAAAGCCATCATCTGCATCAGCAGCTGACACACTGAGAACAGTGGCTCCAACTTGCATGCTCTCTAGCACATTAATGGTAGCATTGATTGCACTGAACACAGGACTGTTATCATTGATGTCTGTAACTTTGATAAACACTGCAGCATAGTCAATTGTTTTTCCGTCAGTCAAAGAAACGTTTATCTCATGAGATTTCTGGGATTCATAGTCCAGTTTGGTTTTTGTCCAGATGGTTCCATTGATGTCAACATCAAAAATATCTGATTCCGTCAACACTTGCAATGTAACTGGAATGTGGGGATCCACAGACACAAATTCTACCTGTGTAAGACACAGCATATTATTAATTATAATTAATTATATATTCTATTAATTATATTAATTACTTGATGTGACATTCGAAATAGGAATTTTAGGCTTAGATTACACCTAAATTAGCAGCTTTAACTATCTCTCAATTGAAATAAGATAGATAAGTTTTATTGCACCTTAAAAGTATTTTATTAGTTGAAAATAATAGCGATTACAATGTCATTTCTGTGTATCAAGACTTAAAATATGCAATAACTATAAGATATAGATATCTGTCCTTTTGTCAGATCATACACACACACATAAATAAATACACATGTATAATACCCATAATATACACTGAATATACATATATCAATGTGTGTCTGTATTTTGTTTTTCTGTCTCTCTCAGCAGCAAAAAATAATCATATGTAAATAATGAATTAATTCAGCCAGCCAATAAATCAAAGCAGCAAAACAGCCCCCTATAATCTGCTCCTTCAAGATTCCACCTTCCGTCTGCCCCAAGAACCCTCTCTAAAGCCTTTTCTACCCTAAAGGGAAAAGTCAATTTAAGCTACGCAATTTGAGTTATGTGAATAGCGTAACTCAAATTGACATAGCTTAGATCTACTTACCGTGGGGTCCACACTACACGATGTCGATGGGAGATGCTCTCCCGTTGACTCCCCTTACTCTTCAACATCAGGTGGAGTACAGGAGTCGACGGGAGAGCGATCGGCGGTTGATATACTGGGTCTTCACTAGACCCACAAAATTGACTGCTGATGCATCAATTGCCACAACATCGATCCTCTGGTAAGTGTAGACAAGCCCTAAGAAATGGCTTTTGCAACTTGCTCAAAATATCAGCAACTTCAAGCAATTTTCAGCCAAGGTGGGAACCAAGTTCCAGAGACACATGGTCCTCTCAGTGAATGTCCTGCTGGCAATCCCCTCATGGTAAGTCTCCTGTTCTAGACCCACCGCGTGACATAACAACAGACTTGTCACTAAGGAAGGTTGAATATTGTCTCTCTTGGGCTTTTGACCATTGTAATCTTTGGGGGAAAGGAGAGGAGAGGAGGCAGAAAACATTTCTCTGGCACAAGGTTTTATGTTTTACTTTTTAAACAGAGACTGAAGCTGCTCAGAGCTTTGGAATAGTAGGAGCAGTCCCAGGAGGTAATGTCATCATTCAGCTGAGGTAGTCAGGGTGCATGACAAATAAATGGCAAGACTATATACTACAGTCATAGGAACCCTGGGGTTAGAAGGGACCTCAGGAGGTTATCTAGTCCAACCCCCTGCTCAAAGCAGGACCAATCCCCAGATTTTTACCCTGGTTCCCCAAATGGCCCCCTCAAGGATTGAACTCACAACCCTGGGTTTAGCAGGCCAATGTTCAAACCACTGTGCTATCCCTCCTCTCCCAGTATAGCACATGGATCGAGACATCAAATCTAACAAGCTATATATTTTACCTAGTGAGGTATTTACATTTACACTGGCCATGCATATCTTAATCCTATATCACTACAAACTGTTCATAATTTATGTGTTTGGTACCGGTGACAGTATAGAGACTTTTGGTTCTTACTCTTGTTACTGGGACAGGGCTGTTTAATTCTTCCTCCAAAGTCCCATCATATGTTTTGTGAATAAACCGAGGTCTAGAGTCTCCAACTGCAAAGACCTGTACTGGAACTGACGAACTTCTTGGCACCATTCCACCTGGAAGCAAAATAAACAGTTATCTCTCACCAGACCCATAAAATACCTTCTTCTTGTAAAGAAAATACATCAGCTGACACCTGGAACTGTATTAATAATAGATAATAATAAAATAACAATAATTATTAGAGTAGTGCTTAGAGGCCTCAATCAAGATCGGAGCCCCTTGTGTTGGGCACCATACTTACCCAGCGAGAGCTTGAAGAGCTTACAGTCTAAGAGATAAGACAGGCCAAGGGTGGGATGCTGCATTCTCTTAGGTGTGTAGCAAAAGGTGTGCCACCACCAGTGGTGCAAGTAGGGCCTGGTCTGGTCCACCCTACCATTAAGATATTTATTGCCGGTACACTGTACCAGAAAGACACAGGAGCAGAACGTGGGGCCGCATGCTGGCAGCTCCTCCGGCACAGCTGTACCGCCCCATGGCCCGCCCCCAGCCCTTCCACGCAGCTGTGTCTCCTGTCTGAGGTCTGTACAGCCCTGCTGGAGGACAGGACTGGGGGTGGAAGCGGTACAGCTGCGCTGGAGGAGCTGCTGGCATTGGGCCACCTGGCAGCCCCACATTCTGCTCCTTTTGCTGCTGCAGTTCTCTAGAGCCCTGCAGTTCAGAAGTCTGTATCTGGTGCAGCAGGAGGACAGAGCCCCCCCCCAACCAAGGTAATGTGGGATGGGGAAAGTGCAGGGGCCCTTGACTGGGGGCAAGGTGGGGATGAGTCACAAGGGGGGTTACATGGGGGGGTCACATGCCCCCCTTTTAGCTGGTGCCCCCCCTTTGCGTCCCTCCCATGAGTCACCTATGCACAGCATACCGTTAAGAAATAAATTCTACTTGCGCCATCCCCACGCCATGTATCTGGTTCCCCACCACCCACAATATAGAACAGTGCCTATAAGGCACAGGGACCAGAATAAGCAAATCAATGTAAATGAAGTCAATAGGCTGAGAAAGAGTTAAGAGTGCCCAAGTTATCAGGAAAGGGATTCTATTTCCCAGATAAGATTAGATGAGTAAACAAACATTCAATAATTCTTAGTTAGGACAACAACATCAAGGCTGACAGCCCTAAAATTAGCCTTGGTAGCTCTCTTTTAGTTTGTACGTACTTGCATGTACATGTAAATAATCTTACTGCTGGCTCTACTCTTAACAGCAGGCTGCTGGCTGAAATACACAAGAACGGAATGCCTCTTTGAGTACCTGTGAGAGCAGAATTATAATAAATCTCGTATTCTAACCTGTGCACCAGCCTATTGCAAATCAGGGGAGATGAAGAAAGGAGTGAGATTCATGCTAATATCATGCACACGCTAACAGGCATGAAGAAAACATGGATTTGTTATTAGGGCATCACCCTGCAGGGAAAATTGAGTTTTATCAATGTTGCAACTACTGCTGGGGGAAAGTGACTTGTGTTCAGGAACTGCAAGGGCAATTAAAAATATATGGTATATTTAAAGGAATGTTAAATAGGTTGGGGGTGGGTGATGGGGATGTCTGTTTCACCAGTGTCCCTTAAGGAAAGGAGCCTCCAAGAAGTCTTGTGTGTGTCTTACCATCTGTGGCCGTTATCCACAAGGTGAAGTTCTTCAGTTGGTTGACTAGTAATGGGATCAGTGTTTTCAAACTGATTTGCCCAGAGGTTTCATTCAGTTCAAAGTGTCCTTCTTCATTGCCACTCACTAAGATAAACCATGTCTCTCCATTTATGCCATCATCTGGATCATGAGCCACAATCTGAGGAGAAAATATCACTTTTCTTCATTTTCTTTGTTATTAGCAAATGACACAGATCTTTAAATTTTGGTGTGGTTTGCAGAGAAACCATTCAGATAGTTTGATAATTACATAACTAGAAATCTTGCTTGTTTGTCCGTTCAAAGTAAATAGGTCAGGAATTTTTGGTAAAGGCCAGCTAAATAAATCCACAATAATATTCCGCTCTTTCTTTATTTGATTGATCCTCTGTTACATATGTTCAATATAATTCACTTTTATAAGACATAGTTTGTGGGGCAATTATAGCAAAAACATAAATCTAACTAATGGGTCCAAATACTGCCCATTCCGTGGGCATCCAAAGTTCCCACTGAATGAAGAAAGAAAGAAAGAAAGAAAGAAAGAAAGAAAGAAAGAAAGAAAGAAAGAAAGAATTTGGCCTAATATTGGCAAGAAATATCCCAACATATGTTCTTTAAGATCTCAGCTTGGGTAGGAGACAGAGAACTAATTATATCCAACAATATTTCTTTTAACTGTTTCCTCTGTAGATTTCTCAATTGACCTTCGGAATCAAGGAACAAAGTCACTGAAAGACTAAGAACATTGCAATAATGGAATTCTGGGCCAAATCCAAGACAGAATGTTTTTCCTCAATTTTAGAATCTAGAGGTAAAATCTTGGCCCCACTGAAGTCAGTGGCAAAATTCCCACCAACTTCAATGGGGCCAAGATTTCACACTAGCAATGTTTTGTTTTGTTGTATGCCCCCCTAAAAGTTATTGGGGGGCATAGTGTTCTAGTGCTTACAGCAGGAGATTGGAAGTCAATAGACCTGGGTTCAGGTTCTGCCAGTGACACACTCTGTGGTTTGTAAAGATCTGAACAATGATATCATTTTTCTGGGCTCTAAAAGACACTCTATTTTCATTAAAAATCTCATAAATAATATATTCCAGAAGTCTCATTTAGGCTGGCGCATGGTCTCATGTGTGTACAATGCACCATTATATGAGAGATGTGAGATCAAGACAAAGCCTCTATCCTTCACTGCCTAAACTGGCAGGTGCTGGGAGCATCCACGACACGAGGTTTACCAAACAAGAGGAGTGTGAGGCTAAATGAAAGGCAGAATAAAGTAAAGGAAACTATGGAAAACTTCTTAAAAATGAACATCTCTCCTCCCAAGGATCACTGCTCAAAGGGAAGGGGCTAAGTGTACACACACACACACACCCTATATTGACAGTGACATTGTTTTCAAATAAGCACTTTCAATACCTGAAGAACGGGCATTCCTACAGTCATGTTGGAAAAAATCTGCTGTTTGTATGGTGTGCCTTCAAAGGCTGGAGTGTTGTCATTTTCATCCAGCAGTGATATGGTGATTGTAGAGTGGGCCTCAAAGTAGGGTGACAAATGATCTCTAGCTTTAACCTGGAAAAAGGAGGAAGTAAAAATTCTGCACTTATATAAACAACACACATCTGGTAACAACAAGAAAGATCCCAAGTAGTCACAGGCCAAGTAAATTGCACCTTTATAGTGATATTTTCCCCAAGTTTTCTCTAGTGTGAAATTCTGGGTCTGATTCTTTGGTGAAATTACTCCCAGTTTACACCAATGTGAGATCAGAATCTGGCCCTGTCTCTTTCCAGGTCAGCCTAGCTGTTATCTTATTTATTTGAGGATTTGATTTTAATTTTTTTTAATCATTATTTCTACTACCTGCAGGAGGATCATCGCTGTTCTCTCCCTGTCTAAGGCACTGGAGTTCCTCACAGTCAGGATCCCAGTGTCACGTATTTGGAAAGGACTGTCATCTGGAATGAGACTGAATGTTCCATGGAATCCACCCTGAGGGGAAAGATGCTTGTTATTAAATAGAACAACCACTGAACTAGCTCTTTATTTCATTTTCTTCTTAATTTCCAGGGGGAGAACAACTAGCAGAACTTGGCAGCTTAAACATTTTGGCTTTAATTATGCTTTCCCAGAGGGTGAGTTGAGCTAGAGATGGGGAAGAGATGCACCACCCAAGCAGCAGGGCTGGGGGGCAATGGGCTAGGGTGACGTTATATGATTACAATATGGCCTTCAAAGGTCACTGTTGCTACCACTGTTATACAATTGCAACAAATCTTGTACAAAATATGTCATGTAAGGTGTTGATGGAAAAGTTATGATTATTCTGTTTATATGCATGTATCATTTTTGTATCTGAAGTTATGAAAATTGACTATATATACTTGTATTTCAAATGTGTTTGCTCCTGGGGTAACACCCACAAGGTAGTTTGCATCCATTCAAATTGAGCCATAGAAGAATGAGCCATAGAAAAACAAGAACAAGCTTATCTCCACCCAATGGGCCTTCCTGAGAATGTTTTAGCCAGAATATATGTAATGGCTCCTGTTATGACTCAAAGCATGCAAGGGCATGTGACTTGCTCATGTGACCCTGGACCCCATCTTGTACCTGTACTTTTCCACAAACTAAGATTGAGAGCTTTCCTCCACATGGGAGGAGGTATTAAAAAAAACCCTGGAAGCATCTCCATTTTGCCTCTTTCCTGCCCTGATCTCTGGACTATGGACTTACACTAACAGGAACATTACAGTCAATGGACAAAGGACCTTCCAATCTTTTGGAAGTTACCAGAGACTTTACAAGCCAGCAGTTTATTCCATCACTGCTACAAACCTAATCCACAAACTTTGCAATGAGTGTATATATTTGTTTTCTTTGATCATTATAAGTCTCTCCTCTTTCTTTTCTTTTATAAATAAACTTTTAGATATTTGATACTAAAGGATTGGCAACAGCGTGATTAATGGGTAAGATCTGAGTTATATATTGACCTGGCTACATGGTTGATCTCTCGGGATTAGAAGAACCCTTTGTTTGATGAAATTGGTTTTAAATAACCACTCATCATTCAGTCTAGTGTCTGGGTGGTGAAACAAGGGCTGGGATATCTAAGAAGACTGCATTTCTGACTTCTTGTTAAGCAGTGTGGTGAGGTAGAAGTTTGCTTTTGTTACTGGCTTAGTATATCTTATGGTAGAATAACCACCAGCTTGGGGTGGGTCTGCCCCATTTCTCAACAGTTCGTCCTGGTATTCTGTGACCCACTGAGGCACGGTGACACCCATATTTTGAGCTGCATATCTCAGGAATCCATATGCACCCCCGAGATTCTAGGGTGCCAAGAGTCAGTTCTGCACCCGGTGCACGTTAGAACAACCACAGGGGCAGATCAAACTTATGCCTTAGCTGCAATGGTACCCTTTGAACTATGCTATAACCTGGACTAGGTGGAGTGGAGTGCACTCTGGTTACACGCCCTCTTTCCTTTAGCATGCCCATATACTAGGGGCTACAAGAAATGGCAGCATAGTGGTGTCAGTACATTTTCCATTTTTTCCCAGTGGAACCCTCCTGAACTTTGGGAATCCCCCAGTGAGGAGATGACAGGAGAGGTGTAAAGAGGCTGTAACAATGCAGAATTGGAGTCACTGTATCTTTCTCTGGGTCCTCGCACAAGGGCTGGGTTACAGTGTGCTGGGTATACCTTGATATACCTATTCAATAAATATAGACAGTCCTTTCACAAGTGAAGCCTATTTGGTGGGTAGGGGTTGGGGCCATGGCCTCTGTCCTGCCCATGCTCCCCCTAAGGCCGATGGTGGAGCTGGACAGCCCCACATGCACCCTCAGCCAGAAAAACTAATGGTTGAAGGGGCTTCCTGTATACCCACATTACAGCAGCCATCATTTGCCCAATACTTTTAGGAAAACTGCATTCAGGCAAACTGTCAGTGATGTTAGTGGGAGTTTTGCTTGAATAAGTCATATGCAATTAGAACAATAGATGTGTCCTATTTCAAGGAGTAGGAACAGAAATGATGAGCATCTGCTGTGGCTGAAATTTGCAGCGCCCAGTGTTTTACACTGCCTTGAATCTTAAAGGAGAAGCCTTTAAAACTCCCCCAAACATGTCCTAAATGACATCTGGTTGTTGCTATTCTGTTAGTGCACAGGTAAGGTGTACACTGTGTGTGTAAAGGTACAGGTGCATATCGAATGAAAGATACTCGCTACTATTATTTTTGTCTTTTTAAAAGCTTTTATAATGTATTTTTAGTATGGCTTTTGTATAGTGCTCTAAGCACTTGGCCTGGGGTTGCTTCATAAATATAATTATTGTTCATAGAATCATAGAATCTCAGGGTTGGAAGGGACCTCAGGAGGTCATCTAGTCCAACCCCCTGCTCAAAGCAGGACCAATCCCCAACTAAATCATCCCAGCCAGGGCTTTGTCAAGCCTGACCTTAAAAACCTCTAAGGAAGGAGATTCCACCACCTCCCTAGGTAACCCATTCCAGTGCTTCACCATCCTCCTAGTGAAAAAGTTTTTCTTAATATCCAACCTAAACCTCCCCCACTGCAACTTGAGACCATTACTCCTTGTTCTGTCATCTGCTACCACTGAGAACAGTCTAGATCCATCCTCTTTGGAACCCCCTTTCAGGTAGTTGAAAGCAGCTATCAAATCTCCCCTCATTCTTCTCTTCTGCACACTAAACAATCCCAGTTCCTTCAGCCTCTCCTCATAAGTCATGTGCTCCAGACCCCTGATCATTTTTGTTGCCTTCCACTGGACTCTCTCCAATTTGTCCACATCCTTTCTCTAGTGGGGGGCCCAAAACTGCACAGAGTACTCCAGATGAGGCCTCACCAATGTTGAATAGAGGGGAATGATCACGTCCCTCGATCTGCTGGCAATGCCCCTACTTATACAGCCCAAAATGCCATTAGCCTTCTAGGCAACAAGGACACACTGTTGACTCATATCCAGCTTCTTGTCCACTGTAACTCCTAGATCCTTTTCTGCAGAACTTCTGCCTAGCCATTCGGCCCCTAGTCTGTAACAGTGCATGGGATTCTTCCATCCTAACTGCAGGACTCTGCACTTGTCCTTGTTGAACCTCATCAGATTTATTTTGGCCCAATCCTCTAATTTGTCTAGGTCCCTCTGTATCCTATCCCTACCCTCCAGCGTATCTACCACTTCTCCCAGTTTAGTGTCATCTGCAAACTTGCTGCTGGTGCTATCCACACCATCCTTGTTATACTATTGTCTCATTGTTTACTTGTACTCCTCTGTCAGTCTGTATCTATCTGTTCTTTTGTTTTACACTTAGAAGGAAAGTCCTTTGGGGGAGGGAACATCTTTTTGGCCTGTTTTTATACAGCAACTAGCAATGGGGTCCTGGCACGGGTGGCAGGTATAATGGGTGGCCAGAGGTGGCCAGGGGAAGCTAAGCCTGGGGGCGGTGGCCAGGGGAAGCTAAGCCTCCCCAAACAGCCTGGTCCATGGCCCTGCTTGTTCTTTGCCCCAAGGCCCTGCTTCCGCTCTTCCCCCATGGCCCCACCTGCCTTGCTCCTCTTCCTGCCCCGGCTCCACCACTCCCCCGCAAGGCCTGCCCTTGCTCCGCCCCTTCCTCTGAGGCATCCATCGCCTGCTGCTTGCTGAGCTGCTCCTATCCTCCAACCCTCCCCCCAAGACCCCCCGCTCCCTGCTCACTGCAAAGGAGAGGAGTGAGCAGTAACAGCAAGCGGTGGGCAGGGGGGCCAAGCAGGACTGTGGCCTCGGGTGGAGGGGGGGTGAGCCTCAGTGGAGGAGGCTGAGCGAGGGTGGACCTTGGGGTTGAGCAGGGGGAGGGGCCACGGTCTGGGCACCAGTGGAGCTTCCGGCACTCATGCCAGCCTCCCCAAGTGCCAGAGCCACATGCCATCCATGGGTCCTGGTCCATGACTAGGGATCCTAGGTGCTACTGCAGTACAAATAAATAAATACATCATCATCCTCATATCTATTTGAAATTAAGAGATTTTTCAAGGCAATGCATTTCCTCACAAAAACTAAAATATATTGTTCCCATTTTAACTGAGGCAAAACAGTTTTAATGCCCTTGGATCATGAGATTCTGTGTCTGTTTTGGGTAGTTTACATAAGTTCAGGATGCGTTTTATGACTATACACTATAACTGTCTAATGCAGAGTGTGTAATTTTATATATCTGAGAGGTAATGTTTGCAGCTGTCACACAGAATTGACATTTTACCTCATCTTTGTCAGTGGCGGTTACTTGAAGCACCATCGTTCCGTCTGGGGAGTTTTCTGGAACTGAGACCACATAATTTGATTGTGTAAATTCTGGAGGATTGTCATTCACATCTTGGATAGTAACCAACACTATCGTGTTAGCTGTTTTAAGATCATTGTCCTGCTGAGTAGCCTAGAAAACAGAGTTTAATTCCATAGACTGATAATATTCACCGACTCCAAGTGATTAGAACAACATGGCAAAATATACTGTTTGGGGCAGGAATTGTCTTTTATTCTGTGCTTTACAATACCCAGCACAATGGGACCCCAATCCTGACTGGCCCCCTTGTCACTGCTATAATACAAATTAATGCTGCTGATTATTAACAACAATAGTAATAACAATAGCCTCCAATTTTATTTTATGAAATTCAGACTCTTAATGTTTAACATGCTCTGCTGTAATATGATCATTACCTTAATCCCAATGGTAAGGAAGGAGCAATTCTCTCTGTCAATTGGGGTCTTTAATTCCAGCACTCCACTGTCAGCCTCAATTGAGAAAGCGCTGTGATAAACTGGAGGGTCCACTGGAATGCAAATAGGATGCTATTGGCTAGTGCAAACAAATCCTATCTGTAGAGCTGATCCAGTCCTGGCGTAATTCTGGTGTCCTCTCAGGTATGCCAAAATGTACCAGACATTATAGATGGAAAGAAGCTTCCATGAGAACTGCCACTGTCCTTTAAAAAAATCTTATGAAACACACTCAGATTCCAAGGGCCTCCCGTTATTTCCATTTTCTTTCCCTCAAGGACTGGGCTTTGTAATGACCCCTTTTGCAGCAGGAAACCTGGACATGACCCTCTTGGGAGACCGGGCCTCTTTCAAAGCCCACTGAAGAGAATGGGAGGGTTTTCACTGGGTGCAATGGGCTTTGAATCAGGCCCCTTGCTTGGGCTCTCTCTTTCTGGGAACAGAATGAGCTGTCTCCACTTTGCTCCCAGCCCATAGGAGCTGAGAAGCCAAACATGGGCCTCCTGTGTGGCAAAGCATTTCACTCCCACTAGGCTACTAGAGCAGCCTGATTAAATCAGACATCAGACAAATTCTCTTGTAGGAAAAGAGCTGCAGGAAGCCATGTGACAGGCAATCACATTGCCGTGAACAAGCCCCAAATGTTGGCACAGTAAACACTGGCTTTGGATCCTCCATACATTTACCAGGCTCACTTCCACCTTGCCCAATTGCTTTGCATTCAGCACTCTATTCCCTTTTTTATTTCTAAGGTGAATGTTATGCATGTGAAAGGTGTCAGACTGAGTGAGCTGAAGACTGGAGACCTCTATTTGTCCATGGAGCAGGTACAGAATTGCACTAGTAGTGTACACAGCTCCCCACTACCCCACCCATCTACCTCAACCCTCAGCTGGAGGAATCACCTCTGGGACTAAAGGGATGCCCATCTTTCAAAAGTTAGACTCCAGCGGTAAAGCACCTAGGTGAGTTAGGGGAAGGGCTAATCAGGAAACAGCTTTCCCATCCTGCGAGAATTTTCAAGATTTCAAAAGTGTTTCCCATCCTGCACTGGGATAAAAAGTTGAAATCTCATAAAATTTTATTAACAACAAACTGAAAAACATTTCGGTTTGCGTCCAATGAAACATTTCAGTTTGATAATTTTGAAATGTTTCATTTAAATTTTGACCTTTTAAAAAAAATTAGTATAAACTACATTAAATTTTGAAACAAAAAGCCATTTCAAACCAAATCCCTGAAACTTGTAATTTAAAAAATGTTGAAACGGGACCTTTCAACAATTTAAAAACTTTTTTCCCAACATTCCTTCGAATTGGGTAATTTGTTAAAACCTACCTTTTCCCATGATCAGGTTAGGTTTTGACTAGTCAGCATTTTTGGCAAAAAACGTTCAGTGGGAAAATTCCCAACCTGTTCTATTTAGGAACGTAAATCCCACTAACTTTCAATAAGGTTTGGTCTCCTAAGTACTTAAGTAATTTTTGAAAATGGGACTTATCTGTCTAAGTCACTTAGGCCTTACAATGCTGAGCAGAGTAATGCCTTGTGGTGCTTTTGAAAATCCCACTAGTTGTCTATCTGCATCTTTAGGTAGGTAGCTACTTTTTAAAATCTGTCCCTAAGTTCCCTTTTTTAACAGAACTTAGGCTCTTAAGTTACATATATGCTTTTGAAAATTGCACCCCACACGTGGCTGAGGAGTAAGTTATTTTTGCTTATAAATCAGCATTTTAAATATCAATGTGTATGTGGAGAAAACTATAACTGCCTTTTCACTGCACTTCATTATCATCATCTTCACCGGTCTTAGCATAATAGGCAACTGCCTGAATGTATGTGTCCAGCAGAGAATAAAGACTCTTACCATGTTGGATGCTGTACGATACTTTTTCATTTATACCTATGTCTCCATCTCTAGCAACAATCCTCTCTGGGAGAGTAGGCAGAGTGCCGGTCTGGAAAAGGTGATTTGCAACAGTACATCACTGAAGACTTTTAAAAATATACATGATTGATTTCTAATATTAATTAATAAATTACAATTTTCATCATGGAAACAAGATTCGAATGTGGTCATAAATCATACATAGTCACCACTGGAACCCTGGCAATATTATGACTCTCTTCCAGTTTTCACAGTGGAAAATTATGAACTAAGCACTTTATGAACAGTATTGTGCCTTTTTAAGGAACATCAGGCTACATCAGAATACTGAGTGATGAAGCACACATTAAGAATACAGACAATATCAGTATTACTCATTTCCTGGAAGACAATCAATGTTATAGGGAGCCTCAGTTATAGCCTAACAAAAGCAGCAATGCGTTTAGAAAAAGAAAAACAGTATAGTGGTTGTAAAATCATCATCATCTTGGACAATGAAAAGGTGAACTTTCTCAGAGTGATAGATATGTATAAGGTATGACACTGGATATATGTATGGCTTACTGTACATGAATGTGAAAGTAATGCAAATAAACCATTTTACATTTATAGTATGCAGTAAAAAGCTGCTACCTTGTTTTCTAGGATTGTTGCTTTGTACATTGATTGATTGAAATAGGGGTTCATTGTATCATAATCCCGTACATGAATTAGCAACGATGCTGTGCCATTGTTGACTCCAAGTTTTTCCTATATGCCAAAAGGAAAAAGAAAACAAGGAACATTATATCAATGTGACCAGAATCATTCCCCTTCCAAATGGATAATTCCAGTGGAGGATGTGACAGAATATTATTATGTATTATTTTTATAATAGTGGCACCTAGAGGCTCCATGGCGCTAGGCACTGCAAACACACATAACAAAAATATGGTTCTTGCCACAAAGAGCATAAAATTTAAGTAAATACACAAACGTTCCTACACTCCACTCCACAGGGGCAGAAACAGTCAAGTCAGGGACTACTGCACTTGTGGGTAGTGGGGAAAATGCAGCCCAGCCAGGGTCACCCTTGCCCTGAACTCAGAGAGACCCCACCCACTTTATGGGGGCACTGGGACCCAGGTGATGTCTTTCCTCTCCACCATGTGGACTTGAAAGAAAGCTGCAAAGAGGAGCCAGCCAAAGCAGCCAAAGCAGGGTCCTTTGGACATCAAGAACTTTCTACGCTTTTGACTGGACTTTCTTTGTCCTTTGCTGATTGGCTGTTCGCTTCAACTCACCTCCTCCCCTGCCTTCACAGTCTGTTCATCTCAGTGTTACTCTTTTTACCCTATTCTCCCCTTCCTTGTCCACTCATCCCTTTCCCTTCAATGTCCCCTCTCCTTCCATTTAGCTTGTCCTAAATACCCTCCACCTCCAAACAACTGTGGCACTAGCATGCCATTTGCTACCATCTCATTGTTCACGCTGTGTGCTCTGCCCTCTTACCTACCCTGTGTCTGTCTTGTCTACTTAGATTGTAAGCTGTTTGGGGCAGGGACCATCTCCTACTCTGTGTCCTAGCACAATGGAGTCACAGTCCATGACGGGGGCTCCTAAGCATTATGGTAATATAAAATAAATAATAATAGACACATTGGCAAGAATGCCAGATGTCAGTGGATGATGGCACAGTCAGAAAGGATAAAGGAGATTGTATAGAGTGGTTAAGTTACTATATGAAGGAATTATGGGCAGCAAAAACATACCATAGACATAATAGGTGGATGTCAGGTATACATCCACAAACACAACACAGAAAGAAATGTATGGTATTGTGTGAATGGACGTTCAGTGGAGAGATCTCTTTCAGAACATCTAAGAGGGTGGCCTCAAAGAATTTATAGGAACCTACAGGACTTTAGAGGAAGCATGGTCTAATGGCTAAAATACACAACTGGGAGTCAAGAGCTGTGGTGTTATTCCTGGCTTTGCCAGAAACTTGCTGTGTGAAATTAGGCAACTCACCCATGTTAATCTCTCTGGGCTGCATTGCGAAGACCTCATTCACACAGGTGAAGACAATGGAACTACTCGTGTGAATAGCTCCTCACCAGTGTAAGGGATTCAATGATCTGCCCTCTGTACCTGAGCTTCCCTCTCTGGAAAATACTGATATTAATATTTATCTCACAGGGATGCTGTAAGACTTAATACAGTTATGTCTGTAAAGGGCTGTGAATTCTTCAAATGGAAGTGCTGGAGTCATACAAAGTATTAGCAATATATCTCTTCCTATCAGATAAGTATTTGTCAGATCTAGATCTAACTGAGATCTAGAAAATCTAGTGGGAATTAGCAAACCTGTGAAGCTGAGACACAATTACATACTGGAGAAAGTGCTTCATCCTGCACACGGGATGTGTTTTAATGTGGCGTACCTTTGCTTGTACCGTTAGATTGAAACTGTTGATCTTGTTGTAATCCAAAACTTTTTTCAGCGTGATGTTCCCATCCCCTTCCTTTATGTGAAAGTAATCAGAGTTTGGACCCTATTAAATGAATTAGTTATATGGTTCACATGGATTTGTACAATTGTTAGAAAAAATGCATGCTTTTTTCTTTCACCACTTTCCTTATTGGACGTCTTCCCATCATCAGGGAATGAGCAAACCCCACCCCATCATACTGTAAGATACCAGTTCCCCCTAACAGATTCCATCTTTCCTGTTGACACACCCTTGTATTGCACAGCTGACAGGAGGCAAAACAGAATAGGTGAAACAGTGTGTCCTTCTGGCCCACTATTTATAGAACTGGCAGAGCCACTCAAAATTCCTTGACCCACAGAAACAGAACACTTCCCCTATCTTGCAGAACAGTGTCCGTCTTTCTGTTCAGTCTGTGTAATGGGGGCATTTAGGGCCTGATCTGAATCCACTTGAGTAAGTGGAAAATCTGCTATTGGCTATAGTACGAGCAGGCTCCTAAACTATAGCCCCATTGCAGCAGTGCAGCCACTACAAAGTATTATGGGATGCATTTTGGAATTAGGTGTATCAGCTGCGCTACTGCTGCATACAGCTGAACAGAAACAAGGAGCCTTTGTGCAGGACAGACCTAGGTGGAGAGAATCTCCACATCTGGAGAAAAGAGATTATGGACTGACCTATTGGTGAGTGACAGTCATGGTCTTGGAGCTATTCTGTTCCCTTCTTTACTGAGCTCTGTCAGTGTTGCTGTAGAAGGCAGTCACCTACTTAGTTTACAACACATCTGCAAGGCAAGATCACTAGTCTCCCTTCATGTCTCTGTAACCAACATGCCATAGTTTCATGATCTCAAACTAATTTATGACAAAAAGTGCTGTGTAACATGATGGAAGTGAGAGAAGATTTCAAGCTTTACAATACTGTTATTAGATCAACATTAGCATTAAAAATGTCATATCTACATAACTGATTAGTAACTCTTTCTCTCAGAAAATTACAATGTACAAGACATCACATAATGTTTCCTGCATCACCAAAGGAAAACAGACAAGACAAAACTCAGAGCTTCTTTGGAATTCTGATGATGGGGAGTCAGCTGTGAAGTGGCTTCTTCTTAGCTTTTTCTACTTGTAAGTATTGAAATCAATTAAATTAAACAGTTCAGACAGCAAAAGCCAGATCCACAGCTGGTATAAATTGGTGTAGCCCCACTGACTTCAATTTACACCAGCTAAGGATCTGGCCTTATATGTCAAAGGTCTAAAATACACTGTCAATTAACAGAAACTTTCTGAAAACACGTAAATATTATATAGTAAAAGAGCAGATTATTTCAATCACAGTCACTGAATCTCTAAAGCTTTACTTCTCAGAAGCTGTGTACATTACTGTGACTAAGAGAAATGTTCTCTTTGCAATCATGTTAATTTCCACCGCATTAACGGGTGCAGTATTTAAAGCAGTCTGTGACACACGTTTTAACTTGTCAGGGGTTCTCCTTTGTAAGTTTATTTCCCTGCTTAAATAAAAGAAGTTGTTTGCATAACCTGGCAATCAGAATAATCATTTTGTGATACATTAGTTTGACTCTATAAGGTTCCCTGTTTGGCAGTAAAAGACTGAGAAAAAAGTGTGAAAGCAGAACTTAACCAAGTTGACTTAACCTCTCTGTGTCTCAATTTCCTCGTTTGTAAAATGGTCATGATAATTAGAATACTCGATGAATACCTCAAAACATTTGCAGGGCATTTGCTTGAATAAAAATATCCCCCAATTTTCTTCAGCTGTGCTTGTGCCCACTTTGCAGCAATTTTCCATATATATTATAGAAAATGGGTTTTGTGGTGGAAGTGCTTTCAGAAAAACTGAATATTACAGAATATCGGTGGACAGTAGATCTTGAACTGCCAGTATTCACACTGGAAACTTGAGTCTAAGAGTTACACTCATCCAAGCAAGGAACAAAAACAATACAATGTGTCCTATGTATCCAATCAAAACAAATCAACATAACCTGAATTTTTAATATTGAGCAATTGCAAAGCACGGCTCACAGACCATCTCCATACAAAAAAGGGCCAGATCCTCAGCTCCATTGACTTGGATTGAGCTATAATGATTTACACAAGTTAAGGACCCTGACTCAAATAACTTTTCATAACAATGATTTTGCAAACAATTTTGGATAATGAAAAGATAAAAGAAAATCATAAGCTGCTCATGGACAACTGATTAGGAAAAATGGAAGCTACATTTCTCTGACAAATTATTCACTATGAATTATTTTGTTTCATTGGGCAGGTGGAGGACCATGTAAAAGCGGGTGACTGAAAGAATCCCTGTGTTGAACAGTACCTCAAACAGTACCCAGAGAGGGAAAACCTCTGGGTGGGGATAGCAAAAATGGTGTTAAGATCCTGGGCCAGCTGTGTGCCAGGCTGGTCCCCTGGCATAGGTTAGAACAGCCTTCAGCAACTTGTGCCTGCTCAGCAGGACATAGGAAAGCCCTAGTCAGACTGCACATCTTCCTACACTGACCACAGGGTGGGAGTTGGTGTAGGAGTTGTTTTGCTAGCTTTTTTGTCCCTGGATATACGTCTCCTAGAGTTGGAAGGGACCTTGAAAGGTCATTGAGTCCAGCTCCCTGCCTTCACTAGCAGGACCAAGTACTGATTGTTGCCCTTGATTCCTAAGTGGCCCCCTCAAGGATTGAACTCACAACCCTGGGTTTAGCAGGCCAATGCTCGAACCACTGAGCTATCCCTCCTCTCATATACTATGAATGATCCCCTTATACTATGGTAATCCTTCTGATGCTGGCTTTTGGCACCTTTTCAGTGGCAATACTGTGCAGCATGGTGACAGCACCATCCGGGACCTGGTCTGTATTTGAATTATTAAAGATAGCTTGATGTTCAGAATCTATGAGAAATGAAAGGCACTTACCAAAAGACTGTAACTAATGATGCTGAAATCAGGTGTCAGATCTTTATCCTGAGCTTCCACTTTTATTACTGTCCGATTTACTTCAGTTGTCTAGATGAAACAAAGAACATCAGCAGTCTAAGTCTCAAATTCTTCCCTCTTCTTTCCTTACTCCCGGAAGGAAATAATCTGCAGCACCCCCTTCACAGGTACAAATCACTCCTCCCAACATGTGCTAACTCAGCTCCACTCATCAGCATGTCAAGGGCTCTGCCCATTCCCCATCCCATCCACCTGCTCAGGCAGGGAATATTGTGCATGCAGCCCCTGCTCTCCTCTCCAGGCCCAAGCCACGATTAGGGGAAGCTACACAAGAATTTGTGGGGTGCTTTCTCCATCTAACTCCTCTGAGTAGCTGCATTAGGACCAGATATGATCTGGCCCCAAAATAGTAATTTAAAAAATCAAGATTTCTTTAACACTTGCTATATGTGACCATAAACATTATTTCCTACCTCTGATATTGAAACGCTGTAGTGGGTTTGTAGAAATACTGGAGAATTGTCATTTATATCATTTAAGAATAATTTACGTGTATTCTTCACTTTTTCATCCTTAATAATGTAAACAAAAGATATTTAGCAAGAGCAGCTGGGAGTGGTCAACAACTGTTGTACATGTCATCATAACAAACAGTAGCTTCAAAGGGACACAAAGGATGTTCTTTCAGTTTCAAACATTTATTTAACACATGGCACTCCCAATGTAACTCAGCAGTGAAAAAGAAGACTATCATTGCTTATTAAGCTGGTGAAAGGTTTGTGAAAGTTGCTTAATTTTTAAAACTTGTATTCAGTTTTATAAAGACAATATTTTTATTCAACTTGGCAGCTTTAAAACAAATATATTTTCTGTAATATTCTCTAACAATTCTCAAGAAAATATTTGCCATAGGGTAGTGCTATTGGGAAAATAACAATCACTTAATTATGTTACACTTAGAAGGGAAAATAATTCTGTAGATATATAATGCCTTTTACTTACTATCCCAGTCCTTTGGCAACAAATATCATAAAAAAAATCGCTGCTCTGGAAAAAAAAAGAAACATTTACTAAATCATTTGCTCTAGATCATTCTAATTATCCATGAAGTTATAATTCAATTGTCGATATGTGTTTCTGTCAATAAATAAATGGCAATATGATCCAAAAATATTGTTGGCATCTGGCTCCACAGTCCTGGCATATGTGGTGGTGGGATTTTTACAGTACAATATCTTAGCTAATTTTCCTGTTTGAATAAATTATATTAAACATCTTTTTTCTTGTACTGCAGAGAACCTATTACAATGGATTTATTGTCATTTTTAATTGGATGCCATTCAACAACCTTTAATATGCACCCACATCCATATTCCCAATGTCAGTGCCTCCGATTAGTATTGATCTCTTTGACATGAAATTGACAGGGAATGGTGTGGTGTGAATAAGAGACACAGAGATCATGAGCAGCATAAAATTGGCATGAAAATATTTTTACTTGTTTGGGAAAAAAATCTGAATGTGAAATAAGATTAAAGTTTGTTGGTAAAAATCAATTATTACATGAACTGGAAGCCTTGTTTTCTAAAATATATACTCCTTAAAGTACCATTTTATTCTGAAAAGTACACAAATGAGCCTCTTCTGCTCTCTCTGTAGATTCAGAGGCATATCTGCTAACTTCAGTGACAAAACCACATTATTTCTGCTTTATGTATTCCTATTCACCCTGCAGAGCTAACCTGGGAGAAGGATATGGGTTCTATCCCTTCTATACATCACCATCAGAAGCCAATTAAACTATTCAAATGTGAGAAGTTAAGCATGTGTGTAAATGATTTTAGGATCAGAGCCTCCATTCTAATTAGTTATATCTTTTCCATCCCTCTTTGAAGGCATGTTGTATTAATTTTAATAGAATAAATGGGACCATAGAGTAAAAGGTGTTATCGTGACCTTGTTACTGTACAGCACAAATAGCTGTAAATTTGGGGTAAATCTGAAGGCTCAATTATTACAACAGGCAGTGCGGTTGTACAGGTTTCACTGAGGCTACAATTTGAAGACGAGGGGCGACTGGTCCTAATTTAGCCTACAGGACTTTTATTACTGTTGATGATGCATAAGAAGGAAAAAATCCAGCTGAGTTTGCTGGGCTGGCAGTTACAGAGAACTGCTTGTTACTTGTAAAAGACATTTAATCGAGAAATCATTGAGAGACGGCCCCAGAAGCCCAGGGTGCTTTTTACTGAGTCACTTTTTAGAGTACAGCCCCGCTCAAAGGGCAGACGAGCACTTTAAATGTGTATAGCCTTTTACTCTTTGAACTGTCAAAAAAAATTACACCTAAGCCTTAAATGTAATCAACAGGCTACCTCAAGGGCGTCAGTATCCAGTGGCTTAGTCGTCCTCACGGTCGCATTATTAGATCCAGGAGTGAATAATAGCTCCACATATAGTAAGTGTTCTGGGAATATGAATGCTTCTAATGTCAACTTCACATTTGGTGGAATATTTGTAATCCATTCAATGTCCCCTATAAAGAAAATATAGTAAAATAGTTTGCTTTATTATAAATAAATGCATTGGTTCATTTCAATCCTTACATTTTGACATAATACAGAGGAGTGAAGTTCTGGAACAGCCTTCCAAGGGGAGTAGTGGGGGCAAAAGACATATTTGGCTTTAAGACTAAGCTTGATAAATTTATGGAGGGGATGGTATGATGGGATAGCCTAATTTTGGCAATTAATTTGGCAATTGATCTTTGATTATCAGCAGGTAAGTATGCCCAGTGGTCTGTGATGGGATGTTAGATGGGTTGGGATCTGAGTTACTACAGAGAATTCTTTCCTGGGTGCTGGCTGGTGAGTCTTGCCCACATGCTCAGGGTTTAACTGATTGCCATATTTGGGGTCGGGAAGGAATTTTCCTCCAGGGCAGATTGGCAGAGGCCCTGGAGGTTTTTCACCTTCCTCTGCAGCATGGGGCACGGGTCACTTTCTGGAGGATTCTCTGCAGCTTGAGGTCTTCAAACCGCAATTTGGGGACTTCGATAACTCAGACATAGGCTAGGGGTTTGTTATAGAAGTGGATGGGTGGGATTCTGTGGCCTGCATTGTGCAGGAGGTCAGACTAGATGATCATAATGGTCCCTTCTGACCTTAAAGTCTATGAGTCTGTAACTATGGATTACTGATAATATTACTTGCAGAAAAAGTATGATATATTTTAAGACAGAATTTATACAAATTCCATAACTTGTAATTAAATCATTAATGAATGAGATATTAATCTATAAATTCCTAGTGGGAGCCGCAATCGGCTGAACCTGTGGATGCGGCAGATACACAAACCGGCCTGGCCCGCCAGGGGCTTTCCCTGAACAAGCAGCGGACTGGCTTTGAGAACCACTGACTTAGGCAACTGAAAACTCTGATGTTTTTGCAGAAAATAATTAAGAAATATCTGACAGGACATTGCATCTAATTCCTATATCAAGAAAGAAAATTAAATAAATATTAGACCCACTCAGCTCTTCTAATACTAACATGTTCTGACATCTTGTGGCAAGTCACTTAAGGGACACTGGTTAGGTTTAAAATTGTAATGTATATCCTTTCTCAGATACTCTTACTAAAGTCAGAAGGGACCATCATGATCATCTAGTCTGACCTCCTGCACATTGCAGGCCACAAAACCTCACCCACCCACTCCTGTAATAGACCCCTAACCTCTGGCTAAGTTACTGAAGTCCTCAAACAATGGTTTAAAGAGTTGAAGTTACAGAGAATTCACTATTTACACTAGTTTAAATCTGTAAGTGACCCCATACCCCATGCTGTAGAAGAAGGCAAAAAAACAAAACAAAACAAAACCTACGGTCTCTGCCAATCTGACCCAGGGGAAAATTCCTTCCCGACTCCTAATATGATGATCAGTTAGACTCTGAGCATGTGGGCAAGACCCACCAGGCAGATACCCAGGAAAGAATTCTCTGTAGTAACTCAGAGCCCTCCCCATCTAGTGTCCCATCTCCAGCCATTGGGGATTTTTGCTACAAGCACTCACCGATGGGCCACACGCCATTGTAGGCAGTCCTGTCATACCATACCCTCCATAAACTTATAAAGCTCAGTCTTTGCCCCACACTGCTCTCGTGAGGTTGCTCCAGAACTTCACTCCTCTGATGTTTAGAAACCTTCAACCAATTTCAAGCCTAAACTTATTGATTGCCAGTTTAATTTCATTTGTTCATGTGTCCACATTGGCGCTTAACTTAAATAACTCCTCTCCCTCCCTGGTATTTATCCCTCTTATGTATTTATACATAGCAGTCATATTTCCCCTCAGCCATCTATTGGTTAGACTAAACAAGCCAAGCTCTTTGAGTCTCTTTTCGTAAAGTAGGTTTTCCATTTCTCAGACCATCCTAGTAGCCTTTCTTTGCACCTGTTCCAGTTTAAATTAATCTTTCTAAAACATGGGAGATCAGAATTGCACACAATACTCCAGATGAGGACTCACCAGTGCCTTGTATAATGGCAATAACACTTCCCTATCTCTGATAGAAATACCTCACCTGATGCATGCTAGGATCACATTAACCTTTTTCACAGATGCATCACATTGATGGCTCATAGTCATTCTGTGATCAGCCAATACCCCCAGCTCTTTCTCCTCCACTGTCACTTCCAACTGATAAGTCCCCAGCTTATAGCAAATATTCTTGTTGTTAGTCCCTAAATGCACTTTGCACTTTGCACTATTAAATATCATCCCATTTCCAGTTTATAAGATCATCCAGATCTTCTTGTATGATAGTCTAGGTCCTCCTTGGTATTGGCAATACCTCCCAACTTTGTATCATCTGCAAATTTTATTAGCACACTCCCATTTTTTGTGCCAAAGTCAATAATAAAATTGCTAAATAAGATTGGTCCCAAGACAGATCCCTGAGGAACTCCACTAGTAACCTCCCTCTAGCCAGATGGTTCACGATTCAGTATGACCTGTTGTAGTCTTCCCTTTAACCAGTTCCATATCCACCTTTCAGTTCTCACATTAATCCCCATTTTCTCCAATTTAGCTAATAATTTCTCATGTGGAACTATATCAAATGCGTTTCTGATATCCTGGTAGATTAGAGCTACTGCATTTTTTTTGTCTAAAAAAATCAGTTATTGTCTCAAAGAAAGATATTAGTAACTTTAATATCCCCTGTCTGTGTGTTCCATTCTATGCATCCGAAGAAGTGAGCTGTAGCTCACGAAAGCTCATGCTTAAATAAATTTGTTAGTCTTTAAGGTGCCACAAGTACTCCTGTTTTTTTTATTAGTAACTTTGTTACTTGAATACAAGAACTGAAACAATTGTAGAAAAATCTACAATTACTTTCTATCATTTAGGCCAGCAGTCTCAACCCACGGCCCACATTTGGCCAATTAGGACACAGCTGCAGCCCAGCTGTGTGCTAAAAAAAATTCAAAATTTGCTGGTCTGGTCTGGCCGGGGAGAAACGCTGACTTTTAGTTTCCCTAGGCACAATATATATAGGTATCAGTTGAACACAATATTTTATTGATATATTTACAATTTTAAAGCAAGTTCAAAGCCTACTAGTGCCATCAATCATTATAATAAAATAAAATTAATTGAATGATCCATTCATAGTGCATTGCTTCTTTACTGTTGTCCATGGCCTCGCTGTTTCAGCCTCTTGTTTTCATTTCTTTTCAGTTTATGTTTTACGCTTTCCATTTGTCCTATAATTGTCTGCCTTCAAACATAATCTACAGCCTTGCTGCACACAGTATAGAACAGTGAATTGCCATCAATGTGAAATTTGTCCTTGCCAAACTCAGTGACACAATCTTTAGGAGTGGTTTTTAAAGTTTTTGGCATCTTTTCAAAACTTTAATTACTCCTGTCTGGAGGCTGAAGTGATACTTGAGATGCCTTAAAACATCAACTTCTATATGCCACTGACAGGGGCGGCTCTAGGAATTTGGCCGCCCCAAGCACGCCGGTCCCGCAGCTCCAGGGGTCCTCTTGCAGACGTGCCTGCGGATGGTCCACTGGTCCCGCGGCTCCGGTGGAGCATCCGCAGGCATGCCTGCGGGAGGTCCACCAGAGCCCGCGGCTCTGGTGGATCTCCCGCAGGCATGACTGCGGAAGGTCCGCCGGAGCTGCCTGCCGCCCTCCCGGCAAAATGCCGCCCCAAGCGCACGCTTGGCGCACTGGGGTCTAGAGCCGGCCCTGGCAACTGAGTAACTTCTGTATGCCAGAAGCAGTTTATTGGAGTATGTTTAGCTATGTAAATTTAAAGTGTATTCAAAAATCAACCACAAGAGGGGCAGGTTGCACTGCATTGAATAAGTGACTGGTACTTCCAGTAAAATTTAGTTAATAGTTAATATATGTTTTTATTTTTTCACAAAATGTAAAAACTAAAGAATCTCTGTAAAAATGGAAAATCCGTGTTTTTCCATGGCAAATGGATTTCTAGGATCCCTGCTGATCATCCATAGTTTGACACACACAGTTAATTACATTCAAACTGTCAACCAAGCTATTGCACTCAGGCCAGAGGAATGAGAGCCACAATATCCCTCATGAAAACTGTTTGGCTATAAATTGGAGCTGATGCACATTGCTCGTTTAGTAATACAGGTGTTTTACAGAGACTCGCCTTTGGTAACTGTCCCGGCTAGGGTGACCAGATGAGATGAAGAAAATATCGGGACACAAAAAAAAAAAAAAGCTCAAGTGCTGCTGGTGGAGCGCACACACACACACACACACACACACACACACACACACACACACACACACACAAAAGAGTGCTGCCAGCGGGGGGGGGGAAGGGGAGGGAGGGGTGTGTGGCAGACCGAAATATCGGGACAACCACCCAAATATCGGGACGGTCCTGACTTTATCAGAACGTCTGGTCACCCTAGTCCCCGCTAACAGGGCATTCAGTGTATATGTGCCTGCATAAGCACGTGCGCGCATTGTAGCCCAGTGGGCTAGTTTGCCCTTGTTATATTCACTGCTTTGCATTGTATTCAGCAGTAATGCAAGAAACTACAGGCCTGCATCCTGTAAGACATTAGCTTCAGCAAGTTAGCATAAGGCCTGAGGCCCATGAACTTTGCACAGATAAATGGCCCAATGGAAAACCCCAAGTATTTGGGGAGCTGAAAATAAAGTTTAAGGGAAAGTTCTGACCACAGGTACATAATTCAACCACAGAAATGTCCTGGCAATGAACTGAAATACATAGCAGGTACGTGAGATACATCTAAGGCTAGCCTGCTTGCTTGCCTATATATCTTTTCTTATAAGTTTCTTATTTTCTTATAGATTTGATTATTTGTTTTATTATAATAGGTTTATAGGTTCATATTATATTTTGGCTGTAACACAAGGGACCTGCAGGCCACATCCTGTATGTTGAGCTAAGGCAAAGTTAGCATAAATATGTTTGGGACCTTTCACCTAGATAGATGGTGATGAGCTAAAGCATAAGGTCCATGTATGGCTGTGACCTTTAACATACAGGATGCGTTAAAGTAGGTTGGCACGGGGGATTTCCTAAGTTCATACCCTTTTAAACGTAACAGGTACACCACAACTTGGAACTTGAAAAGAACCGAAATAACCAGTGAGAACAGAAATAACAAATGTGATGCCTAACCGCAAAAGGTCCTTGGTAATGAATGGACGTATATGATGATAAGTTGAGATCACTGATATACTAACCTATAGGAAAAAGACAGTCCAACATTGGTAAGGTGAGGAAATACAAATAAGGAAAAGGGGGAAAATCCCCTACTGAATATACATCAAACATAGCAGCCTCAGCGTAACATATTATAGAAGTGGCATCCCAGCCTAGGGGCGCTAGGAGAAAGAGATGTAGTCCTTGAGAGGTGCCACTGGTGATGATGGGGAAGGTGATGGTGATGAGGAAGATAATGGCTCACATTTCAGGTTGTTCTACCAGAGATGATGTGAGTACATGAATGTGCAGATGTACATTCTGTAGTATCTCTGTCTATCTTACCGAGTTGGGGTGTTTGTGACTGTGTTAAATGTATTAATAAACTATATTTGTAAATGTAAACGAGTTCCTATTGTGCAAGTGTTGCAACTTTACACATCAGGGTTCAAAATTTTATAATAATTCAAATAATACACATGCACACATACATTTAAAGGGCAAAATTGTTCTCAGCCCCTCTGAAATTATATCAATACGAGATAGGGTAGAAGAAACCTCCTCTCCTTTCTATCCCCATGTAGGAGTCAGATACAGTAGCGCCCCTTTGTCCTCAGAAAACAGGTCATACCTCTCTCCATACACATTCCCTTCCTAGGTATAGTGGGGAGAAGGTGCTGCGCACTCTCCGGGGGGCTGCTGTGCCCACTCCTTGCACTGGGAGGCACCGTGCTTGCTTGACATCACCGTGCCACCCCAGTGTGGGGCTTTGCCTTCAAGGCGCATTATGTGTTCAGAAACTAATCCCATATATTAATACATTGATGTCAAGGTTAAGAAATCAAACATTCCAATGTTAAGACTTCTACTGCAAGGTTAACTGCCGTGTGGCACATTCTGTAATGGTACACGTTAAATAACCTTAGTACAATACTTGGAGGGTTACATTAACAAGGAAAACAAGTACAGAAATACAAGAAATGTGCAATGCATAGATGAGTTTTTGAAATGAAGCCAGAGACTTAGCAAGCTGCAAACAGCCACCTTTTTCAGCAGGCTGATTTTTCTACTGTCTGAGTTGCTTGGTACTGCTACTACTACTACTACTGCTTGGTAGGGCGCCACAATACACTTGCCTTTTGGCTGAGGCTCAGAAGGGCACTCATAGTTAAATGGATAGAATCCTTAGCTTGCTGCCACCTGTTGCCAATACTGAAGCAGTAGATAGGGTACTGGACTGGGACTCAGGAGACTAGGATTCTATTCCTGGCTCTGGCGCTGACCATCTGTGTCACCTCTGGCAAATCACTCCACCTCTTTGTGCCTTTATTTCCTCTCCCACCCTTCATCTATGTTGTCTATTGAGATTGTAGGCTCTTTGGCACAGGGAATATCTTCTTATATGCATTTGTACAGTACCAAGCACAATGGACCCTAATCTCAGTTGGGCCTTGACACGCAACTATAATATAAATACTGTAATGATAATACAGATTATTTGTAAAACACCCTTACAGAAATTCCATGAAATATTAAAATAGTGCAGAACTGATAAGATAAATCTAGGATAATCAGATGAACTTACCTGTATATTCTTCAGGCAGTGGTGACAGCTGTAGTTCATCGGGTGTATTGTCACAACTTATGCTTGTGATTTCTAAGTAGAAAAGGGAGACTTATATAAAACTACTGCAAAGGTAACATTTCCAGTGATTGTACAAGGTAAAAATAATTATTTAATATCAGTTGGTGGTAAACTATTTATTCTGATGGCTTTACAAAGCAGGGGACTATGGATTTCATCAGCCTCCTCCCCATGGTACTTCCCTTTCCTCCTAGCTAAGCGGGGGCTATGTTTCCCAACAGCCCCATCCCTGATGCTGTTCTCCTGGTGGTGGCCAGGTAAGGGGAAAGGACCTGAACCAGGAGGTGGCCGGGCTCTGTTTGGGAGCAGGAACTGTACAGCAGTAGGGGGCTGGAGGGAAGCCCCATGAACTGTGAACAGAGCTGCTTGTGAAACAGACTGTGAGTGCCGGACATTACAGTGGGGTGCTGGTCTGAGTAGGGCTCATGGGAGAACTGCAGCAGCTGGGCAGGCAACCAGGGCAGACAGGCCCCCACGAGACACTGTGGATATGTCTACACTGTGATTAAAACACCTGCAGCACCTGGCTCAGCTGACTTGGGCTCACAGGACTCGGGCTATAGAGCCAGAAATAGCAGTGAGGATGTTCAGACTCAGACAAGAGCCCAGGCTCTGAGACCCTCTCCCCTCGCAGGGCCTCATAGCCCAGGCTCCAGCTTGAACATTGCACTGCAGTTTTATAGAACCCACAGCCTGAACCCCGTGAGCCCGAGCCAACTGGCCTGGGCCAGACGCAGCCATGCCATGGGTCTTTTAGTGTAGCATAGACATCCCTTAACTGAGCCTGGCTTGGAAACCCACAAATGCTTGTTTGCTTGAATAGAGACTGGTACTGCAGGTGCTAGGCCTGAAGAGCCCTGACTCTCAAGTGGACTGTCCCAGGGACCTCAACATTAATCACTGTTGTTCAGTGTGATCTGTAAACTGTTTAAGCCTCTGTACCTAGGGTAATTGCAACCTTTCCCCACTCCTTCCAGTCCTAGCAAAAACTTTTCTCTTAGCCATGTGACTGAGGGGTCATTGGGGCCCACCAGGGCTTGCACCTACAAGGCCTAGCTGCTGAATCACCTAGAGTGCTTGCCTCTGAGACATGGCACAGTGAGCACACAACTGGCACCCTAGAGGCTTAGGGTGCAGAGTAACCCCAGTCATTACATTATATATTGTTTACCAAAAAATCCACATTGTGTCCACCACTGTGGGTATCTTGGCATAATTTAGTTGGTTTAAAACAATACAATAAAATTCCTTTGAAATCAGGGGAAGACTCTGCACCAACCTAATTGCTTTGCAACAACCCAAGTATGCTCCAAAAATATCTACAATAAAAAATTGCCAACTTCAACAGAGAGACATGTAATAATAGGGATATGACAAGTTGGGGAAAGTCTGACCAAGAAACATGTTCTGCTCCATGCCCTGAAAATAGCAAGATTCAGGTTTCATTGACCCACTATTGAGAACAAATCCCACAACCATTTGCTCCTTGTTGAGAATGTCCTGAATTAGCCCCTTGGAGTTCCACCCTGAGAACTGGGAACAACAATCCACACTCAGGCTCTGGTCCTGCACATATGTGTGTGTGTGAGTAATCCCACTGAACTCAGTGAGATTGTTCATATCTTAGGTGTTGGCAGGACTAAGGTCTGTGTCTTGAGAGCTGTGATGTAACAGAGACATGAATTCCAGGGCAGTTGGACTTTAGACCCTTTTTGGTCTCTGTAGATAATAATCAGGACCTTTAAAGTCTGGTACTATTCTGAAAAGAGTCTCTGTAAAAACAGCACTGTAGGCTTTTGTATCTCAGTGAGTTAGGATCAAATGTGCACAGCTTACAATGAAAGTGATGGTTTTTCATAGCTGTAAACTCAACCAAGCTCTCAGCATCAAGTGAGTTCTTTTCTCCCTGTGCATCGCTGACAGCAGGAAAGGTGCTTCAGGGCAAATTGTATCCTCGTGGACACATATGCAACTCTATTGCCTTCCATGGGTTTGCACCCATGCAGTAGGTGCACCTTTCTCCCTTACCTGTCTCTCCCCACAATCCTGTTGGTAGCTTGTCAGAAAGGCAGCAGACTGCTATTCCCCTGCCATAGGTAGCTACTCCATAGGCTGCCTGCCGTCTTGTTGGGTAGGGATGAGTGATATGGCTGCCCAGAGGTCATTGCTCACTTTGGAACGAGGGATTGTGGATGCAGGAACAGCTCAGAGAGCTGTGGACTGCCACAGGCTCTGGGATTTATATTAAATTTTTCCTTTATTCAAATAGTATTTAAGGATTAAATACAAGCCCCTGTTGCTATAGCACAAAGAACACCACCTTGCCACTTCTAGTGGCTCCTGACCAGGCCAGTCAGAGACAGGGGGAAAGGATTTCTTGTAGTCCAACTGTTCTGCAGCTCCAAAACAATGTTGGGGCTCATGGTACAGAATTCACTCTTATGGTCGCTGCTTCTATTCCCCAGGGCTTTGTTTAATGGATAGTCTAGATTTTTGCTTTGTTTAAGATTGCAGCAGATCCAGTGCCTGGGATTTTAAGTCTCTTAATGCCACCCAGCTCCTCATATGTCTATCCTTCTACAAGGCACTGAGTATGGGCCTGAGCCTATGAGGACGCTCAGCAGAACTCCCATGTAGTCTTATGGGGGATTGGGTACACAATTAATAATTAGTTCTCTCTGTTCTGGTATTTTCTTCCCCTACCTTCCACTGTTCCTTTTCTTCTTAAGACTCCACTCTATTACTCTTCATCTACTGCTGTTACCTGCTTCAAGCGACTTGTCACCTTATCCTTATTAAAATTACCACTGGATCCTATGCTAATGGTCCAAAATGCTATTGTAACATCGCATGAAAGCCAAAGAAGTTACTTGTATCTGTGGTTGGAGAATAGGGCTCCTGTAGCATGCTTAGAAGGGTAAATGAAGGGGAGGTTTCATTATGGCTTGATTTTTAGGCCTAAATCAGGGGTGGGCAAACTTTTCGGCATGAGGGCCACATCTGGGTATGGAAATTGTATTTCTAAGTGAAATTGCAAGCCCGTTAGCGATGATTTTTAATAAATCTCTAAACTCGGGGGTTGTACCGTTTGACTGGAGATTAGCTAATATAGTTCCTATATTCAAGAATGGGAAAAAAAGTGACCCGGGTAACTACAGGCCTGTTAGTTTAACATCTGTAGTATGCAAAGTCATGGAAAATTTTTTAAAGGAGAGAGTAGTTACGGACCTTGAGGCCGATGGCAACTGGGACAAATTACAGCATGGTTTTACGAAAGGTAGATCGTGCCAAACCAACCTGATCTCCTTCTTTGAGAAAGTAACAGATTTTTTAGACAAGGGAAATGCAGTGGATCTAATATATCTTGATTTCAGTAAGGCGTTTGATATGGTACCGCATGAGGAATTACTGGTTAAATTGGAAAAGATGGGGATCGAAATGAAAATCCAGAGGTGGATAAGGAGCTGGTTAAAGGGGAGACTGCAGAGGGTCGTATTGAAGGGTAATCTATCGGGTCGGAGGGGGGTTACCAGTGGAGTTCCTCAAGGTTCGGTTTTGGGTCCGATTTTATTTAATCTATTTATCGCTGACCTCGGAACCAAAAGTAGGAGTGGGCTGATAAAGTTTGCGGATGACACCAAGTTGGGAGGTATTGCCAATTCGGAAAAGGATCGAGATATCCTCCAGGGAGATTTGGATGACCTTGTAAACTGGAGTATTAGTAACAGGATGAAATTCAATAGTGAGAAGTGTAAGGTTATGCATTTAGGGATGACTAACAAGAACTTTAGTTATAAGCTGGGGACGCACCAGTTGGAAGTAACGGAGGAGGAGAAGGACCTAGGAGTTCTGGTTGATCGTAGGATGACTATGAGTAGGCAATGTGATGTGGCCGTTAAAAAAGCTAATGCAGTCTTGGGATGCATTAGGCGAGGTATTTCTAGTAGGGATAAGGAGGTGCTAGTCCCATTATATAAGGCGTTGGTAAGACCTCATTTGGAGTATTGTGTGCAGTTTTGGTCTCCCATGTTTAAGAAGGATGAATTCAAACTGGAACGGGTACAAAGAAGGGCCACTAGAATGATCCGAGGAATGGAAAGCCTGTCATATGAAAGGAGACTTGAGGAGCTCGGTTTGTTTTCCTTAACCAAAAGAAGGATAAGAGGAGATATGATTGCACTCTTTAAATATATCAGAGGGATAAATACCAGGGAAGGAGAGGAATTATTTCAGCTCAGTGCTAATGAGGACACGAGGACAAACGGATATAAATTGTCAGTCAGGAAATTTAGGCTTGAAATTAGACGAAAGTTTCTAACCATCAGAGGAGTGCAATTCTGGAACAGCCTTCCGAAGGAAACAGTGGGGGCGAAGGACCTCCATGACTTTAAGATTAAGCTAGATAAGTTTATGGAGGAGATAGTATGATAGGATAATGGGCTTAGTCAATAGGTCAATTAAGTGCCACACTGGTAATTAGTACAATGGGTCAATGATAGGATATTGTTAGCCTTTTTCCAGAGGGTATGGCTGGAGAGTCTTGCCCGCATGCTCGGGGTTCAGCTGACCGCCATATTTGGGGTCGGGAAGGAATTTTCCTCCAGGGTAGATTGGCAGTGGCCCTGGAGGTTTTTCGCCTTCCTCCGAAGCATGGGGCAGGGGTCGCTTGCTTAAGGAGTGGGTGGATCAGCTTATGTGGCCTGCATCTTGCAGGAGGTCAGACTAGATGATCATAATGGTCCCTTCTGATCTTGAATTCTATGATTCTATGATTCTATGATTCTAACCTAAATCTCCCTTGCTGCAATTTAAGCCCCATTACTTCTCATCCTGTTCTCAGTGGATGAGGAGAACAATTTATCACCCTCTTCATAACAGCCTTTTATGTACTTGAAGACCATTATTACCATGTCCCCCCATCCCCAAGTCTTTTCTTCTCCAGATTAAAGCACACACGTTGTTTTCTATCTTTCCTCAAAGGTCATGTTTCCTAGACCTCTCATCATTTCTGGACTTTCTCCAATTTATCCACATCTTTCCGAAAGTGTGGTGCCCAGAACGGGACACAATACTCCAGTTGAGGTTTTTTCAGTGCTGAGTGAAAGAATTACTTCTTGTGCCTTGCTTACAACACTCCTGCTAATACATCTCAAAATGATGTTTGCTTTTTCTGAAACAGTATTAATTCTAATTCTGTCCTCCAAAGTGTTTGCAACCCTCCCAGCTTGTTATCACCCACAAACTTGAAATGTACTCTCTGTGCCATTATCAAAACCATTTATGAAGACACTGAATAGAACTGGACTCAGGACAGATCCTTGAGGGACCCCACTCAATATACCCTTCGAGCTTGACTGAACCATTGATAACTACTCTCAGGGCTTGGCTACACTTACAAATTTGCAGCGCTGCAGCAGGGTGTGAAAACACACCCTCTCCAGCGCTGCAAATTGCGGCGCTGCAAAGTGCCAGTGTGGTCAAAGCCCCAGCGCTGGGAGCGCGGCTCCCAGCGCTGTACGTTATTCCCCACAGGGAGGTGGAGTACGGACAGCACTGGGAGAGCTCTCTCCCAGCGCTGGCGCTTTGACTACACTTAGCGCTTCAAAGCGCTGCCGCGGCAGCGCTTTGAAGTGTAAGTGTAGCCAAAGCCTCAGTACGGTTTTCCAACCAGTTGTGTACTCACATTAAAGTAGGGTAATCTCTAGAGCAGGGATCAGCAATCTCTGGCACGCAGCTCGCCAGGGTAAGCACCCTGGCGGGCTGAGACAGTCTGTTTACCTGACACGTCAGCAGGTTCGGCGGACTGCAGCTCCCACTGGCCGCGGTTCGCCGTTCCAGGCCAATGGGGGTGGCGGGAAGCCGCGGCCAGCATATCCCTCGCCTGCGCCACTTCCCACCGCAGCAGGTAAACAAACTGGCCCAGCCTGCCAGGGTGCTTACCCGCCAAGCCGCGTGCCAGAGGTTGTGGACCCCTGCTCTAGACTATATTTCCCTAGTTTATTTATGAGGTCATATGAGATAGTGGTCCAGCACCAGCTGTAAACACAAGACAACTATCTAAAAATATTGAAAAGAATTTGTAAAAAGTCACTGTCAATTCCAAAGAATTAAGCGGTGGTTCTAGGCAAGGGCACTAGAAAAAACAGTAGTTTGTTTGAATAGTCTTCAGAAGTCACTGACTGTTTTTCATATCTCACTGAATGTATTTTTTAAACTCTGCAAGATCATATAACTGATATGAATTTAACAAAGGAAACTTTCAGGAAAATGTATGCACTGTGCTCAGTTTCAATGAGAGCAGCAGCACCAGGCTCACAACCCTTTGTAGAAGCTATGGTACTTACGTTGCGCATCAAGGCAGAAGAACGAAACCCAACCAAGAAGGACAAAACAGAGAGATCTGGAAACTTCCATGAGCTTCTTGGATGAGAAGGTCCTAGTACAGGGAAGAATGAATGACCATTTCTCCTGTGTGTCCTTGGTACAGAAGCATTCGTTTTGGTGTGTCAGAACTCCATTAATAATATCAGCTGGGATTCCATAGTGAGAATAGACAGAAAGACGTATGAAAAGATGACTCAGAGGCAATAGGTGAAATTTACAACCTGTTTATCAGTCTCTAGAACTGAGATCAAAGTCCCTCTGGGCAGTACAATTAAAATCAACCAGGAAATGTCTTGCTGCTATATAATAGTTTATGTAATACAGTCACTGTTTCATTATTTTTTCATTTCACTTTATTTAATGTAGATATCAAGCCACAAATATTTAGGCTGATTCAGTACCTTCAAGATGCCTCACTGGTACGGAGGTGAGCTAGTCATCCCCTTGTAAGAGGAAAAGCATCAGGTTCAGTGTTGCTCTATGGAGGATGAGCAATATTGTCCTCAGATTCATACAGTGTAAGGCCAGCAGGAACCACCAGCTCATCTAATCTGACGACTTGTATATCACAGGCCACCAGCATCACCCAGCCCTGCACACCAAGCCCAACAACCAGATTTAGATCAAAGTAGTAGAGCCCTCAAGAGACCAAACTGGTGTGTGCCACAGGCAGAGAACAGGAGGGACTGAGGTGCACCAATGCCCAAGGCCCCTGCAAAGGCAGGAAATTGATTAAGTGAGGTATTAGGTATACCTTTGTAATCTGATAATAATGCTGGGACATCTCTTTACAGCTGCACAGAAAAAGGCAGGGAATTCTCACTAGGGAATCACTAGTTACTATAAGGCATGGACAGATGATGAGTTTGAAACATAGCTGAAATCTCAGTGTGTTCCAGCTGCCAGATTTTGAGAACAGTCAGGGCCGGTGCAACCCATTAGGCGACCTAGGGCGCTAGCATTTTGGGGGTGGCATTTCGGGTCCTTTGGTGGTGACCACGGCGGCCGGATCTTCGGCCGCCCTGGTCGTCGTCGGCATTTAGGCGGAGGGACCTGGGGCAGGGAGGCACGGAGAGGGTCGCCTGCAGCAAGTAAGGGGGGGTGCGGCACGCTGGGGAACCGCTACCCGCCCCAGGTCACCTCTGCTCCGCCTCCTCCCCTGAGCATGCCGCCCCGCTCTGCTTCTCTCCCTCCCAGGCTTGTGGCGCCAAACAGCTGATTGGCGCTGCAAGCCTGGGAGATGGGAGAAGTGGAGCGGCGATGGCGTGCTCGGGTAGGAGGCGGAGCAGAGGTGAGCTGGGGCAGGGAGCTGCCGCACGGCTCCCCGGGCCAGGGGGAGCTGCCGCGGGGGGGGGAGGAGGGGGCGCCTCAGGGCACAGGTGGGAAGCTGCCGCAGGTGGGGACGCCTCAGGGTGGAAGGGGGGTGGGGAGCTGCCCGGGGGGGCGCCTTAGGGCAGAGAGCTGCCACAGGGCTCGGGGGAAGGGTGGGGGCATAAGGTGGAAGTTTTGCCTAGGGCGCGAAACATACTTGCACCCGCCCTGAAAACAGTTTCTTCTTTCTCTGTATCTGGCAATGGAAGCACATTTAGTTCAACAAAATTATATTCCTTTGACCAGATTCTCTCCTCCAAAGGCAAATGAGACACATTGCAGGGTCCAAGTAGACTTTCCAAAGACTATATTTAAATGTGGCTCATTTGTTTGTGTAGCTTGTTTATTCCAATAATTTTGGGAGGCTTGATAATATGCTCACTATATCCTTAATACAAGAGAGAGACTTCTAACGGCAAATCAATGATATCACAACCAAAATAGCTAGGTTCTTCCGTGTTTGGTTTCGGTGTTGTTTTGTTACCATGAGTATAAGCATCATTAGTGTAATGTGTATTAATTTTTAACATGCACAATATTGTGCTTGATGGATATAAAGAGGAATTCTTCCTACCCTTGCATAATTGAAATGACATGAGCTATTTATAAGCCACCAACCTTATAAAAACAGTTCAAAGATCACTGTATTACCTTCTGAGCAAAGGCCATGTTACATTTCAGAAATGTTTCCATGTCAGAGCCTATTTTTTATGGAAATATATTAATGCAATAAGTCAATGGAAAGACACACACTGATTTCACTGTGCTTTAGAGCAGACCCTAAAGCATCAACGTCAGTTTATACCCCAGGAAATCATTTTGCAGAAAGCAATCCTAATTCTGTAATAAAAGAAATAATCTGTGGGAATTTACAGATTTATGAAAAGGAAAAAGATGTGTGATCCCTATCTATATGAGATGGAAATAGGAGACAGCCTTGTTGAAAGTCTCTGGCTAAGGATAAAAGAGGTAAAAAACAAGAGTGATGTCATGAAAAGGTTCTACTATAAACCACCTAACCAGGAAGAAGAGGTGGATGAGGCTTTTTATTACACAACTAACAAAATGACAGGTTTCAGAGTAGCAGCTGTGTTAGTCTGTATCTGCAAAAAGAACAGGAGTACTTGTGGCACCTTACAGATTAACAAATTTATTTCAATTCAATTATCTGAAACTCAAAAAAGAATCCTACAAAAAGTGGAAACTAGGTCAAATTATGAAGGATGACTACAAACACACAACAGGAGCACAAAATTGGGAAGGTCAAGGCACAAAATGAAATTAAACTAGCTAGAGACATACCGGGTTAACAAGAAAACATTCTACAAATATATAAGACGCAAAAGTACAGAGTATGCCCATTACTCAATGAGGGGAGAAAGACAATAACAAAAAATGTGGAAATAGCAGAAGTGCTAAATGACTTTTTTTTTCAGTTTTCACCAAAAAGCTTAGTAGCAATTGGATGTCTAACATAATGAACACCAGTGAAAATGAGGTAGGATCATAGGGAAAGAACAAGTTACAAATTATTTAGACAAGTTATGTGTCATCAAGTCAGCAGGGCCTGAAGAAAAGTGTCCTAGAATACTCAAGGAGCTGATTGAGGAGATATCTGAGCCATCAGCAATTATTTCTGAAAACTCATGGAAGAGATTCCATAGGACTGGAAGAGGGCCAATATAAAGCCAATCTATAAAAAAGGGAATAAATACAACCTGTGGAATTACAGACCAGTCAGTTTAACTTCAGTATCCAGAAAGATAATGGAGTAAATAATCAAGCAATCAATTTGCAAACACCTAGAAAGATAATAAGATGATAAGTAACAGTCAACATGGATTTGTCAAGAACAAATTGTGTCAAACCAACCTAACAGCATTCTTTGACAGGGTAACAAGCCTTGGTTATGGGGGAAGTGATAGATGTGGTATATCTTGACTTTAGTAAGGCTTTTGATACTGTCTCGCATGACCTTCTCATAAACAAACTAGGGAAATACAACCTAGATGAAGTTACTATAAGGTGGGTGCATAACTGGTTGGAAAATCATTCCCAGAGAGTAGTTATCAGTGGTTCGTGGTCAAACTGGAAGGGCATAACGAGTGGGGTCCCACAGGGATAATTTCTGGCTCTGGTTCTGTTCAATATCTTCATCAATTATTTAGATATTGGTATAGAAAGTACACTTATAAAGTTTGCGGACTATACCAAGCTAGGAGGGGTTGCAAGTGCTTTGGAGAATAGAATTAAAATTCAAAATGAGCTGGACAAACTGGAGAAATGGTCTGAAGTAAATAGGATGAAATTCAATAAGGAGAAATGCAAAGTGCTCCACTTAGGAAGGAACAGTTGTACACATACAAAATGGGAAATGACTGCCTAGGAAGAAGTACTGCAGAAAGGGATCTGGGAGTTATAGTGGATCACAAGCTACATATGAATCAACAATGTACACTGTTGCAAAAAAGCAAACATCATTCTGGGATGTATTAGCAGGAGTGTTGTAAGCAAAACATTTTAAACGATTTTTCCACTCTACTCCAGGCTGATTAGGCCTCAGATGGAATATTGTGTCCAGTTCTGTTCACCACATTTCAGGAAAGAAGTGGACAAATTGGAGAAAGTCCAGAGAAGAGCCACAAAAATGATTAAAGGTCTAGAAAACATGACCTGTAAGGAAAGATTGGAAAAAATGGGATTGTTTAGTCTGGAAAAGAAATGACTGAGGGGGAACATGATAACAGTTTTCAAGTACATAAAAAGTTGTTACAAGGAGGAAGATAAAAAATTATTCTCCCTCACCTCTGAAGGTAGGACCAAAAGCGGTGTGCTTAAATTGCAGCAAGAGAGGTTTAGGTTGGACATTAGAAAAAACTTCCTAACTGTAAGGGTGGTTAAGCACTGGAACAAATTACCTAGGGAGGTATTAGAATCTCTGTCAGTGGAGATTTTTACAAACAGGTTAGACAAACACCTTTCAGGAATGGTCTAGTTATTACATAGTCCTGCCTTGAATGCAAGGGTCTGGACTAGATGGCCTATTAGGGTTGCCAACTTTCTAATTGCAGAAAACTGAACACCCTTGCCCCACCCCTTCCTGAGGCCCCGTCCCTTCACTGCCCCTTCTCGTAGGCCCCACCCCCATTCACTCCATCCCTCCTCCCTCAGTCACTTGCTCATTTTCACCAGGCTGTGGCAGGGGGTTGGAATATGGGAGGGGGTGAGGGCTCTGGCTGAGGGTGTGGGCTCTGGGGTGGGACCATGGATGAGGGGCTTGGGACTGGGGCAGCAGGTTGGGGTGCGGGAGAGGGTGTGGGATTCAGGAGGGAATTTATGTGCAGGAGGGGATTCCAAGCTGGGGTAGGGGATTGGGGCATGGGAAGTGGTTCAGGGTGTGGGCTCTGGACAGCGCTTAACTCAGGAGACTCCTGGGAAGTGGTGACATGTTTCTCCAGCTCCTAGGCAGAGGGATGGCCAAGGGGCTCTGCGTGCTGCCTGCACCTGCAGGTGCCACCCCGCAGCTCCCATTGGCCATGGTTCCTGTGAGCCGCAGGGAGCCGGGAATGGAGTCTGCCAGCCCCGCTGTAGCAGCAACACCGCCAACCGGACTTTTAATGGCCTGGTCAGCAGAGCTGACCGAAGCGGCCACAGTCCCTTTTTGACTGGGTGTTCCAGTCGAAAACAGGACACCTGGCAACCCTATGGCCTATTGAAGTCCCTTCTAGTCCTACACTTCCATATTTCACTATGGGTATGCTCCAAGTGCCTGAAACTAGAGAATTCTTGCCAGTAGTGTCCACTGGCCTGCACCTGCGCCCCTGCTGTCCTTGCACTCCACACTGAGGATATAAGGCATGGAGCGGACCGACTGCCTTTCCAATTTCTTCTCTACCCCAAATCCAGTCATGATCCAAAGCAAAAGAGAAGGAGGGTGTATATGGACCATACATCTTGAAAAAATCTGGTAACAATAAGGTAAGTAAGTAACTTCTCTTTCTTCTTTGAGTATTGGTCTCTATGTTTATTCCCCAGTGGGTGACTGACAAGCAGCATTTGGGGGCGGGGGTGGTGCAGGGATGCAGGTGGTGTAGTAGCTTGCAGGACCACTGTCCCAAAGGATGCATCTTCAGTGGGATCCTGGATCAAGGAATATTGTCTCATAAATGTGTGGAGGGAGCTTCCATTGCTGCCCTGCAATATTAAATGGGCACCTCTTGAAGTGATGGTAAAGACAGGGGCAACAAGTTATATGGGCCCATGGTGCCCAGGCTCCAGGAATATTCAGGGCCCAGGGCCCAGCTCCACCAATGTTTGGAGCCTGCCTGCTGCCCCTGCACACCTCCCTGGGAGCAGCCCCCAGCCCCTGCATGCTTACCCGGCGTGCCTCCCCCAGGCACTGGAGCATCCCTGCCTCAAGCGGGTGGCTGCCGTGGAGCTACACACTGCACTCCCTTGCTGCTGCCGGTGGCCGCTGCTGCCTACAACACAAGAGTGGCACCGGCAGCAGGCTGAGGCAGCTGTCGCACCTGAGGAGGGGAGGAGGTGCACACATGATTGGCAGCTCTCCCCTCCCCCAGCACCCACCAGGAGGCAATGCCTAGGGGACTTCTGGGAGACAGAGTCTGGACCTCACCTAAGCAGCTGCTAGGGCTTGGGTGAGTGTTCGACCCCCCCGCCACCACTCCTGCCCCACGCTGGGCAAGGGGAAGCCCCATCCCCCATGAGGCTATGGTGAGGGGCAGCAGTCTGCAGCAGGTGAGGAGGCCACATGTGTTGGTAGCCCTCTCCGCTCCTGGCACCCACCACAGGGGAGGCGAGGGGGCTTCCTGGACCTGAGAGGGCCCCAGCCCCTAAGCGCACGTGCAATGATGGTGTTGGGTGAATGCGCTGCCGGGGCGGGGGGGGGTCCCTGCCCTGGAGCTCACTGCTGCCGACAGGAATAGAGCTGGGGGGACTGTGGAGTCCTCCTCTCTGGCCCCAACCCTGGGGGCAGCCTGTCTTCACCCCAAACTCCTCATCCCCAGCCTGCCCCACCCCACCCCACCCCAGAGCCCTCACTCCCCCCGCACTCCAACCCTCTGCCCCGCCCTCAGCCCCCTCCTGCACCGTGAACCCCTCATCCCCAGCCCCACCCTGCAGACCTCAACCCCACACCCCAACACTCTGCCCTAGCCCTGAGCCCCCTCCCACACCCGAAGCCCCTCATCCCCAGCCCCACCTCAGAGCCCACACCCCCAGCCAGAGTTCTCATCCCCCCACACTCCCCCCCCATTGTGCAATATAGAGAAACTGTTAAATGCTTACTGTTGCCAGTCCATTTTTATATATATTTAAAAATAATGTATCAGCTTACATGGCAGGTGATGGGGAGGGGCGGGACTTGGACTCATTCTGGGCACCACCAAAATTATACAAACCTGCCACCCCTTGGTACTGAGGCTGCCTGAACTCTCATAGTAAGCCCTTACCCTGTGCAGCAGAGGAAGCTGTGTTAACTGATAACAGAATAGAATACAGCTAGAGATCCACGTAGAGATACTCTGAGAAAATACTTGTCCTTGTATTTGTTCTGCTATGGCAACAAATAATTTAGGTGACTTCCTGATCTATTTTGTTCCTTGTAGATAGAACGCCAATGCTCATTGCACATTGAGGGAATGAAGTCTGTACTAAAGGCATGGGTTTTCAGGAAAATCACCGGTAAGTGAATTGACTGGTTTATATGAAATTCCAAAGCTAGTAATAAATTTCAGGTGTAGTCATAGCAAGGCCTTATCCTTATGGAATATTGTGTATGGTGGATCAGCCATTAAGGCCTCCAGTTCATATACCCTTTTGGCTGAGGTGATGGCAACTAGGAAGGTGACCTTCACTGACAGGTAAAAACACAGAATATGTAGCTAGCGGTTTGAAGGGAGGTTAGTGAGTACCGAGTACCCAGGGAGCAAAGACATGTCACCCTGGAGTCTTTCAACGAGTGACTCATCTGTCTTTTGCGTGAAAACAATTAGCCTAATTGAACGGTAAATCCTTAACCACATTAACCTCCAACCTGAAGAGAATAAAGAGGTTCTGGCCACTAGTTTGGCCTCATCTATAAGGACTTGAAATTAAGTCCTGTCTTCCTGATGCAACTTGTCCTAAAAGTCCAGGAATTTAGAATCCTTCAGGAAATCGTATTTGTTGAAAAAAGTTTGAAAATTTGAGATCCTAAACTGCAGGTGGATAGATGTAAAGACCTTTCTCTGCATAAGATCAAGACGCTTGGCCTCCTTTCTGTGCGGGTGGCCCTTGGGTGTTGGTGCCTGGATCTTTCAGTTGCCACCTGGAACACCAAGCAGTTCAGGCCAGGGTGGATGAACAAGAACTCTGCTCTCTTAGTTTGGACAAAGTATCCCTTCTCTGGCCTATCAAGGATAGGGACACAGGTAGCGGGTTTGTACCACACAGCCCTTACCTGTTCTATCATGGCTTCGTTTACCAGGAAAGCAACCTGACTGGAGCCCATAGGCTACAGGATATTCAGGAGCTTATGCTCATGGTTCTGGACCTCTTCTAAGGAGATTTGAAACTCTTCCACTACTCACTGTGAAAGCTCTTGGAACTATGATTGTCCAGGGGAGACAGAGAGGCTGAAGCAACCACCCCATTGGATAACAAGGATGATACCCTTGTTGGAACTGGTGGTACCTGAGGATCTGGCTCATCTTCCTCTTCTTCTAGTGACTTAGGGGGTTCAGACTAGCCCGTTGGATAAGATTCCCTTTTGGAATAGATGGATTCTGGGTAATGCACATAAGAGTGCCAAGGGCCCCAATAAGGCAAGTATGAGGGGTTGAAGAGGGTTGTGGTTGTTCCTAAGACACTGGATACCAACTGTTCTGAGGAGGAAGTTCCTGCCTGTGTGGCCAAGGCCTGTTCCACAAAATTCTCAACCCCGTCTGGGCTGAATACCCTGTCTGGAGAGGAAGCTGGCTTCACAAGCACAACCGACTCTCCAGAAAATGAAAAGGTTGGATTTGGGTTCACAAGCAGTGCCGATGGATCTGTGAAGAGGAAATAGTTGCTAGTGCATGGGCCCAGGGATAAACTTCTCCAAAAGTCCTGGATTCCCACAGGCATTTGTATCTCCGTGGGAGAACTGGTCCCAATAACAAGGGAGATTGTGGGTGGGGGAAGAGGAAGATTTTGTCAGGAGTGGTATAAGTCACTGGTACCTTTGGAGACTGTGATGTATCACTCCATACTACTGGAGAAGGTGTAGACAGTGCCTCCTTATGGGTCCATGATGGTACTGCTGGTGAATGAGACTAACCTCACAATCTTCGGTGGTACCAGCAGTTCCTGATCTTTCGGGTCTCAGTATTTCATTTTAGGTAGCATGGCAGTCGGTATCAAAGCCAGTGCACAGGCTGGTGATGCAGTTTTGCTCCTATGAATCTGCTGAACATACCTATGCAACTTAGAAGGATCTAAGACCTTATGACTTGGGTGTGAGGGCTCACCTGACCTGGAGGGAGTCAGGGAGGGCTCTCTCCTCTTAGAAGGTCTAGGAGGGGAATCTATTTTTGCGTGAGAAGAGTAAGGGGTACTCTATGTGGGGTCCCAGTCAAAAGGTCCTTCTGTCTACCCCTTTCCCTTCTGGAATCAGACATAGAACTAGGGGATATGCTCTTTGTCAAATCTGGCCAGTGTATGGGGTGGGAGGGTTTCCCCACCCCCGCGCATGGGTCTGGCTGGGGCCTTATTGTCTGCTCCATAAGGTGTTTCCAAAGTTGAACCTCTTGCATCTGCTGTGTTTGTTTGGGGAAGGAGCAGCAGATACTGCACTTGGCAGAGATAGTAGAGGCAACACTGGTGGTCATCTCTGAGCAAAAAGGAGTGGAGGTAGGAAATACAGTTTTTGAAGCCTAGAATCTTGGTCATAATCCAAGTCCCGCACCAGGAGACACTAACACTAGCTAAACTAGAACTATAAAAACACTAACAAAACTAAGAACAGTATAAAAAAACACCTTTGAATAGTTACAGGTAGAAGTGAAAAGAGAAGCTGTGGTCACTCAAGGATTCCAACTCAGGCCATGCAGCAGTAAGAAGGGATTGGAGAGACTGTTGGTTTGCTCTGTCCCTTATGCCCTCAGTGCAGAGCATGAGGAGTCCAGGGCCACAGCTGTGGACCAGCAGACACTACTTGCAGGAATTCTCCAGTCTCTGGCGTATGGAACACATGCATACTCACAGTGGAATACACATAGGGACCAGCACTTGAAGAATATCGTCTTAGGAAGGCATGATCTCAGTTTTCATCTGAAATTTAACCTTCTCATTTTAACTAAAAGACTGAGGAAAATGTTAAAGTTGAACCAGAAACTGGAAATTGCTCCATCTGATTGAGAGATTAGATTTTCTAAATTATTGTTATTTGCTCTGCCGTTGCAGAGAATCTGGAGCCCTAACAATAATGTGACCTATCTATTCTGAAATTTCTGTTGTACATTTCTGGAGATCGGGATCTGAACCAGTTTCCAAAAATCATCTGCCCAACTTTGCAAGCTAGAAGTTCAAACACTAACCAATTCTATTAACCAGGCTAAAACCACAGCTATAACTCTTTGAGGTGGGGATTGTCTTTTTGTTATGTGTCTGATCAGGCCCCCTAGGCTAGGCATTGCCAAAATAAAAATATACCTTTTATGTCATGTCTTGGAAAGAGCAATTTCTTTACATGGTGCCATCTTGTGGAAGGAACTGAAGATACACATTAACACTGATAGGTTTCAGAATAGCAGCCGTTAGTCTATATCCGCAAAAAGAACAGGAGTACTTGTGGCACCTTAGAGACTAACAAATTTATTTGAGCATAAGCAGTTGGTAGGACAACTCCCACCTTTTCATGTTCTCTGTATGTGTATATATATCTCCTTACTATATGTTCCATTCTATGCATCTGATGAAGTGGGCTATAGCCCACGAAAGCTTATGCTCAAATAAATTTGTTAGTCTCTAAGGTGCCACAAGTACTCCTGTTTTTATTGACACTGATGTTGATACAGCAGGAAAATGAGGACAGACACATGCATGGAATTAAGTGGCAGGCTCCAACTTTTATTAAACTTTTTAACACAAGGGAGGGGCACTACCCACCCATCCCCCCTACAATCCTATAACCGAGTATTGAATTGGTTCCAGTGCAGGAGTTACAGGGCTCCTTACCATATACCCCATAACTGGCGCAAAGATTACAGGGCTCCTTACAATGTAACCCATAATTGGTGCCAGGGTTAAAAGGCGCCTTACCATATATCCCATAATTGGTGCTAGGGTTACAGGGCTCCTTACCATATAACTAGGGCCATACCAAATTCACGGCCATGAAAAATGTGTCACGGACTGTAAAATCTGGTCTCCCCCACATGAAATCTGGTATTTTGTGTGTTTTACCTATACTATACACATTTCATGGGGGGGAGGGGAACCATTTCTCAAACTGGGGGTCCTGACCCAAAAGGGAGTTGCAGGGGGTCGCCAGGTTATTTGGGGTGGGGGATGGGGTGTCATGGTATTGCCTTCAGAGATGGGAGGCTAGAGGGCGGTGGCTAGAGGGCTGGGCACCCAGCTCTGAAGGCAGCGCCCCACCGGCAGCAGCGCAGAAGGATGGCAATACTATACCATGCCACCCTTAATTCTGTGCTGCTGCTTTCAGAGCTGGGTGGCCAGATAGTGGCGGCTGCTGACCGAGGGTCCAGCTCTGAAGGCAGCAGAACAGAAGTGAGGGTGGCATTACCACATACCATGCCATCCTTACTTCTGCGCTGCTGCTGCCAGAGATAAAAGACCTGGGATTTTGGTGATGAGCCTTGGGCTCATGATAGGGTGATACCTTGTGGCTTTTGTGGGCCAAGGTCTGACCTTGTGGCCCTTGTGGGTTAGAGTCCCGACCCTGCCCATCACCAAAATCACAGATCTTTTATCTCTGGGAACTATTCATTTTATTCTCTTAACTAGTCTGGAAATCGTCCACAGGGGGTGCCAGTGACTAGCTTGGTCGTTGCCCCAACACTCAAGCACACTGCCTATATCACAGTTCCTGTCCAATCCATTCCCTCACATCCTGTAATGGACATAAGTCCTGTAACACCTCAATTTGCTGCATCTGCCATGGGCCAAAACCACCTGCAGCCACTGATGTGGCTTCCCCAATCCTGAAAGAATGAATACCACATTGTTTGGTGTCAAGACAGCAGTAGCTCAAGGTTTTTCCCAATACTGTGCTAAATTGGTACTTTGTCAGGCAGCTGTCATTACACTGTCTGAAGAGCAGTCCCAGCTGCAGGCTCCAGATTTTTAGCAAGACTCTTATTGCCTTTACATTGCCCCATCTGCACATTCCTTCAACACCACAAAAGCCCCCTTCCCCCTCTGGTCTGATTTTTGAGTTCCAAATGCAGGGACACTGCTCCTGCAGAGAGTTGCACATCTTTTACATTTAACACACAGTGGGACCTGTCCGCAGCTTCCATAGGCATCAGCTCACTCACTCTAAAAGAGCCAAAGAGGGCAACAACAAATACTGCCTTAAATAAAATGGTCTCTTTCCCACAGTTGCAGACCCAGGGCCGAGCCTGTAATAATCCTGTCAGGGTTTCCAGTGTTATGAGTAACCTGTTGTTCCTCTGGTACCCCTCTCTCCTGGCCTACCCTTCAAAGAGTTTCCACTATAAAAATGCCCACATAGGTCTGGGAAACCCACCAACCTATTCCATAAGACAGGCATGCTGGCTGGAGAGAGATAATGGACGGAGAAATCACGGTGGGTCAAAGACACCACATATCACACAACCTGATGTGTAGATATGGGCCCTCACTGTGAAGCTCTTCCTGTGCCCGAAATTCCCTCAACTGTAAAAGGCCGGCCTTATAGGCCTACAGAGCAACAGAGTCATCTACTAGTCCCACAGCTGTCTTGAGCCAAGGTTCCAGAGTTGTTGGGGCATCACCCATAGATCCTTGCTGGCCAACAGGGCAAATTCCCAGAATCTATCAGCCTGAAATCAAGATGGAGCATTGGCAACACCATTAACCAGGACATGCAATGCATGAAAAAGGATGTTAAACCACAAGAGTGTAAAACCAAGGCCTTCACCAGCCTCATTACCCTGAGCAGTCTCAGTTGACTGGCTGTTTACAATGTGGGCCACAGATTGGTTGTCACACCAGAAACAGACTTTTTTGTTCTGAATGTTTGTTTCTCAAATAGTGAATGCCCCAAGCCACCCACCTTTCTGACCACCTCTGTGCACACCACCCTCCTTGAAAGTAAAACTCCAAACCTATGCCTCCTGAGTCATCAGACTGTACCTGTACTTCAGTTTTGAGTCATCAATCCGAATGCCATATTGAAATCCCATCAAACTCTTTCCGGTATTTTTCCCCACACTTCTAAATCTTCTTTCATCACCTCTAAATCTTCTGTCATTCACACTCCAGAGAAGGCCAATACCAGATGGGCACAAAATGCCTGACTGGGAGCCACCACCCAGCATGCAAAGTTTTCTTTGCCCCTTTGAGAGCCTGTATCAGTGCCCTGACCGATTCCAACTTCTCTGTCCCAACTAGGAAGGACACACTCTTCTGACTCACCACCATGTGCACAATGAACTATTCCAGCTCTTATCTAGCTGCTCCCCTTGACCTGTGACTCTCCTCTTGATATGGGAAAAATTCCCTAGACTCAATTTTGTAATCCTAACCTCCATTTTTGTGTCTCTGTCTTCCCTATTGAATAAGCAGGAGTCACTTCAACTAGAACTGCAGGTCACTTGACATTGGATGTTATAGGTCACATGACTAGAGCTGAACAATCTCTGGGCTGAGGATGCCCAAGAGTGAAAAATCACATAAAAATGACGTATGGCCACAAAAGAGCCCAAATCTGGTGCATGAGCAGTAGGGATAGATAAAGGAATCATGGCTCTGAGGTAAACAGCAGCAGTGAGCATGGGAGGCGGGTGAAGCTTCCCCTTGGAGACTAGCCCCCTGCCCTGCCTCTTCCAGCCGAGGCCCCTGCTCACTGCTTTCAGCTCCCTCCCACCTCCCCTGTGGCCCCAGCCAGAGGAGGGGAGGAGCAAGCGGGGCAGGGCCCAGGGGGAGGGGCTGAGAGCTTAGGGCTCCCGGAGCCCCTCCCCCATACCGCTTCTTCCCATGGCCCCGCCCATGGCCCCACCTCCATTCTGCCTATGGCCCAGTCTCACCTCTTACCCTGTGGCCTCTGCCCCTCTTCCACACCCACTCTGCCTCTTCTCACTCAAGGCCCTGGCCCACTTGCTCCTCCCCTCCCCCGGCTGCAGCCTCAAAAAAGCTCTGTGCCCCTGCTGGGGCTATGGTGGGGAGCGAGAGCTCCTCCAGCCCTGGGGCCATGGCAGGGGGAGATTTTTCCAGGGACCCCAAATCCACCACTGTTCCCCCACCCCACAGCATGAGGTTTGGGGAGGCTTAGCCACCCCTGGCCTCCATTACGTGCCACCCATGGCAGTGAGCATGTGCAAGGATACCAGTAGCAGCTACTGAGTGTGTGCAGTACGGGGTGAGAGGAAGGTCAGCTAGCTGACTAGCCGGCTGGCCACAGCTTGTCCACATTGGTTATAACTTGTCTAAAGGTCAGAGCTGTCCATCAGAATTCTGAGGTAATGGTTGGTACTGAGCATGTGCAAATGAGATAATTGTTTAAAAGGTATATAAGGCTATGTCTACACTACAAAGGTAAGTCAACCTATGTTAGGTTGACTTACAGCCACCACATTAATCTGGGAGCGGGGAGGAAAGCCACTCAGGGCTTCTCGCCTCTGCGCTTCCAGACAGGAGCAGGGAGGGAGCCGCCTGGGACTTCTTGCCTCTGGCAGGCAGATCCGCGCCAGAAGTCCGGTTGGCTGCTATGCTCCCACCAGGGCGCAGAAACCCAGAACCCAAGGGGCAGCAGGGCTCCCAGCAGGGAGTGGGGAGCCTGGGCAGCAGCCCAACTTGGAGTGGAGACTGGGTAGCAGCCAAGGAGCTGGCTTACAAGAATGACAGCGAACAGCCAATGTAAGGACCGCAGTGTCTACACAGACACTGCGTCACCTTAACTACACAAAAATAAGCCCTACACCTCTCGTTGAGATGATTTTATTATGTCAGCATAGCAGGGCAGTTATATCAGTGGGAGAAACATTTCAGTGTGAACACCTGCACTGTTTTGTCGACAAAACTGTGTAGCATAGACAAGGCCTAAGAAAGTCCAGATAGAACAGTATATAAAAGGACAGCTGCCCGCAGGCAGAAGTCAGTCAGAAGCCAGCAAGAAGAGTTGCTGGAAGAACTGCTAGAGCAGTGGGTCTCCAACTTTTTGCATTGGTGACCCCTTTCACACAGCAAGCCTCTGAGTGTGACACCCCCCTTAGAAATTAAAAACATTTTTATATTTAAAACTATATTAAATGCTAAATTCAAACCCTATTGCTTAAAATGAATTTATCTTTTCTCACTGCTTTTAAATTAAGACAAAAACACATTTTATCAAATTATGGTTATAAGCAGAGAAGTAATTTTTATGTAGAATTTTATTTTAATACTTGACAGCAAATAATCAACAGAAGAAGCTAAAAATCAGTGAGATGGATGATGCTGTTTATTTGACACAAGAAGTTTTATTCTTGGTGTTGTTTTAGAAAGGGCGCATCTGATGTCATCCTTCAAATCAAGCTGGTTTTGCGATTTTGTCTTTATTGTGAAGTCTGGAGAATCCACTCTCACATTTGTAGGTAGCAGGAAATTGCAGAAGGTCTCTGGGCCATTTCGCTCACTAGTGGGAATTCACTTGCAACTGAGCACCAGAACTGGTTGGGAGGCAGCTGTGTGAATTTTGCTTTCACTTCATCATCGATCATGTTGACAAACTTCCTGAGCATGAATATCTTCAGTAGATAGCTGCTCAGCCGTCACACTGAAAAAGTTCTTCACCAGGGAATGAAATGCTTTTGGTAGCACTGGAAAGTAGCACAAGAACTCCTCATGAAGTGCTTTCAGATGTTCACTAATAGCTGACTTGAGAGCACTATTGATTTCCTCCTCCTCGCTAAATGAGGTAAGTGTAGGAAACAGGGGCGGCTCCAGGCACCAGCACGCCAAGTGCGTGCTTGGGGTGGCAAGCCACAGGGAACGCTCTGCTGGTCGCCGTGAGGGCGGCATGCCTGCGGAGAGTCTGCTGGTCCCGCGGCTTCGGCGGACCTCCCACAGGCTGCCGCAGAATTTGCGGGACCCGGGACCTCCCGCAGGCAAGCCGCCTAAGGCAGCCTGCCTGCCGTGCTTGGGGTGGGAAAATGCCTAGAGCCGCCCCTGGTAGGAAACATGCCTTTTCTGTGTCCAACTTCTTGCACCACAGATCCAACTTCATCTGGAAGGCTCTGATTTTATTAGTTAAGTCTATTAATGTTGAACATTTCCCCTGAAGGGACAGATTGAGGTCATTAAAGCTATCAAAGATATCAACTAGGTATGCCAAGCAGAGAAGCCATTTCTTGTCACTGAACTTTTTGTTCAGCTCATTTCTCTTTTTGCAGAAAAAACTCCATCTCTTTACACAGTATAAAAATGCGCTTTAATGTGCATCCCTAGAAAGCCATTGGACTTGAGCTTGGAAAAGAGGAAACTAAGGGGGGATATGATAGAAGTATATAAAATCATGAGTGATGTGGAGAAAGTGAATAAGGAAAAGTTATTTACTTGTTCCCATAATATAAGAACTAGGGGCCACCAAATGAAATTAATGGGCAGCAGATTTAAAACAAATAAAAGGAATTTCTTCTTCACACAGCACACAGTCAACTTGTGGAACTCCTTGCCTGAGGAGGTCGTGAAGGCTAGGACTATAACAGTGTTTAAAAGAGAACTGGACAAATTCATGGAGGTTAAGTCCATTAATGTCTATTAGCCAGGATGGGTAAGAAATAGTGTCCCTAGCCTCTATTTGTCAGAGGGTGTTAATGGACGGCAGGAGAGAGATCACTTGATCATTACCTGTTAGGTTTACCCCCTCTGGGACACTTGGCATTGGCCACTGTCGATAGACAGGATACTGGGCTGGATGGACCTTTGGTCTGATCCAGTGCAGCCATTTTTATGAGTGTGGAAAAGCAGAACTTCATATACACCACCAATTTCGTTGCAGAGCTCTTGGAAGAGATGACTATTCAGACCATATGCTTTAATGTAGTTCATTGCTTGTATAACGACATCCAGCACAGCATTAAGGCACATTGGCAATGTCTTTGCAACTAGGACTTGATGATGGATTCCAAAATGAGCAGGACCATCCTTACCCATACACAAACTACGCAGCTGCAGAGGGCACAGAAAATTTGGGGCAATTGGTGCTCTACACAGCTGCGTGCTACTCCAGCAGCCAGCCCAATCCCCCAGCTGAAAGCTGCCCCTGCTCCCACCCCACGCCCACTCCACCCCTTCCCCATAGCCCCCGCCCCTGCTCTGCCCCCGTCTCTTCCCGCCCCTGCTCTGCCCAAGTCCCACCCCCAATCCACCCCTTCACAGGAAGAGTCAACACGGTTTTAGTAAAGGGAAATCACGCCTCACCAATCTACTAGAATTCTTTGAGGCAATCAGTGGATATAGTGTATTTAGATTTTCAGAAAGCCTTTGACAAGGTTCCTCACCAAAGGCTCTTATGCAAAGTATGCTGCCTCAGGATAAGAGGGAAGATGCTCTCATGGATTGGTAACTGGTTAAAAGATAGGAAACAAAGTGTAGGTATATATGGTCAGTTTTCAGACTGGAGAGAGGTAAATAGTGGTATCCTCCAGGGGTCTGTTGTGGGACCAGTCCTGTTCAACATATTCATAAATGATCTGGAAAGAGGGGTAAACAGTGAGGTGGCAAAATTTGCAGATAATACAAAATTACTAAAGAAAGTTAAGACCCAGGCAGGCTGAGAAGAGCTACAAAAAGATCTCTCAAAACTAGGTGACTAGGCAACCAAATGGCAGATTGCATTTATCAACATTAAATTTCAAGTAATGCATATTGGATAGCATAGCCCCAACTATACCTATAAAATAATGGGGTCTAAATTAGCTGTTACCACTCAAGAAAGAGATCTTGGAGTCATTGTGGATAGTTCTCTGAAAACATCCACTCAATGTGCAGCGGCAGTCTAAAAAGTGAACAAAATGCTGGGAATAATTAAGAAGGGGATAGAAAACAGGACAGAAAATATGTTGCCTCTATATGAATCCCTGGTATGCCCACATCTTGAAAACTGTGTGCAGATGTGGTCGCCCCATCTCAAAAAAAGATATATTGGAATTGGAAAAGGTTCAGAAAAGCTCAACAAAAATTATTAGGGATATGGAACGGCTTCCGTATGAGGAGAGATTAATAAGACTGGGACTTAGCTTGAAAATGAGACAGCTGAGGGGAGATATGATTGAGGTCTATAAAATCATGACTAGTGTAGAGAAAGTAGATAAGGAAGTGTTGTTTACTACTTCTTATAAACAGAAGAACTAGGGGTCACCATATGAAATTAATAGGCAGCAGGTTTAAAACAAACAAAAGGAAGTATTTCTTCACACAATGCACAGTCAAGCTGTGGAACTCCTTGCCAGAGGATATTGTGAAGGCCAAGACCGTAACCGCGCTCAAAAAAGAACTAAATAAATTCATGGCTGTTAGCCAGGATGGGCAGGAATGGTGTCCCTAGCCTCTGTTTGCCAAAAGCTGGGAATGAGCGACAGGGGATGGATCGCTTGATGATTCCCTGTTTGTTCATTCCCTCTGGGGCACCTGGCATAGGATACTATCAGAAGACAGGATACTGGGCTAGATGGACCTTTGGTCTGACCCAGTAGGGCTGTCATAAACATACAGCTAAGGGTAGCATAGAATCCCTCTTAACCCTTTACAGGGTTAATTCCTCTTTTACCTGTAAAGGGTTAAGAAGCTCAGATAACCTGGTTGGCCCTTGACCAAAAGGACCAATAAGGGGAGAAGATATTTTCAAATCTGTGAGGGAAGGTTTTTTGTTTGTGTCTTTTGTTTTGTTCTCTCGGAGTCAGCAAAGGAACCAGGGCAGGGTAAATACATCTCCCTAAACTATCTCTGGACTAAGCATCTACTGTTGCAGAAATAGTAAGTAATAGCAAAAAAATGCATTAGATTATCTTTTGTTTTAGGTTGTGAATTTTCCCTGTGATAAGAGGGAGGTTTATCCCTGTTTTCGTAACTTTAAAGTTTTGCCTAGAGGGGAAATCCTCTGTGTTTGGAATCTTTTTGTTACCCTGTAAAGTTATCTTCCATCCTGATTTTACAGAGGTGATTCTTTTATTTTATTTTTTTTAAACAAAACTTCTTTTAAGAACCTGATTGTTTTTCAGTGTCCTAAAGAACCAGGGGTTTTGATCTGTGCTCAATTTGTAACCAATTGGTTAGGATATTATTCTCAAGCCTCCCCAGGAAAGGGGGTGTAGAGGCTTTGGGGGATATTTTGGGGGTGAATAGGATTCCAAGTGGTCCTTTCCCTGATTCTTTGTCTAAATTACTTGGTGGTTGCAGCATACTGTTCAAGAACAAGGTGGAACTTGTGCCTTGGGAAAGTTTTAACCTAAGCTGGTAAAAATAAGCTTAGGGGGTCTTTCATGTGGGTCCCCACATCTGTATCCCAGAGTTCAGAGTGGGGAAGGAACCCTGACAAGGGCCATTCTTATGTGACTCTTGGCCTCCACCCTACTGAGTAGTCGGAGAGGAAGGGGCTGAGGGAACAGCCCCAGCATAGACAGGACTGGCTAAAGATTCAGCCCTCAGTCCTCCTCTGTCACAGATGCATGACATGACCCTTAGGATTTCCAATTTTGGTTGATGTAGTCCTGGAGATTTCATCACATGACAATCTAATTCCTGGAGACGCCAGGCCAATCCTGGAGAGTTGGCAACCCTAGGACCCTTGGGCTTCCCACTCAATAGGAGGAGAGGTAGAAACAGGTCTCCTAGAGCTGGCTCCAGCAGTGCTGTCTGGGCAGAGTCAGGTCCTTCCTTGTCACCCTAATGATATCATGTTACCCTCACCTCTCCCAGCACTTCCCCTCCAGCAGGGGGAGCGGGGAGGGCCACAGCAGGAAACTGCTCCGATCAGGCCACTCACAGCTGCACCATGTGGCCCCCAGCCTCCCACCCTCCCCTGCATGAGGAGGAAGGGCCTTGGCTTCAGACTCAACCTGGGCTGCACTCTTCCAGAACCCAGGGCCCGCAGCACTGAGCCTTGTGGAACTCTACAAACCAGTGCCCGAGGTGAAGGAGCAATGACCCATCACAACCTTCTGAAGGGAAAGGACTAGACCCAGCACATTACAGTTCAGTCTCTCCTGCCAAATCTCTCAGCAACAGCCCCTGGTCAAATGCGTCAGTGCTGCTGCTCTAGTCTCATACTATTACGTTATGTTTGCCCATTTCCCATCACTAAAAGATCATTTGCAAACATGATCAGCACCCTGCAACTAGAAGATGTTTTTGGGTATGGCTTGGTTTTACATTTGCACTTTTTAGTCATTCCCATAAGAGGCTTATGTGATGCTTAACTGAAAGCCTGTTGAAGTCACTGGGTGTCTTTCCATTTATTTCAATGGGCTTTTGTTCTGGCCTATAGAGCTGCACAATTCTTATACAATACAAAGTATATCCTGTTGTATGTGTACTAAAGTTCAACCATTTTTTTTCTGCTCTCAGGACTTGGGTAGGAAGTCTGTAACATAATGCTTCAAGAAGAGTTAGACAGCTACTTTAAAGAACAAGGGGAGACCGAGAATCTATACATTTTTGAGGAAGGGACAATGACATGCAAGAATCATTATCTGAATCAGAAACAACATTTCCCACTATATAATGTATTTGACTTTGAAAGTCTACTAAAAATAAAGTGTTTTTAAATCAGTAACATTTATTTCAGTTAAACTGAGACATGACTTCAAAGTTAATACAGGATAAAAGTTAATGGAATTTGTCAAAGAAACTACTACTAAAACTTAATAAAAAATATGAATTGCACTTCCACTACATATATTACAGGCATATGTTTTTTAAAAAGAAAAAAAAAGTTAGTTTTGAATAGAATATTATGAAGGATACTGGCATGTAAAAATGACATTTTGACATAAGCCAAAACCATTAGGCTTCCCCTCCTGGAGAGAATTTTCCCTTTTTCAAGTCAGCAGTTTAAAATTTTTTAAACACACACACACACACACACACACCCTTGTTCAACTTGCTTAGCAAAGTTTACATGTACAGCTTCAGACAGTCTTCTATGCAAGCTAGAAAACTAACATTTTTGCACAGTGAATTGTAAACCATTTTCTAAGAAAATGAGTTTTTCAAATAATATTTAGTATAAATGCAAATTTTAATACACAAAACTGATTTTTTTTGGCAAAGAAACAAATAGGTTTTGATAAAGCCCTGTCTCTTCTGAATGTAAGATAAAGCACTGCTGCACCTACCAATCATACCCCAGGCCAAAGGTCACTGAAGTCAACAGAAGTCCTTCCATTGGTTTCAATGAATTTTGGATTGATGTTAACTCTAAGGAACACATGTAAACAGAGCTACCACTTATTTTTAATGAACCTGTAACCTCTCTCAATCACCACCATGCCTAATTTCCAATTTAAATTATTAGAAAAATTCTAGAAACAAGGCAAATAAAGGCCTGCAAATAGAGAATACATTTTAAGGAAGGATTTTTTTCCCCAGAGATCTTGAGCTTATTTCCAAACACATTTTATTGAATGATTATGGTCTGGAATAAGTTTTCCCTGAGTGCTCTTTTTGCCTGCTTAGAAAAATTAGAACGTGGTTTTCAAAATACTGCTTTATTGCAATTTCCTTTGAATAAACACAATTTTTTCCCAGGCAAGTTGTTCCATTCTGGTACTACTGGACTGTGCACTAAAACAAACATGGACGGTACTGCTCCAGTAGAACCACATCAGAATATTCTATTGCCAAATAGGATTATTCAGGCAGGTCTAGAAACATACTTTCTGGCCAGATCTACAAAGACAAGATGCCTCAAAGTGATTTCCTTTCATTTCAAAAGGTACAGAACTTACACCACCTCTGCTAGCAAAGATACAGTGGCACTGGTATCACTAAAGGAAGAGACTGCTTTACTATGCCTCTAAAGCTCAGACAAGAAAAGGGAACAAAGAACTGTATGATGCAGGAGAAGAGTCAGGAGCAAAATGAGAATGAACATGCTGTTTTCCATGCAGTAAAGTTGAGAAAATGAATGCCTCATGCAAGATGCAAAGTTATCATACCCTCAGTAGGTTCATTTCATGTGATCTTTAGGGGTCTAATCCCCCTTGATGCTCACCTTAGCACGAATGGAAGTTGTGTGGACACGTGGAGGAAAGCCTAGGGGCCTGATTCTGATTTCACGTATATCCTTGTCAATCAGAAGTAATTCCATGGACTTCAATAAAGTTACACCAGTCAAACCAGTGTAAGCAAGATAAAGATCACCCCCCCGACTCAAGAGGTATAATTCAAATCACAATACTAGATGATGCATTTAAACATTGCTGATTGCACTCATAATTCAGTAGTTTCTTCATTTTAAAATGTCTAGCAGTTAAAAGTGATGGCCTAGAATAGTTTATAAGCACCACTCTATACAATAGCCTAAAAAAGCAATCTAAGAAACTGTATTTACAATTAAAATAAGTATTAGACCTTTCTGGATTTTGCATTCATTCATCATAGCAGAATAATTTACATGGCTTACAGTAATAAATAATAAATAAGTCACTTAAAAGCTTTTGGAGAATACATTCTCCGTATTGGAGTACAGTACAGTTCCAGGAAGCAGCAATGAATTCTGGCTATGGTTTCTTCCTGAGGTTCCTTAGGTCGGACGGCCTTGACCAAAGCGAGATTTAGACCTGGATTTAAAATAAATAGTACATATACATGTGGAGGCACTTTTATCATGATACAGGATTAATTGTTGCTAATTATAATAGTCAGTTTGATAGTTCGCTGTTTGTATGAAACCATTTTATGACTTGTCAAAATCCTAAACCCTAAACATTCAAGTAGATCATAGAAGGGAGAAACAGTACATTATACTGTTATGCTCATTGTCCCTTTATACCATGACATCTCTAGTCACCCATTTGTATCCTCATATAAAAGATAATATTTATCAATGCTTGGCCATCAAATACCTGCTTTTCAGGGAGAAGTATCTACATACATGTGTGTGCATGTGGATGCATACAAAGTAACAGGAACTCCTTACAGGTTTCAATATGAAATGAAATCATATCAATTTTCACTGCACACCAGGCATGCTCTGGCTAAGAAAGAGCCATCCGCAGATCCATTATAAAACTTTAGTTCTAAGATTCACCACTTGACCACCAAGTTATGAGTAGAACATTGGCTCCAGTCTAAACCCTGTCATACAAGATGTCAACCTCTCAGTGATTTTTTTTCTGATACTCATGGAATAAGGATGGGGCTTTGGAACAATGCCAAATAGGTCACTGATGTTGGAATTTTTGGAAGTGGACAGAGAGAGGACTAATAGATCTGTGGGGACACTGATCCAGAAACTCAAAATTCCAGATGGGTTTACAGTGGGGAAGTCACTTCTAACCCACACACTGCAGACGGGCTGTATTGCAGCTCTGCAAGGTTGGGTTCCATTTTCCTGGCTTGACTACAAGGTTTAGTGGAGTGAGGGTGATTTTTACCTTCAAATGCACTTCACACACTGGATAGAGAGCTGATGTGAAGGGAGAGTTTGAAATGAGAAGGTGTGCCGCACGGCTAGAAAGGGTTAAACATCCTGAAAAATAAATAACCCTCAAAAGATATGTGGGGCGATAGTGTTTGTGTTTTTGTGTATTTACATATGTATGAGGAGGGTCAACGATGTAATCAACAGTCCCTGTCTGTGCTGTATTCTGATAGTTTAGAGATCAAAAGAACATCCTAGCATTTAAATGAATTGTAAATACAGGATATCTCTGTATTCATTTCTCTTTGAAATGTACTGTGAATGGTGGAGGAACAAGCAAATGGCCTTATGTTAATTTGCAGTGGTAAGTACTGGTGATGGACCTCCTTCAAAGTCATCCTAATTACCGTTTGTTCCCCAAGGAAATCTCAACTTGTCAAAGAAGACATGAAATTGTATAAAAGAACCTTGGGTCCTGATGTTGTCATCTCAGATCTGCTTAGGCTTCATGAGGGGAAGTTTGAGTCACAAGACTGATGTCCCAGTTGTGGTGGCATGCCCTGAATATGATATTTGGACATTGGACTATAACCTATGAACTATTTCTGAAAGAACTCTTTGCAACTACAAAGCTCACCATCTCTGCTATGAATCTGAATCTTAAAAACTGAACTCATGTCTGTATGTATATTGACCTTTTAACCATACTTTTTCTCTCTTGTGTTTTAATAAATTTTAGTTTAGTTACTAAGAATTGGCTGTAGCGTGAATTTGGATAACATCTGGAATAATCAATAACCTGGGAGGTAATGTGTCTGATTCTTTGGGATCGGTAGAACCTTTTCTTTTATATGATGAAATAAGATTTTCAGAAATCATCATATTTGACTTAGGTACCTGGATGGAGGCCTGAGGCTGGATCACTTTAAGGGAACTGTGTTGTTTGGACTTGAGTAACCAGTGAGGTAATAAAGAAGCTGTTTTATGCTGGCTTGGTAAATCTAAGTATTGGAATATCCACCAGCTTTTTAGGGATTGTCTGCCCCATTCTTTACAGTTCACCCTAACTGAGTGAGCCTAAATGGCTCCCCATTAGGACCCCGGTCACAGAAGGCTTTTTAAAAAAAACAAACCCAAAATACACATCTTTTTCTGCTACTTAAACAACAACTTACCTTATGTTTTTCTCTGTGCTATTTTGTCGAGCACTGACTTGCGCTGAGGCCTTAATCTGAGCTTCAAGTCTAGAGTAAATGCCACCTGCATGCTGCAGTACAGGGAGATCAAATCATTTAGCTATTCCAGTTTAATCAGTGACTTTCTAAAAGTTATTAGTTTTCAGATAACTGATTTATATTTGCAGAAGCCTTTTCCAAAAGGCTAAGATTATATTGCATCCCTTCAGAGCCCCATTGTGAAGGCGCATGAGCCTGCAATCATGCACAGTAGCCATGATCTGGCTCTGATTAAGAAAGAACCATAAAGAATTTGCATCTTGCTGTGCTCCCAGTGCCTGATACTGGGCCCTCCAAATCCTGGGTCAACAGCTTTTGAAGTAGGGACCTTTTGAAACTTTTTCTGACCAAGTGTTTTAGAAAAAATATCACTTTAAACTATTAAAACCTGATCAGAGTCATCTTAAAGCTTAAGTTTTCCAGACACCTAAAAAACTAAAACTCATTTTCTGGTACTGAAAATGCATGAATTCAAGAGATCTGCCTAAAATATCACACTAATGTTACTATAACAAAGTTTTACTTCTTTGCCTTCCTTTGACTTGACCCGGTCCATGTCTCCCAATCTCATTTTTATTAGGTGCCCTGTTATCTCACACATCCTTCGCTGATCTGCAAGTAATAAAAGAAATATCAATATTCTAAATTAAACATGAGGAAAGATTATGCATATATTACTATGATTACTACAATGATCCACTATACAGAGAAATGAGTGGCTTTATTCTCGGCTCATGTCAAAAGCATGAGCAGCTACGAGCCAAAGTACGGTCCTGATCCTGCAGTGTAATGCAGCTTCAATTGGGCTCCATGCAGGTGCAGGGATCCATCTGCATCCATTGAACTGCCAGATCTAAGAGAACGGTTTTGAGGCAGAATAGATTTCTAAAATAAATGGAAAAGCAAAGGAAACTAGGTAGTTTACTGAGACCACAGCTTTCAACTCCATACAGTAGTGAGGAAAAGTGACACAGAACAGTATGATTTTACTTCTTTATAAAGTGAGAGATAGGGAGAGAGGCATCCTCAAAGCATACATGTGGAGGCAATATTCTGTGATGAACAACTTATCACATACCTGTGCAATTTATATGCTCAGGCAATTACCACACACTTATGACCACATCACCTGCCCCCAGTCTCTCTCTCCCCCCTCCTCCCTTCCCCTCAGGACTTGTTCTGACATTCCAAACAGCTGCCATTTAAACTAAAAATATGAAACCACAGTCAAAGAACTTTTCCTTCTCCGTTCTGTAACTGTGGAACTTCTTCCCAAGTTTGCTCCTGCCAGGGGACCCAGACTATCTATTTGCATTAGTCAATCTCTCAGCATGTGAGGTGATGAATATTTTCTCTATTTTCTCTCTGTAACAAAGGTATTTTTTTCCTGTGGGAAAGAAGAGACTAGTGCTAATCTGATCCTGAGGTATCATTGCCTGGAGTGCCATCCTTGCTGCACAATTGTTTTGTGAGTTCAAGAACATTTTGAAGTTATTTTGTAGCATAACAAAGCTTGGCTGCAACTGAACTCTAGCACTTATCACAATTTTTGACTGGAACAATATATGCTATAAATAAATATTAATCAGAGTACATGCTGAGATCCAATTTAGAGATATCATCTGCAATGTTTTTTCATATTTCATGGAATCAAGTACAGAATATCTGGGCCAACAGAAAATTCAATAGATATGAGTCACTACAGGACAGAACCTCAGTTGTGTAAGTCAGCATAGGGCCATTTTATTAAGTGGAGCTGCACAAATTTCCACCAGATGGGGATCAGTCCCCAGAGGTGAGAGGAGAATATGACATCAATGCAACTATTGGCTTCAGTGGAATTACTCGCGTTTTACACTGTCATGACTGAGATCAGAATCATGCCTTCCTTCTACCATAAGCCTTTTGTTGCAAAGGATAATCTCTTTGCTCTTGCAAAGCTACATGGACAGATTAGACTCAAAATTCATGCAGAGTTGCTAATATGACTGAATAAGTATCAGTAGGCTTGTGTTAGGAATGGCAAAAGATTAAGTTCCAGACTTGAAATGGTGATGTGGTTTACCATCATTTCCAGGTTTTTTTGGTAACTGTCAATAAGCATTTAAAAAAATATAACCTAACCAAGTTTCATAATATACAGTTTTTTCCTCTAACATTAACATTATGAAAGCTAAACCAATGAAGTCTTACCGTCTTCTCTTTGAGCATCTTGGTTGAATCTCAGTGATCTAGAAGCATCCCACTTATTCTGCTGCATACTCACACTGGTAAAGAGAGAAACAAAAGTTTTGTCAGTAGTATTTTAATAAGCAGGATGTTTCACCCAGGACTTGGGAGAAATACTTACATGAATGGAGATGCATCTCGAGAATTTGACTGTCAAAAAACAGAAAAATGCATTCATGAATACATTTAAGACCAGCTGCAAAAATTAAAGAAAAATTCCTCATTAGACTGACTGAGTTGAATAGTCCATTTCACAACTCAGATTTACCTTCTCCATTGGTTTCTCCTTTTTTTGAACACTAGGTGAAGAAACTTGTTTCTTTGGATGTTTGATTAACTTCTTTGGCTTTTCTTTTCTCCCTGTTAATTAAAATAGTTTAGTAGCAAATATAATCTCAATATTTAAAACATTTAAATCACACTGGTTGAGCATAGGGACTTCCACATTCCTGCACCCATATGAGACAGTGACCTGGATATTTTCCCTCCTTGGTAAAACTATGGGGTGGATAATGATGAAATGGGACCAACATCCACAAAGCACAAAGGCAAAACCCACTCACAAGCTTCCCCTAAGAAGCATGCACAAGCTGAAGTTTACAGTGCAAAGAAATTATATGTAATATATACACTTCTTATTGTAAATATAATGTAAGCATGCATACACTGAATACATCCCTAAAAATGCAAGTAGGGACCAAAAGTCTTGATGATATCAGAACGCTTTCTGAAGTTTTCACTCTGGACATTCTCTGCCCTGTGCAGACTGATTGCTCCAACCTCTTCTGTCCCCTTTCCTTCTTTTGTGTATCCATCTAGTTAATTTCCTCTTATCATATCCCACCAAAAGGATTTAAACAACATAAGAAAATTGTGGTTCTAAACATGCCATCTATCAGGCATCAAACTCTTCACTCTGCTTGTATGTTATACCTCTTTTCCCACCCTTTGTCTTGTCTATTTAGATTGTTAGCTCTTTGGGGAAGGGGCAGTCTTTTATTCTATGTTTGTACAGAGTTTAGTACAACAGGGCACCGATCTCAGTTGACCTTTAGGCAACACTATAATAAGCACAATCAACAAACATCTCACTAATTTGCACTAATGTCTGGAAGATCCGTTGCAAGTTGAAGAATTTTGTGAATTAGCTGAATGATCAAAAAATTCTCAAGGGTAATGTAATTTGGCATTTTTTCCTGACATGTAATTTAGTTTTAACTAACACTTCATTGTTTACTAGCAAATGTTCTACTATGTGATTTGTAAAAATCTTACTACTGCACTCCAGAATTTTTGCTTAACAGATTACCTGTTTCCTGATTGAGAATTAGCAAGGTTCTGTTTGAGAGAATGTATATTATACATGCGCTATATATAAAATATCAAATAACTGAATTTTACAAGAGTTCTGCATCATTTTTACATTAAAACTTCACTCACTACATCTCACTTGTTTTGGGGGTTTCTTCCCTCTCTATCCCCCATTTAAAATTTCTCTCTCTCTCTCGCTACTTTTCTTCTGTTGTATATCTTAGCTATTTTTTCCATCTGTCTTTTTCAGTTGCTTTTCCCCATACTATATAATACTCTACCACATTTAGTTTCCTTTTCTCCAAAGACATCACTTCTAAAGAAGCGCTTTTCTGATTTTGCGCCTCTCTCTATCCATGTCAACACACCAGTCTCCATGCTCCTCTCTACCCCCACCCTCACCACTCCAAGAACAGTAGAAAGTTCTTGGCCCTAAGAGCCCTCCCTCCTCTTTCCCAAAATCCCTCGCTCTTCCACCCACCCAACTTGAAATCAAGGCCCTTCTTCACATCCTATCTGTCGTGATGGAAACTAAGAGCCACATGCCTCTTCATGCCTTTCTCTGGATTTCCTGCCATGTCTCCTGCTTGGGTGGCCAGGAGAGTGGCTAGCCCTGCAGCACTTACTTCCTGCAGGCCACATTAGGCCTTTGTATGCATGAGAGAGACTGTGCAAGTTACGGGGAAGAATCAGTGCAATCTTAGGAGAATTGAGGCAGCCTGCCTTTCACTTCGGGTCCTTACCCAGAGAAGATTGAACCAGTGTTTGCAAATGAAGGAGTGGGACCCTGCAAATGCTGCTGTAGAGGACACAGCCATATGGCTAGTAATCTGCGGCCCCACTTCTGCAACATTAATCTAGGAGGTTAAAGGAGGAATAAAACTGCTCTGGTGGCAGCCCTTCCAAGGAAGGGAATAGACCATACAGAATATGGCTTTAATCTGTCTCATAGGTATGAGAACATTGGATATGTGTACTTTCCTATTTGTGAGTGTTGACTGCTGGAGCTGATGAATGGAAGAACACAGGTAAATCTGTGTATTTCATATACGTCTCAGAGAAAAAAAAATATAAATTCAAGTGAGACATTTTGTGATAGGGTTTATTTTATTTACTTCTATTTGAAGTTCTTTTACAAAAAGAAAACTTCTGTTTTGTATTCTAATCCCTAATTACCAAGAAAGGATTCTTGTAATAACAGAGAGATAATTGTACCTGGTTTCTTGTATACTTCCTCTTCATCCCCCACTTCATCCTCAGTGACCTCTGAGCCAGTGGTATACTCCTCCTCTTCTGATAGCAATGACTGTTGTTTCTAAGCAACAGGAATAAAGTACCACAAAAGGTCACTATCTCCTCAAACTCTACAGGTTTTCCATAACATTAAAGTTTTTTGTTGCAGTTAAACAAGGCTGAGTGCCAGCTATTTTTGTTAAACTAGTTTCCAGACTTTTTTTTTTAGCTAACAGACAAGTTTCACATATTTCCAAGAGATGCCAACAGCATATTGTTACATTTGCAGGCTTCCTTGCCTACGTGTTTTACATGTACTGGGTTCTGATCTCAGTCTAGAAGTCCGGGAGAACAGCAACAATCCAAGCTGCTCTGCCCTGGGGTGAGCATTCCTGGTGTGAGGCTGCTCAATAGATGGAGGGTTGTGTCGGATAAGTTGCACTGGCCTGTGCCCATAGAGGTGATTCAAAATCAGCATGTTTGAAGGTCATCATAGAGGCAAATGGCAGAAGGTACCCACACTCTTCATTTCATTAGCTTATATTATCCTCTCTGTATTTTGCAATCAAAGCCCTTTGGGTAGTGACCTTCTTTACTATGTTTGTACAGAGCCCAGCACAGCTGAGCCCCAATTGCTACTGTAAGACAAATTAGTAAGTGAGATGCAATGTTGCTTTCACTAATATGTGTACACACATGCACCACACATGAAGAGGTACTCATCAAGCACCACACACTATGCTCCTGTATGGAGCTATATACATTTGTTTTTATATGTTGAGCCAGATCCTCAGCTCTAAGACAGACCCTTGCATTAATGGAGCAATACAAAGGGGCCCCAAAATTAGCATAATCAGATTCCAATCAATTCTCCTAGCGCATATCCAACTCTGTGCCACCCCCTTTACAAGCCCCAGCACAGGTAACATACTGGGGTGTGACTGGATCATTGCTGCTTTCTGGCTTGGCAGCAGTGCAGGATTGAGCTCATCAGCCTATATTTCCAAGAATGACTAGTGATCCTGGGTACCCCATCTGGTGCACTTTAAAAAGCCCTGCTTTTTGGAGGGTGGGTGCACAGTACTTTCTGAAAAATCAGGCCCCTATAAAGGGGTCTCAAGTGGGGCACCCAAGTCATTAGTCATTTTTGAAAGTTTAGGCCATTGTCCTCAGCACAATGCAGTGTGGAAGACTGATGTTTGCCTGTCATTTATCAAGTAATTTAAAATAAGAAAATTTAATTCTTTTTAAATTAGTCCATAACAAACCCTGCTCCGCTGTAGAATAAAAGAAGATATATATTGTTTTCCTTTTTTAAAAAAGTACTCTTATTGTAGTTAGCAAGTTTGCTGTAGGATCTTATTTTGGAACATATATCTCAGAGTCCTATTAAATTAAGTATGCCAGCCCCAGCACTTTCAAACTGTGAATCCCCCGTCTATGACAATGACTAGCAAAGGAAACTCAGCAATAAGAGGAAGGAAGAAAATTTACAGGACTACAGCCACCTAAAGATTTCATTGTAATATTTGAAAAAGAAAATAAGATTTTTAAACAAGACATTGATTACATTAACATTTAACCTCCAGATCTGCTACACTTATAAAGTAATTACTGTAGCATCTCCACATATACAGTGTTTAGAGCTCACACTGAAATATGAGTTATTCTATCATTTAAAAATTAAAGCAGAAATAGGAAAAGTGGCAGTGACATCAAGATTATTTGTTAACATAAAAGAGCAACAAACATTTTAAACACATTAAAATTTAAAGTAGGATTAACTAGGTATTTTACTAACCAGCTGTAGAGTCCAGTTTTTCAGAGAAAGAAACTAGAAACAAAAGGCAGAGAAGTGGTCAAGTTAATATACACTGTGAAACAAAGTAAGAGATTCAAATGGATTTATAAAAAACTATGAGTATATGTTCTAGTAAACTACATCCTGGATTCTACAAGGAATTGTTCACATTTAACTTTATATATGTGAGTAGCCCCACTTAAATTTTACTCAGGTGTGTAAAGTTAAGCATGTGCATAAAATCTGAATTAGTAGTCAATTAAATGTAGACATAGTAAATTAAAAGTCTTCGATAAATCCCCTTAGAATTTGCTTGAATACCTAAAGCTATGTAGCCAATAATAAACACTTATATTATGGTACAACCACCTGAGTTAACCACAAGATTCTGTCTAGGTTAGCATTTGCAAACATTTGTTCCAGTACACATTTGTGGTTTTCTCTAGGCTGTCTTACTGCTACTGGCAGTTTGAGGCCAACTGTCTGGAACTTCTGTGTTATTCAGAAGTCATGGACTGCAGTGCATGAAGATTGCAAAAATACAACAGATGGCAGAGGTTCTCTTTATACCATGGTTAGCATTATTAATGATCTATCCCAACTTGGCTTAAAGTGCACCGGTGTAATGTTGGAATTGATTCATTGGTAGGAAAGAGCTGTGTTGTGTGTTACTGGAAGAAATAATCTAGTCTATCAACAGAAGAATGGACCAATGACCTTGATATCCGTTTTCCCTTGGAAAAGGCTGTTTACACAATAAGAGGCTTTTCTGGGGACTTATGAAAATATACAAGTCCTATATGGGCTTGTACCATTACAATAGTACATATACCATTGGCACTGAAGTACTCAGTAGCTTACAAAATATCAGGCTGTGTGCTTTGTGACAAGCACGATTAGGAGGATGACGTTATGATGGTAATTATGTTTTATAAAAGTATTTTATCTATTTTAAATGTTATGCTTAATATGGGTCTTTTAAAAATCTTTGATGTTCAATACAATTTCCAATAAATGTAAAGAAAAACAAACAAAAAATACAGGCAGACCAAACAGGGAAAGGAAGTCTAAAGTTAAGAGGGCTTAATAGTGAATGCCCTGCCAGCAGCCCCACCTCACTTAATAATATATACCTATATCGCACTTTTCATCAGTAGATCTCCAAGCACTTTACAAAAGTTTAAAGTGAGGGGCTTCAACTTGAGGAACTCTTCTGATCTCAAATGTGGTATAACGAGACATGGCAGCCTCTCAAATACCCAGATTTCAATTCACTTAGCGTTATACATACCACTTTGAGCACACTGAGGAGAAGACAGCACTTGTGTCTCTACATGATTCACTTTTTATTAAAAGGATTGTGGGGTTCCTAACTAGCTTCAGTTTCTGAATGGTCTCTGTGGTGTAGATATGTGGGCATTAATTGATTTTTAACAGCTTTTGTTTAAAAAAAAAATGAAAAAAAACCCTCCCTGCTCCCCACTAGCCCACATTTTGGCCCTAAATTAGCGGGTAATGTCCCTGAAACCTAGGTTTTAGATTAGGGTTTGGTTTTTTGTTAGTTATTTTTAAAGACAGCAGTAGGTCTCGATTGGATGCGTTTTCTAAGCATCCACTATGGTCATTAACAGAGAGAAAACAACAAAACAAAAGCAGCAAATTACTCACAGCATTGATTTCTCCAGTTTTTGGGCCCCATGGTGTATTTGGTTCTAACAGCACATCACATTCAATCCCTCTCTCATCACACAGCCCAATCCCAGAATCACTATAAGGAAGAAATGTTCATGAAGTATAAGACAATGATAGTTTTTCTATTTCACAAAGCTTAGAATCTGACCTTTTTTCCTCCCCATTGTGCTATGGATAATCTGCAGAACAGCTACATGGCTAGTGTTTTGAGAAGTACCTATATGAAAATATGAATAGAGGCAAGATTGAACTGTTACGAAGATAGAATTGTTTCAAGCGTCTGCTTGAAACATGACAGATAGCAATATTTCTGTTTCTTGTCCCAATTTCTAATTAAAATACTGGAAATATATTAGTCAAGTTTTAAAAATTCTACTACATTGTCTGTTTAGAAGGGAAAAAATCAAATGTAAATTTACTCAAGTGCTAATGTCAAATGTTAAGTAATTTCAGTAGCTTTAATTCAATTTTCTCACCTATTCTGATCTTTAGAAAAAGGTACAACAACAACATCTCTATGCTGAAGCAGATCATTCAATATTTTAGTAGTTTGATATGGCAGAGTATCCCCACCTTCACCTCCAGCCGGTAAACCGATCACATGATCCCGCACTTTACAGCCCTGTCATAAGAGAGAGACTAAGTTAGATATATTGGCTTACAACAAAAACTCCTTTCACTAAATACTGCACCGAGTGATTCCATATTCTAACTCAGAACTTTCACAGTCCTCAGCACTAGGCATCTGCCACAGGACAGAGCTACATACAACTCACTGTGTGTTTCAATTGATGGGCCTGACCCTACTCCAACTAAAGTTAAATGGGAACTTCATTTTTAAACTCCCTGAGAAGCAGAACTTGGTCCAAGAGGATAGCTCCTTTTGTGCTTACTGGCCCATTCTTTAGAGAATACCCTTTCACATCCAATTTCAGCATTAAGTATCTATGGGTCAAATCATGGCCTGGTTTATGTGGTGGCAAATGGCATAAAGGACATAGGTGCCCCCTTACTCCAACCACCTGAATCACAGGTAGCAGCGCAGGAAGGGAAAGCAGCTCTGGAGAGCCTCCACATCCCCCACCCCACATGCAGGTGTGGGGAGAGACTTAGCTCCCCAACATGCCTGCCAGGGAACATATGATACACTGTGAATAGACTCAGCATGCTGTACTCCACCCCCAGAGCAGCAGAAAAGCCAGAAGGCCTGCAAGGAGTCAATCTCCCTCCTGGGCTGCTGCCCCTGACTTCAGGGATGAGTCATTGCTAAAAGTGTAACATTAAAGTAGTACCTTTGGAAGTGGAGTAGGATCAAATCGAAGAATTTTTTGGTTACAGCAGGGATATATTCCAGTGCCAGATGTACCCAATGCGCTTGCCACACCAGGATAAAGAACTGGCTGTGTGTGGTACTGGCAGTGAGAAAATTCAGTACATAGGAAAGACTATATAAAAAAAGAGATGACAGGAAATAATATTCTGTTTAGTCACATGTTGCCTGTCAAAGTCAGAATTTTGGAGTACATTAGACAGACATCAATTATTACTTCTCACAGAATGCTATGAGTCTCATATTCAAACCTGGTCAGACATTAGTCCTAATTTAGTCATACTGTTTTCATTTAAAATTCAGATATTCCAGTACAAGTTCATTTCCCATTTTTTTTCTGGCTACCTGAATTGTATTTGGCCAGGGCACAAAGAAGGAGTTTAAAAAGTTAGAGCAACAGCTGCTCCGTAGTTTTCATAACAAATCCCATTATGTTTCCCACTCTAGAAGCTATGGAGGGAAAAAAAAAAAGTCTTATTGGTCTCAAAATTGATAGATTAAATTTGGGGAAGAGGAAGGTATTTTTCTACCAAAATGAGGCCATCTGGAAAAAGAGTTCTTAATTATGAGTTAAAGCACAACCCCTCTCCATCCACCCACAAAATTGTGTTGGTTTTGTTCCCATGCTGCCACAAAACAAGTGAGTGAAAACAAGAATACCCACTTGATTACATCTTGAACAACTCAGCCAATTGATAATCCCCCAGAGGCGCCAGTACACATCTCGCCAAGATTTTAATTCCTCATAAAGACTGATCAAGTACTCATGGACTTCCCAAGTTTTATCTCTGTAATAAAAGGTGCACAGTCAGGCTGCACATTATATTGTGAAGAGATTTTAGTCCTATATTTGTATCAATGAAGTTTGCAGAGAAAAAGCAAGGTGGAGGTAGGAGAAAAACAACACACCTTCACAGAAGAGCTACCAAAGCAAGAACATGTTGTAGGACAATCAGCATTAAATTCAGACATCATGCAGCATCCCAAACTATTACCTAGCGCCAAGGGCTTTCACTACACTTATGTTAATATAAGAACAATTTCAGGACATTGCAATTCAGAGACAGACACCTCAAGCTATGAAAGTCATAAGAACTAGAAATGATGGAAAACTATCAAGTTAGCGCAAGAGCTGTCTGATGGTTAGTAAAAGTAAGAGAGAGTGTCTCTGTGGATCTCTTGCTCTCTGGGCTAGAGAAGATCTTTCTTGGTATCTAGTGGCAGGGAAGAATTGTATCATTCAAATGTTTGGAGGACATAGGGAGTAGAAGAAATCAAACACACAAAGGTTGAGGGATATTTTAACTCCTTTGCCATTTGCCTCTGCTGCTGTGGAACACATCCATGTTATTTTAAATACTGTCATTTCATTCCACACTCTGCACTTCAAATGGCAACGGAACTGGTTCCCAGGACAGTACTGGAAGTGCATTTGTTGCTACATACCAGGACACAATAGGCAGCAATGAAATGGTTTCGTAAAGATTGTAAAGTTAGATTACTTCTTGATAAATGTTTACTTTTGAGACTTTTTAAAAAAAAATAGTTTTTAAACTAGACTTGACTTAACTAGACCATACACTGTTCTAGAGAGAGAGAGAGAGAGAGAGAGACTGACTGACTTTCTTTTAAAACCCAAAAAGAGAGTATTTAGCAGTGAGGAATCTGGTCTGTGAAAGATACAATACTTTTTTTCCTCACCTTCACCCACTAACTTCATCCTGCCTTGGTTAGATTGTAAAATCTTGGGGGCAGAGGCCAACTTTTACTCTGTATTTGTACAAAGGCAAACATAATGGGTATTGACACTTAGTGTCACCTCCACATCTATTTTTGTGTAATTGTGCTGCTATGGACATGCTAGCATTAGAGCTACTATTAGTCACCATTAAGCTTAATTTGTCCTTTCTTACACTTAAATTAACTGTGCCTAGGAAGGCAGCCATAAAACAATACAAAGTAAATGCTCAGAAGCAATAAAAGAGGACAGGATTAACTTTAAGAGGCTGTACATTATATATTACACACACACACAGAGTTATGTGGCATCAACATACATAAGAATGTAACTAAGGTAACATAAGGAAGGTATTTAAAATTGGCTAATACACAATATCTTAGAATGTCAGGATAAGGCTATGGCCCCAGCTGCCACTTTAGAGAGTGCAAGATAGAACCTACTTCACTGCTCTAGTCATCAGTAAAATGGTCCTTTGGATAGAAACCTCTCCCTGTTATCGGAATAACTGACAGGAGATAATATTCAGTTAATGCATATTATTTTGAGGGCTGACACTGAACTGCTATTAGGCTGATTTTAGTCCATCAGATCTGATGAAAAATGATGGAAATTAAATTAGCAACAGTAAAACTGTTAATATAAGGGAACTAGAGTATGCCAGCCCTCATTAAGCAGAGGCAGGGAAATCCAGCCATATAGGACTGTACCTGGACTAAAACAAAAACCAAGTAAATACTTGTGGTGAGGAACTAGCCATATAACAAACAAGTTTGGAAAGCCTCTCTGACAAAATCAAAACAAAAACAAAACAAAAAACCCACCTTAACCAGTGAAGTTTATTTTTATTTGTTCTGAAACTGGTTGGGTGTTTGATTTGACATCTCCAGATCCGAGAGACAGTCAATCCAGACTCTATAGTTCAGAGTGTGGAACCATCACTCTAACAACTCATTTTGAAATGTAGCCCTTGATTCCATTTGTCTTTGGCTAAACATATTTTCAAGTCCTTAGGATGATTAAGTGATTAGCTCTGAATATTTTTAATTTAAAAAGTTTAACCCAGCAAAAACTCCCAGTGATTTCAATTGAGGTCTTGTTGGATTAACAATGATATTGTGGAATAAATTGCCAAGTACAACATAAACTCAAAAACTTTAAAGTCTAAAGAGACCATCATAATCTAGTCTGACCTCCTCCACATTGCAGTCCACAGAACCTCACCCACTGACCCACTCTTGAAATAGAGCCTTAATCTCTGGCTGAGTTACTGAATTCCTCAAATCATGGTTTAAACTTTAAGGACTTAAAGTTACAGAGAATTCACAATTTACACTAGTTTAAATCTGCAAGTGACCTGTGCCCCAGGCTACAGAGGAAGGTGAAAAACCCCCAGGGTCTTTGCCAATCTAACCTGCAGGAAAATTGCTTCCTGACTCCAAATATGTGGGCCACTTCTACACAGAGCCTAAGACCATTGGGCAGATACTATAGAGAATTCTTTCCCAGGTAACTCAAGGAGCCTTCCCCATCTAGTATCCTGTCTCTGGCTGTTGGGGATTTTTGCTACTGGCAGGTGCCGATGGGCCATTGGACAGTCCCATCATACCATCCCCTCCATAAATTTATCAAGCTCAGTCTTGAAGACAGTTAGGTGTTGTCCCTCCCCCTTGGAAGGCTGTTCCAGAACTTCACTCCTCTGATGGTTAGAAACTTTCACCTAATTTGAGTCGAAACTTGCTGATGGCCAGTTTCTTTCCATTTGTTCACGTGTCCATATTGGCGCTTAATTTAAATAAATACCAGGGAGGGAGAAGAGTTCTCACTCTGATTTATTTAGAGAGAGCAATAATCTCCCCATAGCCTTCTTTTGGTAAGGCTAAACAAGTCACGCTCTTTGAGTCTCCTCTCATATGGTAGGTTTTCCATTCCTCGGATCATTCTAGTAGCCCTTCTCTGAACTTGTTCCAGTTTGAATTCATCCTTCTTAAACATGGGAGACCAAAACTGCACACAGTATTCCAGATGGGATCTCTCCAGTGCCTTGTAGAATGGTACTAACACTTTCCTCTCTTTACTGGAAATACCTCACCTGATGCCTCCTAAGAATGCATGAGCCTTTTTCACTGCAGCATTACATTAACAGTTCATAGTCATCCTGTGATCAACCAATACCCTCAGATCTCTCTCTTCCTCTGTCACTTCCAGCTGATAAGTCCTCCACTTACAGCAAAAGTTCTTGTTGATTAATCCCTAAATGCATGACTTTGCACTTTGCACTATTAATTTTCATCCCATTTTTATTATTCCAGTTTACAAGGTCATCCAGATCTTCTTGTATATTCTGGCCCTCCTCTGTATTGGCTATACCTCCCAACTCTGTGTCATCTGCAAATTTTATTAGCACATTCTTGCTTCTTGTGCCAAGATCAGTAATAAAAATATTGAATAAGATTGGTCCCAAGACCGATCCCTGAAGATCTCCACTAGTAACCTCCCTCCAGCCTGACAGTTCACCTTTCAGTATGGCCCGTTGTTGTCTCCCTGTTAACCAGTTCCTTTTCCACCTTCTAATTCTCATATTAATCCTCATCTTCTCCAATTTAATTAATAATTTCTCATGTGGAACTATACCAAATGCCTTACTGAAATCCAGGAAGATTAGATCTACTGCATTGCCTTTGTCTAAAAAAATCAGTTATCTAAAAGAAGGAGATCAGGTTGATCTGGCACAATTTATCTTTTGGAAAAACCCTGTTGTATTTTGATCTCAATTACCATTCACCTCTACGTCCTTAACTACCTTCTCTTTTAAAATTTGTTCTAACATACCGCACACAATTGAGGTCAAACTAACATCATAGGCTCTCACAAATGGAAGGTTAAGAAAGGCAACAAGAATTAAAAAAAAGTTGTTCAGGTGATCATTGGGTATATACTACAGTTTATAAATTTTGTATTGGATGGAGTACAGTAGAACCTCAGTGTCACGAACACCAGACTTACAAACTGACCAGTCAACCACACCCCTCATTTGGAACTGAAAGAACACAATCAGGTAGCATCAGAGCCACACACACCCTCAGCAAAAAAAAAAGCAAATACAGTACAGTACTGTGTTAAATGTAAAGTACTAAACAAACAAAAAAGGAAAGCAGCGTTTTTCTTCTGCATAATAAAGATTCAAATCTGTATTGAGTCAATGTTCAGCTGTAAACTTTTTAAAAGAACAACCCCAACGTTTTGTTGAAAGTTACAATCATTTCAGAGTTACGAATAACCTCCATTCCTGGGGTGTTCATAACTGAGATTCTACTGTACTTGTTAACCTTCTAAATACATAGTATTTGTAAACATACTCAATAGGATACATGTATAGAGAAAAAGTTACGTTTTCTATGCATGAAGCACCTTATATGAACATAAATAATATTTCCATGTTGATCTATGTTGATTTTTCCTGGAACACAAGAGACTCTTCTTTCTGTTTCTTTAGTTAAAAGCTTCTTACATAAACAGCATCTACAAAAAAGTGAAACATAAAATGAAATACAACAGTATCAGTGGCACTTTGGAATGCACATGTAGCCTACATAAATGGAGTAGAAACAAAGTAAGAAAAGAACATTACTACACCTGTACAATGTTGCTGCATTTCCCCGAGAGTCTGGATTCTGGTACTCTGGATCAAACAGTCTCTCAATCTTCTTGCAGAAAAGTTTACTGTTGATAACAAACAGCCACTATTTATAAAAATTTGCTCACAACTAAACTTTGCTTTGTTTGCAGTTAATCAATAACTACATTCTGCTAGTTTAAATGAGACGTTTTAAGACGTTAGTTTCAAGATTTGACTTTTGTGAAGTTATACAATTTTCCTGTAAGAAATACAATGTGGAAAACTTGTTTCCAGTGTGGACATCTGCCACCTTTATATACATCTGGCTATAGAAGTCTGGGGTTCTGCTTTTTTAAAGTGGCCAAAAAGGACCCGATCCTACACCCACTGAGTTAATTGCAACAGTCTTGCCTTTATAAACATATTTAAGCCTTTTACTTCAGTAAACCAAGCATTACGATTCTTGGTACCTATTCTGGACTATTAAATTTCTACCCTCCCCGCCAACACTTAGCCCTCCCATTTCTTTATTGAGCCCTGTAAAGAGATTACTAGCTTCTCCTTTTCAAGGATATAACAGACACGTAACTTGTTACTATCTTGACCCACTGATAGGTGGAGGGGACACCAAGTTTTTCCTCCCCCATTTCTAAATCTATTGAAGCTACACCAAGGTCATTTCAACTATTGAAAAAAGAACTAAACTCTTCCAACTTCGCTTGCTACTGATAACATTTTGTTTTTATTTATTTTTATAAAATAAAAAAAAATGCCTATATAAAGCTCAAGGTGCCCTAACCCCAAACCTGCAGCAACATTAAAAAAGTTAAAAAAAAAAAACCAAAAACCCTCTGCTAGCCTGCCATCTACAAAAAGAGCTCCTTTCCACTCTGTCATTCCGGAAAAGCACACTCAGCCCTCTCAAAAAAAACTCTACTGAACCCACATATTAGCTCATCATCAGTCACCATGCCATCTCCAGTTAATCTCTCTGATGGATTTGGAATTGTTGCCCTCAACCCATTTTCCAAATAAACCCTGACACTCTATGATCTACACTACGAGCTGTGATTCCCCTGTTTATGTATACATACTTTTACTAGTTCTCATCAAGGTAGCAGGAGTATAATAGCAGTGGAGCTGTGGTAACATGGATAGTGGCAGCAGAGGCACAGCTTTCCAGTGCCAAACACATACCCACCTGAAGCTGGAGGGTACACAATCAGGGAAATAACATATCTAGCTTGCAGTGTAGATGCAGTCTAAGTTTCGTAAGTACTGTTTTCACAATGTGAAGCATTTTGGTGCTTTTCCACAATGTTACCTCTAGACTCTATTTCAAGTAAAGTTACCCCTCAAGTCTTTCATATACTTCTTTACTTTTTGGGTGTTTGGAGCAAGAATCTGTTCTCCCCTAGTTTGAATCCTACCTCCCTAACAATTCCTTTCTGATATATGGTAGAATCTTTACCTCTTCCTTTTGTTGTGTCTCAAGGCTCTTTCCTTGGCACTTTTGTCCTTTATCTTTTCTCACTGACAGCGGAAGAAACATATACCAATTTAGGTATCATTTATATGCAGATGACACACAACTCTACATCTCAATCAACTAACTAGCAACTTATATTGGTGCCAGTCACAACAGAACCTGACATATCTTGAAGAGCAAGGTCACTTTATGAGCACTACCTCTGTGTTTGCCTGTTAGACAATCAGCTTTTACCCTGACTATAAGCTTTCTACTACTGAATGTTTCAAAGATCACACTCTCTCTATACCTCTGGACCTTCCACTATTACTCTCCTTAACTTTAATCCTAATGCCTGTAATTCTTGACAATTAAAATGCTTTCCTACCTCATCTTCCTCGTCTGCAAGTCTATTACAACAATTAGTCTTTATCTTGATCCTAGCTCAGCTGAAATCCTTATACATGTTTTTAATTGTATTCCACTCTATTTTAGCACCATCTTTCATATCCATATGAAATTCCAACTCTAAAACTTCAGGGATTCCAGAATACTGAAACCAAACTATTCATTCTCGAGGAACTAGGAACACACTACTCCCATCCTCAGTTGTCGTCAGTGGTTCCTTACCCATCTCTCAGTCCAAAATGTCTGTTTTCAAAGCTCACTCTAACCCTCTTTCTTCATAGCCACCTACTATCCCATCCACTCAGTTGTCTTCTAATCTTGGACTCTCATGAGTTTTCACATTTGGAGAGTTGCCCTTTCACTTGTTGACTCCTATCTAGAACGTCTTACTTTCTCTTGAAATTTTGTCTTATTCTTGAGCCATTTAATGATATTGTGTATTAAGACATTTTAAAAATATATAAATGGCTAACATCACACTAATTCTTTAACAAGTCTTAACTTTTCTGACAAAATATCTAAAAAGAAACAGGAGTCTGTAGTAGAAGGTCAATAGTGATTATTAATATTAAGCTGGAGAAGAAAAATGCTACCTCTTAAATTTATCTTTTTTGTCCTTCACATCTTCCACTTCATTGTGTGTGAAAAGATCAGCTATACGCTTAAGGAGGTCACCGCTGACACAGTTCATATTGCATGGGGTGGCTATGATAGCACTCATGTTTTTGTGGCAATAATGAATACATTTTTCTACCTAGGAAGGAAAGGAGATACTATGAACACCGAAATTAATGATACACAAACCCGTATCTCAGAAGACCTATTACTTAGAAGCAGGATCCAGGACTTTGTTAGAATTAATGGTGTTTAGCAAAAACTGGTTCAGTTCAACTCTAAAAATACAATGTAATGGCTCAGAAAGCAAGTCACATTTTGTGTACATGGCTTAAATGTAACTCTGAACTACTGCCATCCTGAAGGGTCTTCGATTCTGACTACTACCCCGAATCATCTTCAGAAAGTGCCACCTCCACCATGTTCATGATCCAGAACTAGAGGCCATTTTTGTAGCTTTAACATTATATACAGCATTGCACCCACCAAATTTAGCTTTACCAGTGAACTTCAATATTTAGCATGAACTGCTAATAAATAATGACAGTTGTGACAGTAAGAAGTTGCAGTACATTAAATTCTAAGTTCCTTCCTGAACTTGGCTGCACAGTGTCTGTCTTTACTATTAAACAATTGGAAAAAGAAAAATCAAATAGATACCTCACTGGTCTGTCCATTTATATGATGAACTATAAATAAGACAAGCTCTTTATATGAATTAAGCTAGTACCTTATAGCTCTTATATAAATTAAGTACTATCTTATGGAAGTGAAAACTCAAGGTAAAACTGCATATCTACACAAAAAATATCATTAAGCAATCCTTTGTTCTCATTATATGCACATATCTCCAATTAAAGTGAATGGGCCTTAAATATGCTGACTGATGGAGAACTGCACTCCAGAGAGAAGAAGTGGCACTTAGTATAAAACAGTGGTTCTCAACCAGAGGTATGTGTACCCCAGGGGTATGCAGAGGTTTTCCAGGGGGTACATCAACTCATCTCGATATTTGCCTAGTTTTACAACAGACTACAGAAAAAGGACTAGCAAAGTCATTATAAACTAAAATTTCATATGATGACTTGTTTATACTGCTCTGTATGCCATTTTACTGAAATGTAAGTACAATATTTATAGTCCATTGATTTATTTTATTATATGGTAAAAATAAGTAAGCAAGCAATTTTTCAATAATAGCGTGCTGTGACAATTTTGTGTTTTTATGTCTGATTTTGTAAGCAAGAAGTTTTTAAGTGAGGTGACAAAGAATCCTGTGGCACCTTATAGACTAACAGACGTTTTGCAGCATGAGCTTTCGTGGGTGAATACCCACTTCTTCAGATGCAAGTGGTGGAAATTTCCTGCGGGAATATTTCCACCACTTGCATCCGAAGAAGTGGGTATTCACCCACGAAAGCTCATGCTGCAAAACGTCTGTTAGTCTATAAGGTGCCACAGGATCCTTTGTTGCTTTTACAGATCCAGACTAACACGGCTACCCCTCTGATACTTAAGTGAGGTGAAACTTGGGGTTACACAAGACAAATCAGACTCGTGAAAGGGGCACAAGTAGTCTGGAAAGGTTGAGAGCCACTGGTGTAAAACACTGAAAACGTGGAGACTTTATGTTTTCTTTAAGATAGCGGTCAAAAGTCAGATGCTGCCATTAGCTCACACAATGAAGACAGCTATTCTTTAGATTAATAACTATTCATTTGGAGGTAGATGCTGGCTCCCCTAATCACATTCAGTAGTACTTTACTCTGCAAGCAGCCCCACTGAAATCAGTGAGACTGTGCAATTATTAAATTACTACTTTTCATGAGCAAGGTGGCAGAATCTGATCCTAAGATTGTAAACTCTTTGGGACATGAACTATTTTCCCTCTCTGTTTTATACAGCTGTAAGTACACTGTCAAAGCTTAGCAAATAAGCTACTAAGGTTTATGCCGACCATTTGGTGGTAAACTGTGTTACTATGGCATGGAATTTCTCATCTCTTGTTATACTCACTAAGGAATCCATCTTCAGAAACTCAGAAGAAATAAGAATCGAAATGACATTTCCTGGTTCTAAAAGAGAAACAGCAGAACAAGGTGAAACGGTTAAGATTAATTTATTCCTTTGATAAATTGAGAATATCGTAAGAGACTCAATGCCTCTTTAAAGGAAGGTATTGTTTTAATAAACAAGTTCTTATCATTCCACTTTCCAACATGTGTCATACCTCTGATCGTTGGAAACAGAATTTCTCCCATCTATACAGGCAACCCCAAACAAAGTTACGACATGATCCCAACAATAATCATTTTCTTAGTATAAACAGGTCCTTAGTTCCTGTCCATACGTCAATTCAAACAGTTAACCAGAGCATTTTAACTGATCAAACACTGTTCCAGCTAAGCCATTTTTTTTAATAGTTTGGTTGGTCAGCACATATGCTAAAGCTAGTTAATGTTATTTTGCTGGAGCAGGGCCTGATCTAGTGACCATTCAGTGCTCCCAAATAGGAGTTTTTCCAATTGATATCAAGAGGATTTAGATCTGGACTCGACTGATTTAAATCTGCAAACAGGAAACCTTACTTTAAATCTATTTTAATCGTGTTTTATATTTACACTTTTAGGTTTTTTTCCCTAAAGATTGATTCTCATTGGTTGGTACACATTAAAACATGATAATTTGCAACTAAATATATCCTATACACTAAATCTGCTATTTATTTTTGCTAACCAGGATATCATAGATATCATGTATCTATGCACATTTATTTAAAAAGCAATAATACAGTTTAACCTTTTACTGGATGACTTATTTTTAACTTGTCAAGCTTTATTTGGATGGAAATTCAAATAAATTAGAAATGCATAAAACAATCATTTAAATGTTTTTATTAAATACAACTACCTTCAATGTGCTGGATACATAAGAAAATAGTTCATCAAAACATGTTTTGGATTCAAAACTTTATTAAACAAAGGAAGTAATATCTTTAGTTAGTGAACGGAAGTGACTGTCTGATCACTGTCGTTCAAGGTTTTAGAAGTAGAAGAGCTTATCCTCACACCTAGTTTTTATTCATAGATTCAAAAGAGGAAAACAAGCTTTCCTGCTTCAGCAACAAACATTCTGTTTAATATTTTTTGTATTTAATTTAAATGATTGTAATAGATATTGTAATAAGTTTAGGCCTTAACATAGGCTGTCAATTTCAAATTTAATTTTAAAATAGTTTAAAAATAAAAAAAAGCGCATTTTTACATTTAAATAAATTTCTGATTTTTTTTTAAATGTATTTTATTCCATCCTTGGATAGGCTTATCTAACCCATTTAAGCTACTGAAAGACCATCTCATTTACTTTAATAGAAGTAGAATCTGATTCAAAATTAAGTACAAGGGTAAAATTTTGAAAGGATTTAAGCAACTTGGGGCCTCACAATGAGAGTCAATGGGATTCTGGCTCCTGTCAATGCCAGGCTCTTAAGTCACTTAAATGCTTTTCAAAGTTTTGCCCCACGACTACCAAGACGATGATAGAATTGCTCCTTTATACTGCATTTACAATGAAGTTTTTAGGAAAGTCTCCAAATGTTGCTGTAGCAACAGTGGGAATGCTACTGTAGATTGGCCACTTGTGCGTATAACAGTGATATAATCCCGTCCAGAGTGGGTCTAGATTACCTTGGTAAAGATACCAGCTGTCAACATAGACTAGTGCTTTCACCACTGTAACCACCAGAGGAATATATTTCCCTAAAATTATCAGTAGCAGCAAGACCAGGGACTTTCTATAATGTCCAGGGAAACTGTTTTAGCACATTTCCAACAAACCAGTGTTTCTGGCCCCAGCAGACTAGGCCTAGGAGGCTGGAGTTGAATTAAGGAGGGATATTATCATCTTCCAGACAATTTTGCACATATGCTTTTAATCTGAAACACAGATCAGATAAAGCAGATAATGAATCTGCAGCAAATGAACAACAGAATTTTTTTTTTACCTAAAGTGGGTATTTCATGCACTTCATATTCCTTAGTGTTCCTTTTAACGTATCTTATCAACCAGTCAAAGATGTGAACGTCACAGTGAACTGAAATGTCCACTTCTTCCCAGCGCTGGGCATCCACAGACAGATATTCAGCAAAGTACTTCATTTCAGAAATCAAAAGATCTCGAGGACAAACAAAATCTTCCTTCAAATTTTTTGCTTCATCACACACGTGGATCACCATATTTGGCCTTGATTTAAACACAAAAACAACAACAGAAAAAGGAAAGTTACTACAACTTAAGACCAGAAACCAATTTAAAAAAAAGTCAGTGTTGATTCACGGAGATTATACCCCCCCCACACTACATGATTCGTCAGAACCTAGGTTTTTGTAAAATTTTATCTTGCAAGATAAACAAAACTTCACATTTAACTGCAGTGAGAAAGCTTCTATCTTCCCTTTCACCCCTGCATGATATTCAACGGCAAGCTATGTGCCCTGGGTTGCATGATCAAAATCTTATTCACAGGAAAAAGTGTAGATGCTAAGCCACACATTGGAACATTCACTGAGCTATATCATTGGTCACAGTTGAGTTACTGTGCAGGGAGTTGGTGCACTGTAGATTCACATCCTGGCTTGCAGTTTAGAAAAGACCTAAGAGAGCGGGAGTGAGGATTTCTGGGTGCTATTCCCAGGTTTGTCTCTGGCTCACTGTGTGATCTTGACAAATTACTTATGTTCTCTGTTCTCCTTCATTTTATAAAAGTATAAATCTATTTGCCTAGCTCACCAGGGTGCTGACATGGTTAATTAGTATGTGTAATTTTATAGAATCTTCCATCTGAAGAACTTAAAATACCTTAGAGTGTACCAATATTACCTACTTCTTAACAGGAGGTTCAAGTTCAGAATACATCAATAAAATATCAGCTTCCATGGAGACAGCAGTACAAGTCATAGGTCTAAAATAAGTGCCCTTGACAAGTAGGTCTACAAACTTTTGGAAATTAATATGCATTGGTACAATACATAATTTAAATAAACTAGCAAAATATATATATATATATATAAGGTATTCTAACTCATCACTGCAGGGTTTTTAAAAAAGACCTACAGGTAAAAAACAACACATTTAGATAATTTAATTATTTTAGGCTAGTGACCCTCTCTCACAATAATGAGCAGTATTCACATGGGAGTAAGTGCTCACTGTGACACAGAGGCTCCTAGGCAAAAGGCTTCCTGTTCTTTGCAAACAACTCTCACCTCAGACCTGACAAAACTCAGTACACCAAACATGTCTTATAGGATATTTATCCGTGAAGAGGAACATGTAACTTGTCAAGATTCATAATCATTGCAAGATGGGTAATATTTAAGAAATAACTTATTTATATCTAGTGTGCTTTATGGACTTGGAGTAAAAATTAGTCACCTGAGAATAATGTATCTTGGCAATGACCCATTCAGGCAGAAGGGAGTTGCACGTGCACGCGTCTCTCTCTCACACACACACACACTTTCAAACTCACCTCCCAATAAATACTTATGTTGTTGTTACTTCTTGTTATTTCCTGCAATGCACACATTCTCTGTAATTGTATTCTTTCAAAGTGATGTTATTTTATTTTTTGACTGGTCTATGCATTTCATAATTTTATTTCTCTCATACTTAAATTTAATTATTCGAGTAGTGAGTTCTAAAATGCCTAACCTGTCCTGGCTGGATCAATATTGGTGCACATAAAATTCATTCTGCACATGGATGGAAAAAATTAGAGGGAACATTGTCACCTCACCCTGTTTAGCCAGGGTCACTTGTTTAGCCTTGCTAAATTTCAAGACTTTCAATGGAAAGTCATCAGAGACAACTGCAAACAATTGAAACATTGTAAAATAGGAACACTACAACAAGATGGATTCACCCTGTCTATGAACAGAAACAAAAAATTGTTTCAGTACAATACAGATGAGGGAAATGTTCTCTGGTTACATCTTGAGGAACAAGGTTTCTCATGAAGAACTGAATCCTGAATCCTGTGAAGCCAGCTAGCTCTGCAACAGACTAAACGTTGAGGAGAAAACCTACTTCATTAGCTAGGAAAGGTAACTATTATTAAGTGTAGATTCACATTTTATGATTTTGTTTTGTATTGTAACTAGGGCTGTCAAGTGATTAAAAAAATTAATTGTGATAAAAAAAGAGATATACCTATGTTATAGAACTGGAAGGGACCCAGAAAGGTCATTGAGTCCAGCCCCCTGCCTTTACTAGCAGGACCAAGTACTGATTTTCCCCAGATCCCTAAATGGCCCCCTCAAGGATTGAACTCACAATCCTGGGTTTATCAGGCCAATGCTCAAACCACTGAGCTATCCTTTCCCCCTTAATTGCACTGTTAAACGTTAATAGAATACCATTTAAATATTTTTGGATATTTTCTACATTTTCAAATATATTGATTTCAATTACAGCACAGAATACAATGTGTACAGTGCTCACTTGACATTTATTTTTGATTAAAAGTATTTGCACTGTAAAAAGTATTTTTCAATTCACCTAATACAAGTACTGTGGTGCAACCACTTTATCATGAAAGTTGAACTTACAAATGTAAAATTATTTTTTTAATGCAGTTTGTTTTGTACAATGTAAAATTTTAGATGCTGCAAGTCCACTCAGTCCTACTTCTTGTTCAGCCAATCGCTCAGACGAACAAGTATGTTTATATTTGCAGGAGATAATGCTGCCCGCTTCTTGTTTACAGTGTCACCTGAAAGTGAGAACAGGCGTTCACATGGCACTGTTTTAGCCAGCATTGCAAGATACTTTATGGCCCAGATGCACTAAAAATTCATATGTCCCTTCGTGCTTTAACCACCATTCCAGGGGACATGGGTCCATGCTGATGATGGGTTCTGCTTGAGAACAATCCAAAGCAGTACGGACCGATGCACGTTCATTATCATTATCTGAGTGAGATGCCACAAGCAGAAGGTTTTCTCTCTTTTTTGGTGGTTCGGGTTCTGTAGTTCCGCATCAGAGTGTTGCTCTTTTAAGACTTCTGTTTAGCATAGCTTGCAATGCTGGCTACAAAAGTGCCAAGCAAATGCCGGTTCTCATTTTCTGGTGACATTGTAAATAAGAAGAGGGCAGCATTATCTCCTGTAAATGTAAACAAACTTGTTTGTCTCTTAGTGACTGGCTGAAAAAGAAGTAGGACTGAGTGGACTTGCAGGCTCTGAAGTTTTTTTTTGTTTTGTTTGTTTTTGAGTGCAGTTATGTAACAAAACAAATATCTACATTTGTAAGTTGCACTTTCACAATAAAGAGATTGCACTACAGAACTTGTAGGAGGTGAATTGAAAAATACTATTTCTTTTGTTTATCATATTTACAGTGCAAGTATTTATAATCGAAAACATACTCTTTGATTTCAGTTACAACACAGAATATATATGAAAATGTAGAAAAACATGCAAAATATTTTATAAATTTCAATTGGTATTCTATTTAACAGTGAGATTAAAACTGCGATTAATTTTTTTAATCCACAATTATATTTTTGAATTTTTAATCAACGGCCCTAATTGTAACCATTTGTTTCCACTGTTCTCTCTTGTTTCTAGTTAAATCTTTACTCATTCTTAAAAAGCTACTTTTGTTTTATTATAAGTATTCACAAGTGCTTGTGGTTTACAGTAAATCTGATAAACTGGGACACACTGCTCCTTTAGGGACAGAAAAATTTCTGTGAGTAACAAGTGTTGGGCAGGAGTAGACAGTTTCAGGGCTGGATATCATTGGAATGATTCAAGGGGACTCGGGACTGGAGTACACCTATGGTGAAACTACAAGACGAAGACAGGGCTGACATAGCCCAGAGGAGAATGCCTGAGTGGCTGAAAGGTTGGTGGTGTTGGGAGCTGTCTGACACCCAGCCAGGCACAGGAAAGACTCCTTCACTCTGAAGGCAGGTGTAACAAGGTGACTCTCAATCCCTAGTACCCTGAGAATTGTCACACTCACCACTGTGAATAACGGGTTCACAATCTGGTTCTTAATATTTATGTGGTAACAATTACATTTTTGAAGTCATTATAGAGCTGGGGTGGCCAAACTTACTGACCCTCTGAGCCACATACAACAATCTTTAGAAGTTTGAGAGCTGGGGTACACCAGCTGGGGCTTGGGGCTTCAGCCTCACAGGAGGTGCCTGCTGGGGTTTGGGGCTTTGGCTATGCTCCTGATGAAGCCCAAAGCCCTGGCAGGCTGCCCCGTGGGACTGAAGCCACAAGACTTCCCTCCCTGCTGGGCAGAAGCCCCTACCCCACCATCCCGCTGTAAGGCAGAGGTCCCGAGATCTCCACCCCACTCTGGTAGGGAAAGAATGGGACTGGGGGAGGGGTGCGGTTGGAAACACCATAAGCCGCAATTTAACTGCAATGTAACTTGCGAGTCACGGTTTGGCCATCCCTCTTAAAGAGGGAAGATAAATTAGGAAGTTCACAGCTGCTTTCTCTGTGGCAGTGCATTAATTTTCATAGGGAAAACTGCCTTCAAACGTCAATTTGGGATAATAGAATTATTGAAAGTCTATGAAATCTGAGTTTTCTTCACTCTGTACTGTCTGGCTTAGGAAGGTATAAATTTTAATACACAACTGTCAGTGTAGTATACGAAGAGAAAGTGATGGATTGTATAATTCTGAACTAGGATGGCAATGATTATCATTCATGAAAACTAGGTCAAACACACTCTTTCAGCGAAAATAAGCTCAAGACACACAGGAATACCTGTATATACATATACGAAATTAGATGAAACCAAAAGGTTTCGGTATACTTTTGGGGTATTCTAAGTTATTTTCTATCTGCTGTAAGTCAATGTACTGAAAATCAAAACAGTTGCGATCTAGGAGTTAAACATTTATCACCATTTGCACTGTAAGAATTGAAATCTGGATCAGGGCCTATAAAGGTAGTTGTACAACAGAACACTTACGCTTGTACTGAATTTTGAGCACACGAATAGGTCCACTGAAGTCAAGTGATAAGGTGGATGGGCCTTAGTTTATAGTCACAAATACTGTGGTTACTGTGTTGTACATTTGAGTTCCACTGACAGTTTGAAATGAGGTAGTGAGATGAAAGGTAATATTCTGCAAGCCATTTTTCCAAGTTTGAGATACAGAGATCTGTGGTGTATCATCCATCTTGCCATTAACAAAACTGTGAAAACCTGAAGTATAGGGTCTCTTCTCCCACTGCACTCAATGGCAAATTTCATGAATTGGTTTGCATAAAATGTTGGGCCAAACAGAGGCTAGTTTTTGTTACTCAACTGTCTCGGCAACTTGGATAACATTATAAATCACAAATACATATAAATCCTCTACACTGAGAATCTTCAGCAATTTTCCCACCATTGGTGTAGCATCACTGTAGCTCCAAAAGTACTGACGTTGGTGGAAGTACTAGTGGAGCATAGAAGCAGGTGTGTTCACCATGCTGTTAGATGACACTATGGTAAAACAAGAACAATTGATTAGATTACATGATGGTGAAAACACCCATGACTGATTTCCACTAGCATTCCAACTGTTGCTAGCATGGATGGAGCTGCCCAAATATTAACTGACAAATGGTGGGAAAGTTGCTGAGAATTCTGTGTGTAGACACAGCCAGAGAGATGCACATCTGTAAAGAGAAGATTTAAGTTTTACTCATATTAGCTTTACCAGATAGCAAACAATCATCATCCTACCCTTGACTTTCATCAGCATTTTCTCCGCCTTTATGCGCAGAATGTTTCTCAGCTTCTGAAGAACAATTTCTTGTGGAAGCAACACTGGACCTTCCTTCAACATAATAAAAAGCAGCATTAGAATTTGAGGCTAAACTCAGGGTCTCATATACCATTTGTTAGTGTTGCAAGTGTGTTGCTCCCATTCTGAAGAGAAGTTGTCATGATTATAACGGTCACAGGCTTCTAGAACACCTGGTTTAAAGTGGCAATCTGGGTTAAGTTACAATGAAAAGGCAGACAGTCAAATCTTTTTAGACACAGGATTAGGTGTACAGCAGACAATGAAGTCAAGGGTAATTGACCTTTACCTTGGATAAGCTTTCCTCACTAATGTACAGCACGCAGTAGGGTGTGGATCCAAAGCCCACTGAAATCAATAAGAGTATTTCCACTGACTTCAGTGGCTTTGGATCACGTCTTGAGAGCCCCAGTATGCAGCCTTCCAGATGAATTTTCTTGCGGTGATGTAATTACCCATCAAATGTGAAAAAGCCTCTTAAACTTCTTGTAAAACTGTGGCTTTGAATGTAGGGACATCGCCATCTTAAATAGTTAATGGAAAAGCCAGCCCAAGAATGCTTTGACCCTCTCATACTGTCTCCTCCTGGCTACACCAATACTGCTACATATATTGGCACTTTTTGACACAGATTAGCGTGAGACACTATTATCTCACCTCCATCATCTGGCTGGGTGAACAGAATGCTTTAAGCTGTTTTTTTCCCCTTAGTTCTTGAAGAGATTCCTGTGGACTGTGATGGATAGCAGCTCTCCCCCTCCCCCACAAGAGCTCTCCCCTATGCAGAGTCTCCTATCTGTCACCCCCATTGTTCAACATGAGGGGCTACTAGGGGAGACTGATTGTACTTGAACTGAAGTACCAAGAACAAGAGGCTGACACCAAGCTATACTTCTAATTCAGCATGGATACTGTAGATCCTCTGATGCCCCTGAGCAAAGCAGGCACTTGGTGAAAGGTATTAGCTGGGATAGAAGAGTGAAATCTAAGAAATCACCAACACAATGTTCTACTGCTCCTATGTTTTCTTTAGAAATTTTCTACTTATCTTAAAGTCACAACTATTACCACCTCCAGCAGTAAGTTTTGACATTAACATACCTGTGGCTACAAAATGCCAAGAACGTACCTGAAAGATTTAGTATAAAATCAAGTACATCATTTTAAGCAGTTCAAAACTGCCTGTTATTGTAACTACCTTTTAAAAAGCCACAAACTATAAAACGTGTACTTGAAACACTAAATGGGTTGACTCAGTTGGAAATACCTTTATTTTAGTTTATGCAGCAGTATTTGAGGCAAATTTATTTGAAGATTACTAACTACTAATTCCAGAAACAGGTTTACCAGAAAAAGAAAAACAGTGGACATGACACTATAATAAAAGTTACAGAATTTACCAGTTATGGAAATTGAATTCTGCCCAATGGAAGGCTCTTGAAACTCCCCCTGTGTATCCAGCAGAGAGGATTTGATGTACGTAGCTAGGGTTTCAACAGGACTCCCACCAGTAGCCATTAATGGATTGTACTGATTGTCAACAGGTGAACTTCCACTGCTTTTCAGTTCATCAAACCTTTTTGCACACTGTCAAGAGATAAAAAGATAGGAATATGAAGCAGATAACTGAAACTGTATCACTTTAAAGGCTGAGATTGTTTCCTGATAATAGTTTCTGCAAATTGATTGTTACATCATAGTTAAAAAAATATTAAAGCAAATGTTAAAATTGTATCATATACAGGTTAAGGAAAGAGTGTCTGTACATCTGGGTGTAGTGCTTAGATTATCCAAAAGTAGGAGGATTGGTTTAAAAGTAATAAAATACATATACCAACTCCTCCTAAATGGTCAACATTGGAGTTCTGAATTGAAACCAAACCAGCTAAGAACCTTCACACTTAATATTGATTAAACCACATGGTAACTCACTCTAAAATACCTAAGAGGTGTAGAATATCCATGCAATATGTAAGATTTACCACAGTTTCAAGACCCCACTAACATTCACACAAATTAAAGGATGGAGTTTGACTTAATCCTGCATTTCTCTCTCTTTACATCTTAAGCTTAATCTTAAAAAGGCAGTTAGATTTTTTTAAACCTAGCTCCTTTACCTATGATGTATAATACCTTAAATTACTCAAAGTAGAAATGTCTGTAAAATAAGAATATAAGAAATTAAGAATGGCCATACTGGGTCAGACCAATGGTCCAGCTAGCCCAGTATCCTGTCTTCTGACAGTGACTAGTGCCAGATGCTTCAGAGGAAATGAACACAAGAGGGCAATTTCGAGTGATCCATCCTCTGTTGTCCAGTCCCAGCTTCTGGCAGTTGGAGGTTTAGGACATCTGAAGCATGGGGTTCGGTTCCTGACCATCTTGGCTAATAACCACTTATGGACCCATCTTCCATTCATTTATTTAATTCTTTTTTGAACTCAGTTATACTTTTGGCCTTCACAACATCCCATGGTAACAAATTCCACAGATTGACTGCATTGTGTGAAGCACTTCCTTTTGTTTATTTTAAACCTGCTGCTTATTAATTTCATCAGGTGACCCTTAGCTCTTCTGATGTAAAGAGGTAAATAACACTTCCCTATTCATTTTCTCCACATCACTCATGATTTTATAGACTTCTATCATATCTCCCCTTAGTCATCCTTTTCTAAGATGAACTGCCCTAGTCTTTTTAATCTCTCCTCCTATGAAAGCTCATTCCATACCCCTAATCATTTTTGTTGCCCTTCTCTTTATCTCTACTAATTCAAATATATCTTTTTTAGAGATGGGGCTATCAGAGCTGCTTGCTGTATTCAAGATATGGGTGTACCATATAAGTGCCAGTATGATATTTTCTCTCTTATTATTTATCACTTTCCTAATGGCCCCTAACATTGTTAGCTTTTTTTGACTGATGTTGCTGAGTGGATGTTGTCAGAAAAACACATCCATGACAACTCCAAGATCCCTTTATTGAGTGGTAATAGCAAATTTGGACCCCATCATTTTGCTATATAATTGGGATTATTTTTTTCTTATGTGCATTACTCTGCACTTACCATTGAATTTCATCTGCCATTTTGTTAACCAGTCACCTGGTTTAGAGAGATCACTTTGTAACTTTTCACAGTCACCTATGGAATTAACGATCTTGAGTAATTTTGCCACCTCTGCAAATTTTGCCACCTGACTGTTCACCCCTTTTTCAAATCATTTATTAATATGTTCAACAGCACAGGTCCCAGGACAGACCCTTGGGTAACCACTGTATTTATCTCTCTCCATTGTAAAAAACTAACTATTTATTCCTACCCCTTTGTTTCATATTTTTTTTTAACTAATTACTGATCCAGGAGAGGACTTTCTCTCTCATCCCATGACTGCTTAGTTTGCTTAAAAGCTTCTGGTGTGAGATCTTGTCAAAGACTTTCAGAAAAAGTCCAACTACATTGCATTGACCAGATCACCCTACTCCACATGCTTGTTGATCGCCTCAAAGAATTCTAGCAGAAGGGAAATCGTGTCTTACCATTTACAAAAGCCGCATTGACTCTTCCCCAACATAGTGAGTTTCTCTATGTGTCTGATAATTTAAAATTCCCATTTGCACAATTATTGTTCCTTCACTTTATGGACTTTGCTCAGATTGGAAAATTTCACGTTATTTCTATTTAGTTTTCCTTTCTTGTTTTCATTACTCCTGGGGGAATTCTGTGACAAAAAATTCTACAAAATTTTGCATCTTTTGTCAAAATAACCCAATATAAACACATCAGTTTCAATTATTTTGGTAATTTATTTCAAAATACCTGTCAGCAACTATGTCTGTAACAATACAGACAACAAAAAAGATTCAGGAAATGTTTTTGACAAATAGATTCCTTATTAGACATATTAATACAGAACTCTGAGTAATAATTCAGTTAAACTACAATACAGAAATGTATTTTTCGCACCCCTCATAAGCAGTACAAAGGCTTGGGGGAGTCAGGTGTCTGGCATATCTGCCCCGTCCCCGTGTGTCCTTGCACCCACACTCAGCCACCCCTCTTCCTCCCAGCCTCATGTGTCCCTGCAACCCTACTCTGCCACCCCCTCCCCCATGTGGCCCTGAACCCCCTCCCTCCATCCCCCACATTCCCACTCCCATTCAGCCCCCGTCTCACTCTGTCTCCCACACTAGCCCTTCTGAAATCCAGTCTCTGACCCCCACAGCGGCCCCACGTGCCCAACACTGTCTGTCCACCCATATCCTGTGCCTCCTGACTTGGCCCCATGGGCAGGGTGCTGTGAGGAAGGCTGCCTCTTCTCTTCCCTATCTGCAGCTGGGGCTGGCCTGGGAATGGCTGCTGTCTGTTCTGGCACCACAGTGGCCCCTGGTGGGCAAAAGGCATAACTGCAGCACCTTTCTGGCAGAATGTATTTTCTGCAGAAAAAAATTCTGCACAGCACATGAATTCTGCGCATGCACAGCATCTCAGAATTCTCCCAGGAGTACATTTTCATGCAGTAGTGAACAGGCTAATGTTGATATATTTGGGTTACCAGAACTGCAGGGGAAAGTTAAAATGCAAACAAAATGATATTAGGCTTTTAAAAATTTAATGTGTATGTGTACAAACAGACTTAAATTTGGGCCTCACTTATTAGATGCAGATTTCAATGTAAATTAAAGGCCTTAATGCTTCAAACTACACACGAGAGTAACTTTATGTATAAGAATAGTTCCATTAAACTGAATGGGACAATTCACATGGGAGTTTGAGAGAATATATTTTAACTCTGCCAAAGTCTATTGGATAAAATGGTCACTTGAGATCATAGGGCTAAATTCACCACGGCAACTCTAACAGCCTTCTATAGAGGCTCTGCATATCCTAAAGCACAGTAACCACTTTTCTACTGACTCAGTTGAGAAAAGAGGTCAATAAAAAACATACAGGGGATTAATTTACTTATAGTAGAAAGCATTGTATCATCAGCTGAAAAATTAAGTGACAGCATCCACAACTATGAATCTCTACTAAACACTATCAGCTTGTAGGACAATAAAATTCCACATAAGCTTCAACTCTAGTCAATCATTTTTTATGCTCTAAATACAACATTATAGTGATGCCCATGAACAATGTTATAAATTAAGTGTGAGTTGCCACATTCAATTATGGAGTTTGCAACAAGATGTCTGTTTACTTGTTATTGTGAGTCACAAAGAAACAAAACTGCCTGGAATTTCACAACAAATTTTGGTCCTGGACTCAAAAGTATTTTGTTTGTCTTTTTAAAATGAACACACACAAAAATGAGAGTTGTATGATGAAGCAGTCAAGATAAAATAAATCATCCAGGTGTTTCCTTTAAACTATGTGCACTAAGCAAATTTGAATCCAAGAGTTTACAGAAAAATTTAAACAGTTAGGGCCTGATCCTAGAGATGCTGAGCGCTCCTAACTCCCACTGAAGTAGGAAGCACTCTGACTGGAAGGATCAATCTAGCTGTCCTTCCCCCTCTTTAAATACCTGTTGAAAATTGGAGCTTTGTTATTTCCAATTGGAAAGTATATCTGATCATATGCTAACACCATGTACCCCAGGAAAATTATGTTTGCTGAGAAGTATACCATAAAGTGTTTGGGGGGGGGGGGGAGTAAGGGGGAGAATATGAAGTATGTATGTGCCTTCCTTGTCATAAGACTGTATTTAACAGTGTAATCTGAAAGCTTCTTGAACCATTACAGACTCTTTCATTTCACTTAACTTGTTCTTTTGACTAATTCCCAGTAATACTGCCTTAGGCTATAAGATGCACATTCTGCATTCAAGTTATGAATTTTGTTTACTTCATATCTTGAATGTGGAGGTTTTGTAACACCTTCCTATTTGCATTTTTAACATATTGCTTAACTCTTTCAGGTCCTTTAAGTTCAAGTAACTTTACAAAACCATTCCCCCCCCTTCCAGCCCTCCTTCTGATAGAAGTGTAGTTCTCTGGATAAAGCACTGTTTAAACAGACATACTGATGGTTAATAAACTTACCTCTTTGGATGTAAATCCTGGAACCAGCCTTGCCACACTGTCCCAGTTGATAGGCTGAGGGACACCGATTAGAGAGTACAGGATCATGTCCAAAACCATTTGATTATTATCATATGGAAAGTTATTGTTTTCTGAGTATCCTCGACTCATCTTTTGGCACTAAAAGCTAGAGACACAAATGTTGTAAATATGTATACATAATGACCCATAAAGTTTAATACTGCTCATGTTTCACAGCAGCAATAATTACATGATCAGTTAAAGTACAATACATATTAATGGCAGCACTACTATTACTGTACAAAGTCAAGTACTAATATTACTACTTAAATAAATCATACAGACATCTATGCAGCCCAGATTCCATTAAAAAAGGCACACTTGCAAAGTAGTTTCTTTCAGTACCAACAGGTTTTTATCCTGATCAATACCTTAAATAGTTCTATCATAAAAAAAACCCAAAAGATTCAGCTTCATTTAGGGTTAAAAAGAAGAACACTAATGAAACTACAGCAGGCTTTGTTTTAGAAGTGGCAATTTTTAGAAACGTTAAGGCATTTGATAAAAGAAGACAACAGAAGTTATTCTGCAGATACCAAGATGAGTCATACTATAGTTTGACATCTAAATCTAAAAGGAGAGAACTATTCCTCAATAGGGAACAGGCAGTGTTATTAATCATCTTCTCTTCCTTGAAGTATGAATGAGTGAGTAGGTCAAATAGGAGACAATTCAGAAAAATCAGCAAGATAGTGGGTACCATTAATTCTTATTACAGGTTACAAGGAGTTCAGCTGGGTTTTTTTTTTTAAATATAAACCTGACAACAGTAATATAAAGTTATTAGGAAGAAATTGAGATACTGATTTTTCTAATTAGGTAGTAAATAGGAAAGACAGGAATCGGGTCTTCAAACACTACGGTATGATCCACCAGCCACAGTGTGTCAGTATAACAGATACTGTATAAAAAGTAGAGAAAACAGTCTTTTTTTAATTTAAGGTGTAAATACGAATGAGTAGCCTATTATAGTGATATACAATTACTTATTTCAGCACATGCTTTGGCCATGGAAAGTAAATAAAGGTACGCTTATGTAGAGGGAGTAGCTATTAAAACAGAAATTCCAGCACTTAAAGTGGAAATACTAGCAATTGATGAGAGCCACAAAGTGGAGATAAGAAAGAAAGAAAATGGGACAAAACTTGCATGATGTGCAGTAGTTTCAAACAATACTAAACTTATCCAGTTAAAAATTTGGTAAATAAGTGCTTTATGGTCCAATCACATGCTTATATGCTTACACGATAGGCCCAGTTTTTTCAGAATCTCCATTAATTCTGCATGTCCAATCTAAGATATCTACAGCCTGACTTTTCAGATGTTCTGAAGCATCCACAGCTCTAAAGTCAATGGGAGCTGCAGCTCTCAGCAACTCTGAAAATCAGGCCCTATGGGTTTCAAGTTGAGCATTGAGGAACTGAGGCATACAATTCAATTAGTGAACAATTTTGAAAAATGTTGGCCTTAGTTATTATGGTCGCCAATTTTGGTAACTTTTGATTTTTCTATACCACCACCTCCTGCAAGTGGCACCCCAAGTTGTAAGTATATTCAAAAGGGTCATGGTGGTGGAAAGAGTTTAGAACTAAGATTTTCAAATGCAACTAATAATTTCGGGTGCCCAACTGAGATACCTTAAGAGGGTCTGATTTACAGGAAGTGTTGGTCTGAAAATCAGGTCCTTTCAAGGTGCCTCAAATTGGGCACCTAAAAATGGAGGCACTCAAAATCACTGGTCAGATCTGAAAATCTTAATCTTGGGGTATAAAGAATATGGCAATGGGAGGAGAGAAGATAGCCAAGAGCTATGACTATGGAGAATCCTCAGAAGGCTGCAGTTGGATGTAGTCTCAATGGACTTGCTTGCTACATGGAAAGTCCTCTAAGAGTTGCTTCCTTTGCCCCACACTAATTTTTCTAGTAGCTAGAAGAGGATTTCTTACAAATTTGTGCTGTAGTAGTAGGTAGCCCATTGATTTCATTTCAGAGTATATAAGCAATAAGGCATAACATTTTGCCAGAAATTTGAACTGGTAAAACAAATCATAAAAACCCAACGTGTAACTAAGGAAGTGTTTATGTTGTGGGGAAAAGCATCTGAATTTGTAAAAACTATTTGGAAAAAGAAACAAATGAATAATTTTCTTAGTTTCAGAATATTCATCAAAAGAAAATTTAGAGGGAAAGTTATTTTTTGTTTCAAGGTAGTTTTGTTTGAGGGAAAGAAACAGGAAGTCATAGTTTTTTCTCTGAAATGTAGCACTGGCAAGAAGTCCCAAATTAACAGCTATGGAAAATATTTTGCTAAAGAGCAGATGTTCCCTATAAGCAATGGCTGACAAAACTTTCCTATGCTGGACTGCCAGTGTGTTTCAGCGCTGTTCCAGAATTGTGACCTTTAGGAGTAAAAGTAGTTCAGTCTCCATGTCCATTCAATAATTGGCCTTCATTTTCCAAATACTATCAGAAGTGTCAACTGTGAGGATTTTTTTTTTTTAATTCAGACCTCTCTCCATTAGTGAATGGACAGAAACCAATAGTTTCACACGGGCCATTGAATACTGCATAAGAAGTTACCAAAAGGGATGACCAAGGCCAAATCTGAACCAATGACATAGGTGAATGGTTATTAGATACTGAGCCTGTCTCCTGGGCTATCCAGTCTACCCTTAACTGGCAGTTACAAAAGAAGTCTGAATGACAGCAGGGTAAAGGTGCAGTAACAAGTTTTATTCTCTATAAAGTCAAAATGTAAGTATTGCTTATGGTTAGGCTTAATAAAAATATAATCACTACTGATACTGATAGCCTAATAAAGGTTATTCCTATTGTATAAATATACTGTATATTCAGGTGCAGAGATAGAGGAATAGTAGTTATTCTCATTATTAAGTTATTCTTAATAACCATAGTTATTCTCATTTGCAAGGGTTCTAAAATTTAAAGGAAACAAAACCACAATGGGTTATAGTAGTCTTAACATTTTACTAGTAATAACTGTGAAGCAGCTCAACACTGCAATTATGACAGGTACTCTAAGAGGCAGTGACATTTCTTGAGAGGCATGAAGGTTTTGTTTTTATCAAATATGCACTTTTCTATTTTAGTATTAACTGGAGCCTGGATTTGGCAATCCATGCAAATACCCTAGATGAGGATCTGTTTTGGTCATAAAATGACTAGGGGCCTGGCTACACTGGAGAGTTGCAGCGCTGGTGGTGGGTTTACAGCACTGCAACTTACTCACCGTCCACACTTGCAAGGCACATACAGCGCTGTATCTCCCTGGCTGCAGCGCTGGCTGTACTCCTGCTCTGCCTCAGGTATAACTATTGCAGCGCTGGTGATGCAGCGCTGCTCCGCCAGTGTGGCCACCAAAAGTGCTGTAATTGGCCTCCAGAATTTTCCCATAATGCTTTTAACTAAAGAACTCTCTTTGTTTTGTTATGATGCCTCTCTTTGTTTTGTTGTGAACTCAGGGCTCCCGGAGCTGCTTATCTAAAAACAAACACAGTTCCTGTTTGCTGTGAATGAGGCAGGCAGGGGGATGAATGTCTACAGCTAGTGTTTGCTTAAGGAGAGAAACAGCATGGCGGAGGGGGGAGGGGGGGAAAGGGAGTCCGTGGGAGCAGCTGCTTATCTGGTCTGCAGGCTATTTGCATTTAAGAGTGAATGAGGGGTCGGGGAAATGGTCAGAATTTGCAAGGCAGGGAGCATGAACACAGTGGGAGCATGAACGCTGGGATAGCTGCCCATAATACACCACTCCCAACACCGCTGCAAATGCTGTAAATGTGGCCACACTGCAGCGCTGGTAGCGGTCAGTGTGGCCACACTCCAGCGCTTTCCCTACACAGCTGTACGAAGACAGCCGTAACTCCCAGCGCTGCACACCTGCAAGTGTAGCCAAGCCCTAGGAATGGGACTACAGTCTTAGCCACAAACTAAACACAGGTTAAACATGTGCTGCCCCATGGGAAGTATCTATTCCCAAAAGTATTCCATGCAGTCATATAAATATAGCTACTTAAATCTGCATGCGCAATAATCAAAATACAAACTATTGCTGTTTGAATTAAACGCTCATTCTGATCATATACATAGAGCTGTGCCATACATGGATCATCATACAGGCAAATGAATGAGCTTGGATATTGTATGCATGTAGTATGATATTAAGTCTCAGTATTTAATTCCTATTTTGGAATTACCACACATTGTGCTTGCCTTAGTGGGTTCTCTAGCACGGTTCTATTGTTGTATAATAAATCTTGTAAAAGCCATAGCTAAAGCCATGTTCAAGACTACTTCCTCTTGCTGCAATGGTACACACTTTAAGAGATGCAACATGGACAAGGCCTATAATAAGTATCACCACTCTAAAGAGATGACACGGCATCTTTGTGTTCTGCATAGTCTACACTACTGCAAGTGAAGCTCAGCTTAAAAAAAACCAATGTCATAAATAAGGTAAGTGAAACATAGCAGCTATGGGTGTGGCACAATTTAAAAAAGTTTTTAAACCACTTAGATTAGTACATTAAATAAATACTGAAAGAAGGCAACTTCATAAAGGTATCTTTTTTTTTGCTTAGTGTTTCATTTGTTTAACAATATAAATGAAAAAAAGTGTCAGTACAAGGCATAGCAGGTTTACTTACAGTTAGGGAAATGTGAAGAATCATGTAAGACTAAAATTTAAAAAATATATGCAGACAAATCCTTGGTATTGTAAAGAAGACAAAGCACAATTTGAGGACTGGGATTTAACCATTTCCCTGCAAAGAATTTATTAGAGTTGCAGAGGATTTTCTTTTTCTTTCATTTTTTCTTTCTTTTTTTGTTGGGGGGGGGATTTTTTGTATACTATGTTTATTAAGGAAGTATTAACACATTTAAAAATCCTTGCCATGTAAACATCAGAAACAATAATTAAAAATCAATCTGTTGTTTAAAGAGACATTAATCATCAGATTTCTCTATTTAACAGGGTGTTATCATATTACTGTGTGAGCATCCTCATAACATCTATGACATGTCATTTCTAATATTTTATTAAGTTGAGTGACATTTCTGATTACACATATTTAACAGACCAGGCATGTCTATGAAATGTTAGTATTCAAAAAAATTGGGCAGGTGTGCTGGGTTTTTTTGGGGCAGGTGAAGGTACTTTCTGAGCACTGAATAAAAGATAATAAAATATCTAAGTATTTATTTGTCCTCCACCTATTTTTTTGGGTACAAAATTAGTGTTAGTTTTACCACAACCACCCCACCTCCCAGGGGCCCCTGTGCAGGGAAGCAGGGACCCCAAGACTGATGAACCACACCCCGCGCTGGGGGGTTCGCTCAGCAGTGCCCAGAAGGTGGGAGGGGCGGGCCCAGGGGCAGCGTCCCCTGGAGAACGAGGCGGGTGCTCAGCGCCTCCTGCCCAGAAGGAAAGAGAAGCTGAAAGGAGGGAGAGGCTGGGAGTCGGTTACCTGGGGCCCGATCCGGGCGGCAGCGGGAGGATGCGGAGCTCTGGGTTTGAAGCCACCGAGGAGCTCGGCGAGCGCCAGCGCCTCGCTAGGGTAGGATGGAGGGAACCAAGAAGGCGCTTCCTGGTGGAGGCAAGAATCCAGACAGAGCGTTACCGCAGCTCGGCCACAGACTCAGCGTCTCCCCCGACCTCGCCCAGGCACCGCCCGCCACCATCTCCCCGCTCCCCCCTCCGCGCTAGGAGCCACTGACCGCACACAGGCCACTCACCGCCCCGCCCCGCCAGCCGCGCCCGGTCACTGGCACCCCCCGCCTCTGACAGAAGACAGCCAATGGGGTGGTGAGGCGCGGCCCCCCCCCGAGAGAGGCGGGCCCGGGCGTGCTGTGTCACGGGGTCCAGTCCCCGCCTCCTTCCGCCGCCTTGTCGCAGTGCAGCGGCTCCTCCCTTCCCCCAGCATCTGGTCTCCTAGCAACGAGCCGCGCAAAGCTCCCCCGGGCTGGGAGCCGCCGTCTCAGGCAGGTGGACGGGGAGGGCGGGGCTGCTCCTTTCCTCACCAGGACAGGGGCAGATGAACCCCCCCTCCGCTCGCCCCGGGGCCCCAGTCCTGTCTCGGCGTGACGTCACGCCATCCTCCGTCGGCACTTCAGCGTGATGTCACACCACCACCCCTCACCTACACCGCCCACCTCTCTATCAGCATGACGTCACCCCATCACTCTACGTCACCCGCCTCACGGCCACGTCAGTGCGATGTCACCCAACCGACCAGCCCTATACCTTGGCATGATGTCACCCCAGCCCCCAACCTCACACCGTGACAAAACCCCAACCTGGACATTTGCTGTTCCAAAAGCCAGTGAAAAATCGCTGCAGTGGTTGGCCTCAATTTCATCAGCACCAGGATGGCTCTGGGTAAAAGACACAGTTTCAGTTACTTTGGAGGAGGAGTTATTGTCCCCTACTTACATGTAGTCCCCTTTCCTGCACAGAAGAAAGAGTTGGCACCTTATGTCCTGGAAGTGGGGAAGGGGACAGACAGGCTGTGGATGTATGTACCTTGCCCCCTTCTGATCCCAACAAGTGGTGAATCTGCCAGTGGAGAATTCCCTGAGACTTCGTTAACTTTTGCCTGGGTCCCCCTCTGCACTATCAAAACTCCCTGGGTGATTTCAGGAGCATGGGAAAGCCATATTGCCTGGGAACAAAGCTGGAGGAAAAGGATCCCTGCATCTGCACAGAAGCTAGGCACCTGCAGGCAGGCTGGCCTGTGCTTTTAGCAGATCTCTCCAGTTTTGTGCAGTTTTTGTTAACCTGATTTTTAGAGGGCTGATTTATTATAGGGTTCACGAGTAATCTAACCAGATCACTAGGTTCTTCTACCAAAATCAGGCTGCAGGATTAGAGAATGTTGCAGTGGTTCTCAAACTTTTGTACCGGTGACCCCTTTCACATAGCAAGCCTCTGAGTGCGACCCCCCCTTATAAATTAAAAACACATATTTAACGCCATTATACATGCTGGAGAAGTAGGGGGGTTTGGGGTGGAGACTGACAGCTTGCGACCCCCCCATGTAATAACCTTGCAACCCCCTCAGGCCCCCAACCCCCAGTTTGAGAACTCCTGAGTAGAGAGTTCAATACCTTGTACGGACCATTGGTGTGCGTGGCAAGAACATTCACGCTGAGGACAGAGCCAGGCTATAGAGATTTTTATTAAAATAAAGGAAAAATTATCAAAGCTCCAAACCACAGAATCAGAAAGAAGTAATACAGTTCTAAGGGTACCCATGGTAACATTCCTTGCAGAAGCTACTTAGACTAGCATATCCATAGCCTTCCTTCGGGACCTAGAGATAAGAGACAGCATAGTCTTTGGCATGCCACAATGAGTATGATGTTCCAGGTTCCTCAATGACAAGATGGTGGAGATAAAGGCTAGATTAGAATAGCTAAGGTATACTTAAAAGTTAAGCTAACAGCTAAACAAAAGGAACTAAACTGAATGCTAAAAAACTTGAAGCTAAAACAAGTAACTCCACATGGTTGTTTGCCCTCTTATGGGGTCTTGGCACTATCCTGAATATTCATGTCAGTGGTCCACCTTTCATGTCCAAATCTCATTTCCTTACCCCATTGGTCTGACCCAGTATGGCCATTCTTATGTTCTGTCATATCCCCCTTTAGTCATCTCTTTTCCAGAATGAAAAGTCCAAATCTTATTCTCTCCTCATATGGAAGCTGTTCCATACCCCTAATAATTTTTGTTGCCCTTTTCCTGGACCTTTCCCAATTGCAATATATCTTTTTTGAGATGGGGCGACCAGAACTGCGTGCAATAAGAGGCCTTCCTTTTATTGCTGGTGTGACTGTTGGAATTCAAGGGAAAAAAGACACTTGTCAGCAGATCTATTCAGGTGAGAGATTTTCCTTTCCTGGTTTGAATTTATCTAGAAAAAAAAATCAGTAAAATATAATGGTTTCCACTGTAAGGAAAAGAACAATTGCTGCAGTTTTGGGCATGATTACACTATGGCTCGAATCATGCTATTATATTAACAACTGTCAGGAAAACCATTTCCTGACATGGTGGTTGCTATACTAATTTAGTATTGTTTCCCTGTCCAGAGTGGACATGCTACTCAAAGTAAGATAAAGATTTCCCTGAACAAGATAGTAAATGTAGGTCATGTGCTTCTCTTAGCTGTAAAAAGATGCAGAAAGGACAATATTTACTACAAAATTGAGCTACATAAGTTGATGAGTATCATGTTATCAAGTTAGGAGTACAACGGTTTGCAGTAAGCAAGATTGGATGTGGGTATAAATTCTACTGAAGAAATTGAAAAAAAAATCAGAGACTATATTAGGGAAAATATAGAGTGCTGCACTACTACACATCACTGGTAAAAGGCTATGGTTTATGGAAATGGACAAACAACTTTTCCAAGATCCTTGGGAATCTGATCTAGCCCATATACTCCACTTCATAGCAGGTGGCTCATGTTCATGTATAACTAGACAGCCACTGAAACAGCTACATTTTGCCTTCCCCTGATGTTGATTTCTACTAATAGCAAGGTGATACAGTTTAGATCAGCTTTAACTTGCTATCATTTGTCTGTAGTAATTTTTTTACAGGTTCATATATGTAGTACTACACCTTTGCTATGTCTCCTAAGTATCCTCAGTGCATGGAATGTGTAGGTCTTCTCAAGGTCTTATTTTTGTGACAACATTTGTCTTGTAAGTTGTTGTAGCAGCCATGCCAAGGAGGAGGTTTTTGTTTGTATTAAATTTTGAGGCAGGTTTTGCTACACTTTTTGGTATGCAAGCTATGGGAGCATATGTTAGATTGTTACTATGCAGTGTAGTTGTAGCCGTGTTGGTCCCGTCCCAGGATATTAGAGAGACAAGGTGTGTGCGGGGGGGTGAGGTAATATCTTTTATTGAACAAGCTTCTGTTGGTGAGAGAAACAAGCTTTAGAGCCACACAGAGCTGACCTGAAGGAGAGCTCTGTGTGGCTCAAAAGCTTCTCCCTCTCACTAACAGAAGTTGGTCCAATAAAAGATATTACCTCACTCACCTTGTGTCTCAGGTAATTAGTAGTCATATTGTGGACAGGGCATCTGAAAGTGCTTTTGAATATCAGAATTAAAACATATTAGTGATTTGAATCACTATAGCTCATTTTGTATAGTACTCACTCCCTGTGGTTTTGTTTGTTTTTTGTATTACATTTTTACTTCTGTTCATACTTTGGATGAAATCCTGGCTCCATTGAAGTCAATGGCAAGACTACCATTGACTTCAGTAGGTCCAGGATTTCACCCTTTGTGTTTTTAATTTTTCAAGGAACTGCTAGTGATTATCCTGTAGTTCAAATGTGAATTATAATTTTAATAAGGTTTGCAACTAGTTAGTGACAAGCTGGTTCCAAACACAGTTGGTATTCAAACAACCTTTCAGGCGCCCATTTTTTTGGCGCGCAGCGCGAGGCGCTGGAGGCGGGCGGAGCAGCGAGCAGGACGGACCTCGCGCACTGACCGGTCAGGAGGCGCGGCGGGCTGGGCGCTGGCCTCGCCCGCGCGCCGCAGTCATGCAGGCGGTCAGTCTCGGGCTCCCCTCTCTCCCCCGCAGGCGCGGGCATGTGCAGCCTGCCCAGCAGCAGCAGCCCCGCGCCGCCCGGCAGGGGGGGCCCCCTTTTTTTGCCGCTAGGCACACCAGCTTGTTTTGCTGGTGCCTAGAGCCGCCCCTGCAAACAACATGGTTAATACTTGGTTAGTAATGGCAATCGATAACAATGTTTTGCCCTCACCAGATGCCCAAGGTGGAACAGTTCAACACATTGTTTATTTGCACTGTAGATTGGACCCTCTAACCACGCCTCTGTTACAAGTTTGGCAGGTCTTCCTTCCTCCAGCTCTTTTTGTGGCACCACAAATTCTAGATTGCACTGCCCCACATGCTGTTGGTGTTATTCTGTGGGCCTGTACTCCACGCTCTCTATCCCCTCATGAGGCATTATGAGATTTTCCCAGAAGGAACTGGGACAAACAGAGTTATGAAGTGTGGGTGACATGAACACATAAAGGTGGTTGACTCAGACTTCAAGGTCAGAAGGGACCATTATGATCATCTAGTCTGACCCCCTGCATAATGCAGGCCACAGAATCTCACCCACCCACTTCTGTAACAAACCCCTAACCTATGTCTGAGTTATTGAAGTCCTCAAATCGTGGTTTAAAGACTTCAAGGTGCAGAGAATCCTCCAGCAAGTGACCTGTGCCCCACACTACAGAGGAAGGTGAAAAACCTCCAGGACCTCTGTCAATCTTCCCTGGAGGAAAATTCCTTCCCGACCCCAGTATGGTGATCAATTAAACCATGGGCATGTGGGCAAGACTCACCAGCCAGCACCCAGGAAAGAATTGTTGCATTGTGAAAAAAGCTGTAGTATGCACAGAGATCACCTGTTTTTGTTATAAATGGGTTAAATAAGAATGTCACGAACAATTATAAAATCATCATTGCATTTTTAGTGTAGACAGGGCCTAACTAATTGCATTTTATTAATGCTAAACAGAATTGTTGGTAGTATGTTAGTGTATATACGTAATAAAATGATGAAAATGTAAAATACTTTGTGTGTATAAAAGAATGCAGCACATGAGAAGTATTATAGGTTATATCAATGATATTTTTCTAATTGGCTCATCTCACTTGGTCCATCTTTTTCTCATTAGTTCAGCTGTTAAATTTGTGTGTGCAGCAAGTCTTTCCATTTCTCTCAATTCTTTAAACTCTGCACTATATTTATCAGTGAGAAAGGGAACTGAGTTTGAAGTAGCAACTATGGGAACATCATTGGGACTTTTAATCGATTTAAAGATGAGGCAAAATTCTAGATTTCTTTAAGGCTCCCTGTAATGGGATATTATAAGTAGGTTGAAGGGCTGTACTGGAAAATATTGATGATTAAAAATAAAATCCTATGTTTTCAAATAGCGAAAATGGACTTGGAGAAATGTATAGCAATGTGTAAATTGGATTGCAGTATGTGTAACAAGGATCCCATTAATGCATCTCTACCATGCAATTTGAGGGACCTTGTTACAAAATAGTAACCCAATAGCAGGCATGGTTAAAACTTGGTTTGGTATTTAGTGTAGATGGGATAGACCCATGGATTTGTACAGTGCTATAGATCTGGACCTTTGCAGGACTGTAGCATGACTCAGAAGCATTATTAAAGATGTAGTTTATTCCCATCTACATTGCAACATTGAACCTTGGTTTAATTGTGGCAGGGGTCTACTATGTTGTAACCAGATCCTGTACCATCGTAGAAATTTACAGCTGGAAATGTGACCTTTATTGCTTAGAAATTGCAGTATGGAATGGACAAAATATATGATGTATACTGTTTGCTATTATTTAATTAAAAACCTTATTGAACATTTTAAAATAGAAATACAACTTTCTTTAAAATAGTCATGTTACAACATTGTTGAAGGATATTTTTCATACAGCATAATTTTGTTTTGAAGATCAAATGAATGGATTTACACTTCATAGAATATTTGTTGTATTATTGAATCTTCTATATTTCTTTGTATCAGAGTTTGATGTTCACTGTTTGTAACTGAATAGGCATCCTTACATGAAGAAAATAGCTATCTGGAAAAAATTAGAATCTTGCAGAAAGAAAATCTTCAACTCAAAGTTGGCCTAAAAGAAAAAGGTTCAACAATGTCTAGCGTCATGAAAGTAATTGAGGATAAGGTACTGAAAATTCAAACCCATTTGTCTTTGTAATGGAGTTAGTCTAACATTTGTTCAATGTATCTTAACACCAGTTGGGCCTTCGTTTTGGGAAAGAAAGAAAATCTTGCATTCCCATCAGTAATGAAATGTGCTGATTTTTAGCTAATTAATAATAGCACAATAAAACTTAACTCTACTTTTGATAAACAGTAGAGCATTATACAATTAGCCCTGTGCTTCTGTAATGCTTTGTCAGGCTATGACTCATATTGTCACCCCTCTGTCTTCAGCAAGAGAGAGACATGCTGCTGCTTAACTAGGTTTGAGCTTCTTGATACCTCCACTCTGTTAGCCACCCAAACAATCTCCACTGGGCATACTAGCCTTCACTTTGCTTTGCAGGTTAATAATAACCACTCCCTGAACCCCTTTGAAGTGTTTTCCTATAATATCCAGACCCTGTCATTGGTTACTCACAGAAATACCAGATTTTCTATCCCCAAAGATCAGAGGGGTAGCCGTAGGGGTTCTCGTGTTAGTCTGGTTCTAGAGAAAGCAAAAGAATATCCTAACCCTTATAGACTAACATAGCTTTTTTGAGTGTTGCTGGTGAATACCCCACACTTCTTTGGAAAAGGAGCAGTGCAGGTGGCAGGTGTGTATATAAATAAAAAAGCAAGAAAGAGAGAGCAGATAAGAGGATCAGGAGAGGAGGGGGGATGGTTCCAGCAGCAGTGCAGGTGTGAAAGGAGGAGGAGAGAAAACTGTTCTCTGCATTGGCAAGCCATTCTCTTTTTTTTGTTAAGTGATGAAAATGATGTTTAAATTTGCAGATGAATTGGAGCTCAGCAGTTTCTCTCTGGAGTCTGGTCCTAAAGTTTTTTTGCTGGAGGATGGCCACCTTAAAATCTGCTATTGTGACAGTGTACACATCAGCTTGTTTGAGTCAACAGAGCATCAGCTCCTATATAACCTCACATCACTGAGATATATTTATTATCAAAGGCTAAGATATCAGCGATAGTGAGTAAAGCAAATAATGGAAACAGAAAGGTTACATATAAAACAAAATCAATACATGGTTCCTTGAGATCAAACTTAACTTTAACAGGCTAAACATTGTCTAAAAAAAATCTAATCTCACCTAAAGTCATCTTGCAGCATTTCCAACCAGGGCAAGTTGGAATCCCATTTTCATGAATGTAATCGCACTGACTGATTACTTCCTCAGGTGCAGGATAAAGAGGTAGCCTTTTGCCTTCTCCTTATATTCTCCTCTGATCCCCAAGGCAGGCTGATGGCCTAGGATTTATTCCTGGTGTGCTCCATTGCATTGTCTTACAATGCTTCATTTACATGTGAACCGAGGCAGACAGGTTAATATTAGGGCTGTCATTTAATTGCAGTTAATGCATGTGATTAATGCAAAACAAATTAACTAGATTTAAAAATAATAGTCATGATTAATTGCAGTTTTAATGCCACTGTTAAACAATAATAGAATACCAATTTAAATTTATTATAAATATTTTGGATGTTTTTCTACATTTTCAAATATATTGATTTCAATTACAAAACAGAATACAAATTGTAGAATACTCACTTCATATTATTATTTTTTATTTGAAATATTTGCACTGTAAAAAAGATTAAAAAAACAGTATTTTTCAGTTCACCATATACAAGCACTGTAATGTAATCTCTTTATTGCGAAAGTACAACTTACAAATGTATAATTTTTTTTACATAACTGTACTCAAAAACAAAACAATGTAAAACTTTAGCACCTACAAGTCCACTCAGTCCTACATCTTGTACAGTCAATCACTAAGAGAAACCAGGCTGTTTACATTTATGGGAGATAATGGTGCCCACTTCTTATTTACAATGTCACCTGAAAGTGAGAACAGACATTTACATGGGACTGTTGTAGGCAGCGTTACAAGGTATTTACATGCCAGATATGCTAAACATTTGTATGCCCCTTCATGCTTTGACTAGTCGGCTCTACAGTTTTAAATTGTTTTGTTCTTGAGTCCAGTTAATGTAAAAAAAAAAATTCTACATTTGTAAGTTGCACTTTCACGATAAAGGGATTGCACTATAGTACTTGTATGAGGTGAACTGAAAAATACTATATCTTTTTTACAGTGCAATATTTGTAATAAAAATAATTATATAAAGTGAGCACTGTACACTTTGCATTGTGTTGTAACTGAAATCAATATATTTTAAAATGTAGAAAAACATCCAAAATATTTATAATAAATTTAAATTTGTATTCTATTATTGTTTAACTATGCGATTAAAACTGCAATTAATCACAATAAATTTTTGTAATCTCATGATTAACTGCGATTTTTTTTTAATCATTTGATAGCCCTAGTAAATATGCATACTTTGTCTGGCAGAAACCAGTTTTTCAACCCTGCCTTGATTCAGACTTCTTTAGTGACTTATTTTCTTTATACATATATAACTTTTTACATAGTATCTGTACCTACATTTCACAATGCTATTAAAGATCAGTGTGATGCTGGCTTTCATTTAAAAGCTTACATTACATCATTTATGGATAAATACTATTAAAGTGGTATGCTAGATGTAGTTAGTCAGGCCTGACAGGAGTTACAGTTACAGAACAATGAATCCTTTGCTAGTTGGCACTGAGGCCATCTTAGGATCACAGCTTCCCTCCACTGTAAGGCACAGAAGGAAGCAAATTAAAATAAAGAGGTGGAAAAATTGCAAAAGCAGCAGATGGAATGAGCAGAACCTAGCAACATTGCATATTTCTTCCTGCCTCCAAGCCCAGCAAGCCTCTTCTGCCTAAACCTTTTTGGCTTGTGGTTTCATGGGATTTCAAGGGCAGCGCTGGAGGTGAAACAGAAACCGGCCAATGGGAGCTCTGGGGACAGTGCTTGTGGGCACGGGCAGTGCACAGAGACCCGCTGCCACCCTCCCCCCAAGGGGCGCACAGAGACGTGCCAGCAGCAGTTGCTTCCTGGAGCAGCATGGGGCCACGGTAGGTAGGCAGCCTGCCTGAGCGCCCCTGCTGCGCTGCCGGCTGGGAGCTGCCTGTGGTAAATGCTTCCCAGCCAGAGCCTGCACCTCACACCCCCTCCCGCACCCCAACCCCCTGCCCCATGTCAGAATCCTCTCCTGAACCCAAACTCCCTTCCAGACCCCGCACCCCCTCTTGCACCCCAATCCTGTGCCCCAGCCTAGAGCCCCCTCCTGCACCAAACTCCCTCCCAGAGCCCACACTCCTCACCCTCTCCTGCACCCCAACTCTGCACCAGCTCCGTCCGGCACCCAAACTCTCTCTCAGACCCCGCACCTGCTCCATTAATATAGTAGAAATGTGTGGCTCATGACGTGATACCAAAATTTGTGGAGTGGCCCCCTGCGAAAATTGTTGCCCACTCCTGCTCTATGGCATGCTACCCTTCAGAGGCAGTAAGTAAATGATACATTTTGCAACATTGCCTTATGCTCTGTGCTCACAACCCCTTTGGAGGAAAGAAAGGAAGCCAGTGGAAACTGTGGCTCCTGAGCTAGTCATGGTACTGGGGAAGGATGGAAGGGCTGGAGGCAGAAGCCACTACAGCAGGGGTTCTCACAACACATTTTTGGTGGCATCAGAATGCAACCACCGACTCTTGCTGGTGTGCACTCTGAGACAATTTTTCCTAAAATACTTAATTAACTTTAGGAAAAACAAATAAATACACATATATACATGTCCTAATCACTATAATTTATTTATGTAGGGTTTTTTTTTGCATACTTAATAATTAAAATAGTGTACAGTTGTCTCTATTCTTTACTGGACCTAAAAAGAATAGAAACACAAATAAGGTGCTTTGCATGTTCTTATCTTTGTTGTTGCTTTTTGGGTGCTTTCTTTTAGACTTGCTAGCTAGTAAGTCTGCTGCTGTGAAAAGAGATACTTGTATGTTTAATATCACTTTTCAGGGCCTCCCAGCTAGATACAAAGTCTGCTGTGAAAAATGGCATTAACAACCACACAAATATCACAGCAGACTTAGTCTCAGAAAGCCCAGGGACAAATTAAGCCCTGGATGGGGAGATGGGTGGGGACACAGCAGGGGCTAGGGACAATTATGGCGGTAAGCCTGGGGCGTAAGCCTGCTGCCAAGCCTAGGGCAGGAGCCTGCCGCCTGCCATCCCAGGGCTGAAGCCAGACCCCACGACCCCCGGGAAGATGGGGAACTCAGTGGCTGCCTGGTCCTCCAGAGGGGCGCAAGGCCCAACATCTGCTGGTGGCCCCAGGGGAGAGGCCACTGCTTTGCCCTCTCCCCCCTCATCGCCCAGGAGGCAAGAAAAGCCTGTCGTGGCCACATTTAAGGGGGATAGAAAGCTATAAGGTGGCTAGAAAGCTGGCTAAATCATCGGGCTCAACAGGTAGTGATCAATGGCTCCATGTCTAGTTGGCAGCCGGTATCAAGCGGAGTGCCCCAAGGGTCAGTCCTGGGGCCGGTTTTAGTCAATATCTTCATTAATGATCTGGAGGATGGCATGGATTGCACCCTAAGCAAGTTTGCCGATGACACTAAATGTGGAGGAGTGGTAAATACACTAAAGGGTAGGGATAGGATACAGAGGGACCTAGACAAATTAGAGGATTGGGCCAAAAGAAATCTGATGAGGTTCAACAAGGACAAGTGCAGAGTCCTGCACTTAGGATGGAAGAATCCCATGCACTGCTACAGACTATGGACTGAATGGCTAGGCAGCAGTTCTGCAGAAAAGGACCTAGGGATTACACTGGACGAGAAGCTGGATATGAGTCAACAGTGTGCCCTTGTTGCCAAGAAGGCTAACAGCATTTTGGGCTGTAAAAGTAGGAGCATTGCCAGCAGATTGAGAAACGTGATAATTCCCCTCTATTCAGTATTGGTGAGGCCTCATCTGGAGTACTGTGTCCAGTTTTGGGCCTCACTCTACAAGAAGGATGTGGAAAAATTGGAAAGAGTCCAGCAGAGGGCAACTAAAATGATTAGGGAGCTGGAGCACATGATTTATGGGGGGAGGCTGAGGGAACTGGGATTATTTAATCTGCAGAAGAGAAGAAAGAGGGGGGATTTGATAGCTGCTTTCAACTAACTGAAAGGGTGTTTCAAAGAGGATGGATCTAGACTGTTCTCAGTGGTAGAAGATGACAGAACAAGGAGTAATGGTCTCAAGTTGCAGTGGGGGAGGTTTAGGTTGGATATTAGGAAAAACTTTTTCACTAGGAGGGTGGTGAAGCACTGGAATGGGTTACCTAGGGAGGTGGTGGAATCTCCTTCCTTAGAGGTTTTTAAGGTCAGGCTTGACAAAGCCCTGGCTGGGATGATTTAGTTGGGGATTGGTCCTGCTTTGAGCAGGGTGTTGGACTAGATGACCTTCTGAGGTCCCTTCCAACCCTGATATTCTACAGGGCCGCCCAGAGGATTCAGGGGGCCTGGGGTCTTCGGCGGCGGGGGCCCCCCGCTTCAGCGCTAATTCAGCAGCAGGGGGTCCTTCCGCTCCGGGACCCGCCGCCGAAGTGCCCTGAAGACCCGCGGCAGGGACCCCCCGCCGCCAAATTACCACCAAAGCGGGACTCGCCGACGAAGTGCAGCCGGGTCTTCAGCGGTAATTCGGCAGCGACTCCCCGCCGCAGGTCTTCAGGACACTTCAGCGGCACGGGGTCCTTCTGCTCCGGGACCCGCCGCCGAAGTGCCCCGAAGACCCGGCTGCACTTTGGTGGTGGGTCCCGCTTCGGTGGTAATTTGGCAGCGGGGGGTCCTTTGCCACGGAGTGGAAGGACCCCTGCCACTGAAGACCAGGAGCGGAAGAAGCTCCGGGGGACTGGGCCCCGCGAGAGTTTTCCAGGCCCCCCGGAGCAAGTGAAGGACCCTGCTCCAGGGCCCCCGAAAAACTCTCGTGGGGGCCCCTGCGGGCCCGTGGCAAATTGCCCCACTTGCCCTTCCCCCTCTGGGCAGCCCTGATATTCTATGATTCTATGATTTGAGAAATGTAGTTAGAACAGGAGCTTCTTTTCCTTGCATGTCCCCAGAAATTCCATGGTTTTGAAGACATGTCATCTGCCTCCTCTGAGCACCAATAAATCCCTCCCGCTCAAGGTTAAGATGGATGGAGAATTCTGTGAGGTCAATTTCATGTTTCCTGGGCCCCTTCTCCCACCGCAGGAATATACAATATGATCCAATGATGGGGCCTGATGTTGCAGTCTTTGAGATTAAATCAATGGGATTTTTGCCTGCCTAAATACTCCATAATCTCATCATTAATTTTCAAATGATTCCCAACTTGTTAACATTACCCCCTTGAGATTTTTCTCTGAAAATTCCAGGTGATTTTTTGTGTGCAAGTTGTTGAGTATGGCACATCCACTGAACTAGAAAAAAAAAAACAATTACAAAGTGACACAGACTATTAGAGGATGGGAAGGATTCTTTCCTTGCATGTGCTACATCAATGTTATTTACTAAGCTCAAATCAGTTATACACATGCAAACTTACTGATGAAGGTTACATAGTTGACACTGAAGACCTAATTTAGCCTACAGAACTTTAAAAAATATTTATTATTGATGTGTGAGGAAAAATGACACAGATTCCAAGCTGAATTTGCTGAGCTGTTAATTAGGAAATAACAACCACCACAATTTAAGTTATAACGTGAGTACATTTGATCCTGTATCACTGACAGGCAAATTCTGATCGAGCTGTTCACAAATCCCCTCTTTGCCCCCACACCCTTCCCCCCTCCAATTTTTTTCTCAAAGTATTTTGTCATTTTTACAGAATCATGTTTTAGAGTAGAATTTAAGAGTATTTTAGTTCTGTTCATCACTTTTTCTTTGGAAAGAGATTGGTTACATTTTATAGGCTCTTGGAAGAGGGACTATCTCATTCAGTATTTTTACAACATTCAGCATAAGACTCTTGATTCTGTTTTGAACCGTTAGGCTACCAGAATACTACTAGGGATTCTTACGGAACTGTTCCGTAGTTAATTTTGAAGCAGGACTTTAGGAGTAGGAAAATTTTTCAAACTTTATTTTATTTATTTAGCTTTACATAAAATTATTTAAAAAATAAATACCTAACTCATGCTCTATGCACCTTTTTATGAAAAAATGCTTCCAAAACCCCCCAAAGGAGGTATTTTCTTTACTTTTTGAGTATTTTCTGTAAGAGATTCTAATTTCACACAAGTATCTTGAGAAGTCTACATATTTAAGGTGCAGATGGAGTAATGAATGTTTTAGAACTGCAATGATGCACAACACACATTTGAAATTACAATCTGTCCCTAAGGACAGCTGACTCTTTTATGTTTTCCTTTCTTGCAGAGAACATCAGCAGCAAGTGGATGAACTAAGAAATGAGTTAAGGAGAATATCAGAGTAGGCATGCATTCTTAAAATAAAATTAGAAAAAGAAAAGGTTTCCAAACAAGTGAGAGCACTGACACTGCATGGATTCCTAGAAATAGGAAATCTATTCATTCATTTAATCTATTAGTCACTACAGGTTTGTTCCCTACGGTGCATTTCTCTTTTCAATCAACTTTTAGCATGTCCAGATGAGGGTATCCCACCACTTCACTTGGGAGACTAGCCTACATTATTAAAAATCTGTCTGCATTTTTTTTCATTTACCTTATTTTCCTTTTCTTAATTTCATCCTATTGCTGTAAACCTATACACTATACTACATTCCTGTCCTTTTCTCACTCACATGATCATCACTGTCACCAACTTCGTTGAAGAAAAGCTGAGATATATTAGGAAATAGGCTGTGAAAAGTGTACACAAACATACAAAAAACAGAATCAGTATATTAAGGGCCTGATCTTGCATCCTTTGAAGTCAGTGACAAAACTCCCTTTGATTTCTATGGACATAGAATCAAATCCATAATGAGATAAATAGCATAATTCCCCATTTTCCTGACAGCAATTCCCAGATTCAATTAATGCTGACTTTGTACAGCAAAATAAGGAAAAATTGATGGTTAACAGCCGGGAAGACTGTGGCTGAATGGTTCTGCTAAACCAACAGAGCTTGTTTCATGTGTGTGTGTGGGGGGGGGGGGTTCTGCGATACTGGTACAATGGACAGCTTTGACAGTGTAGCTGTGTCCACATGAGGAACACTTCACTGATATAGTATAACAGTATTCCCATACTGGTGAAGTGCTTCTAGTGAGGCCAAACATATTAAAATAATCTTGCTGGCTCAGAGGCTTTTTTAGTTCCATAAGAAGAGTAGTTCTTTTGAGGCTATGCAAGGAAAATAGATTAATATTTTTCAATTTTTTATTTTATTCTTTATTGTGCTGGACAAAAAGTAATGTCTTTCAGTTTGCAATACTATTCAAAAACTTAAATGAGTCTTCTGAATTTGTATGTACTATTTAATATTCTGTTAGCAGCCTGAAGCTCTCATCAAGACTGGGATCTCATGCTAGGTACTGTACAAATATATATATGAAGATACAGTTCATGTACCAAAGAGCCTATTATTTTAAGATTAAAATTCAGAGGTAATCCAAGTACATACAACTAAATGCCCTAAGAAGGATTTCAAGTTCTGTTGCTTAGGTCTACTGCATAAATCAAGCAGTCCTCACCTACATCTTTTTTCTCATCTCTTACACCTTCCTCCATACACTGAATCCATGACTACTCCCTTAATCACCATTTCTTTCTACTACCATTTAAGCCATGAACAGCCTCCTAGTCAATGCTGGGAAAGCACTCTTCCTTCTAAAACCTAAAATTCCACACACACACTATTTGTGAAGCTTTCTAGTTATTGAGACCACATCCCACCTTTTTATATTACACAGACTTCTACTTCTATGTTAAACTTCTCAGGAAAAAACCTCATTTCTTCAGAACACTTTAGCCACTGTACAGTGCTGAATACATCTGTATTGTATCCTTCCTCTGACAAAATATTTAATCCTTATGCAAACTTCATAAAACCATAACCACAGAGTTATGGAAATGATCAGTTAAAGTAATTTAAGTAGTCCAGTACTCTGACAGTTTGTACATGCAGTTAATGACACCATTGTCATTTAAAAATGTACTGTATGCATTTCACAAGCCACCTTGCCTGACAAACAATAGGTACAAATTCAGCATATCCATCACTATTCATGTAGTCAAAATTATATACATATTGATAATAGATATGCTGAAAAATCCTAAGCAAGTTTTGTATATCAGAGTCAAGGATGCTTGTAAAATGTGGAAGGAGAATTTTTACATGTCACTTTTACAGTTTTAACTAATTGCTTCTTGTTTGAGAGTAATTTTAACTGAGTTTTCCCCTACAATTTCACAACAGTGAAAGTCCGTAAGACTTAGGCTCCTTTGTGTCTGTCACTCTTTTGAAAATGGGCCTTAGGCACTATTGAGAATTTTACCTTGGCTCTTAAAAACTAAAATATTATTATTTCCCAAGGAAACCTCAAATCTCTAATGCTGTTTTAAAAAATATATTTAACACTTTCTGTTCTTACATATTTGCACAATTACTTTACCATTAAATTGTTTTCATTCAGAACTAAAGCAAACAAACTGTTTTTACAAGAACCTGACATATGCATAGAGGCATGGGAAATAATTAGCTCACAGGATTCCATTTTAAACTCGTTCTTGTTCTGATGTTAATTTATATCCAACAAAGCCAAAATCTTAATTTTAATACATTTATATAGTCAATACAATTTCAGAATTTTTAAAATAAAATACAACGTACTACACCATTTTCTCAGCCCTCTTTTTCCATTAAAGTGAGTAAACATGATTGAAAGGGTCAGAATTCTATGCACAGTTATAACATTTACAGTGATTTGATAGACTAAGTCAAGCTACTACACTGTAAGACAGGTTAATCAATGTCCAATTATTTATAAGCTACCCCTTTTCTACCAAGAGAATACTTTTAAAGAACATGATCAGAAAAACTCAGATATGAAATTTAACTATGTCTTTATTAAGAATTAATGAGATTTAAAGATTCTAATTAACATTCAGTTGAAAGTGTTTTCCAATCTAGTCTTGATTAGGAAAGTAGAACTCTGATTTAACTGACATTTTTTTAAAAGCTTTATTCTTTTAAAAGACTACTGCTCCAGTTAAAATTCTTTATTGATTCAAGAAAGATTGAAGCTCCAATAGTAAAATAATTAAACCCATCAGGAACAAAGAATGTGGGAAGAAACTGAACATTTGATGTAAAGTTTTCTAACAATCTTAATGTACATTCTCGTCCTCAGTTTCCATTCTGTTTCTGCAGCAGAGGGAGTCCCATCCAAATTTTAGTTAATCCCTCATCTGGTGCATTGGCATATTGAGAAAAATTTCTCAGAAATGTGTACTGGCACTGGGTTTTTAATTCACCCCTTCAATGTGGGCTGTTTTTTCCTTTCCCTCTCCCATAGCAGCTACATATAATCTTACTGAGCAAGCAGTAGCAAAAAATGCTTCACTACACTGTCTCCCAGGAGCCAGGGCCCTATCTCCTATACTCCTAACCTTGCCATTGTACACAGCAAGAGTCCAGAGGTTATTCTAAAATCCAGGGCTCCAGCATACCAGCCACTTAGGCCTGGCCTACACTGGGGTGGGGGTGGGGTGGGTGGGATGGGAACTGATCTAAGTTACGCAACTTCAGCTAGGTGAATAACATAGCTGAAGTTGACGTACTTAGATCTACTTACCACAGTGTCTTCACTACAGTGAGTTGACTCTGCCTGTGCCTCTTGCCGAGCTGGAGTACAGGAGTTGACGGGAGAGAGCTTGGGGATTGATTTATCGCGTCTAGATTTACTGCTGGATCGATCGCAACTCTTAGACTACTACCCAATCTGAGGTTAGCAATAGCTTGTTGTAACTGTTTTGTCTAGATCTTAGCAATTCTGTTCACCACAAGTTGCCTAAGTACTAACAGCTAGCAAGTGCACTTAAAATATAAACATATTAATGAAGCTTGCAATCGAAATTGATGTTGAAGATCTCTATAGAAGCGTGAATTAAAACTACCAAAATCTATTATGCTACTTATTCCAACACACAGAGAATTCATGTGCCATGCAGACTTTTTTCTTTTTCTCAGCTGAAAATACATTCTGCTGAAAAGTTCTGCAGTTACACCTTATGCCTACCTGGAGCCACTGTGCACTAGGACAGAGAGCATCCGCTTCTCGGTGCGAGCAGCCCCAGCTGTGGATAGGGAAGAGAAGAAGCTGCATTCCTCACAGTGTCCTCTCTGTGGGACCAGCTCAGGAGGCACAGGATATGAGGGCCAGGCAGCGTGGGGCATATGGGGGTGTTGGGGAAGTCACAGACTGGGGCAGGGACTGAATGGGAGTGGGGATGCAGGGGCACATGGGGACTGGGGCAGATGTGCATGACTGAATGAGTGAAGCTAGGGGTTAGCCAGCATCTGCATGGGGGAGGCTTCCTAACAATTCCTCCCTGACCAGAAAACCCCCATTCCATACTTTTCCCACCCACACCCAACAGCCCTCCAAGTTCACATCCAGGCTCCTTCCCAGCAGTTACTTTCCCCTCCCTCAGCAACTCCATTACTCCTGATTCCTCCCAAATCTTTGCACTGCTTCTGAGGGAGGGCGGGAAATACATTTCTGTAGGTGAAATGAATTATTACTGAAAGTTCTGTATTAATATGCCTAGTAAGGAATCTATTTGTCAAAAAAAAAATTCCTTAATCTTTTCTGTTGTCTGTATTGTTACTAACATACTTGCTGAGAGGTCTTTTGAAATAAATTACCAAAATAATTGAAACCGGCGTGATTATATTGGGCTATTGCAATATTCTGCACACAATTTTTAACTTTTTGGCACAGAATTCCCCCAGGAACAGCTAGTATAAGTATGCAAGTTTAACTCACTTGGGTGCTGCTGTGGGTTTTTGTTTTTAAGAAACAGGCTACTTAATTGAAATTATTTATTAATACACAGCCATCAGTATTTTTCCTTTGCTGTAGTACATTAGAACGGTATGATCTGTTCTAACATTGAAGGGTTCAACACATTATATTAGAGCATTCCATAAGAACTACAGCCTGAACTGAAAATGATTCTGTGTTAATCAAATCTAATATTAATGCGAGTGAGTCCCGATAGAGGAATCTTTACTTAACTTTGCTTCCCAGAAAAGTATGACTTCAGTACAGCGCTCACAAAAGTAAACAGATTTGAAGGCAAAATGGATAGCGTTAATAGTCTTTATGCAATTATGGTTCTCAATGTACCTCAGATTTTATGGGGAAATACCCAATTTAATGCCTGAAGTGCAGCAGGAATAATCAAGTTAGCAGTTAACTCATCCATCTCCACGATGAGAAAATGAAATGGGCAGCTTTTTTTCTTGTTTCCTATTTTGTGGGATTATCAACAGAAAACCGCATCTATTTAATGGCAACACAGATGCTTCCTATCCACTCTGTGATGCATTCTTGTTGTGTTAAAATCAGGCTGAATTTTGTCACAAAATTTCAAAAAGAAATTGCATTGAAACAAGGGAAGTTTGGATGTAGCTGTTAAAATACATAATTACTAGAAATTGATAAGCTATTATATACCTGGCTGGAAGTGTGGCTGTGCTACTTAGCTCACTAGGCCCTAGAGAGATGTGGATAAAAATGAGCATCCTTAACAGTGCTTGGCTGGAAGATATGTAGGGTCTAAAGCATGTGCATTTTAAACCAAAACAAAACTTGTGGTCCTCAGAACTCTGATGAGGAAAAGCTCCCAGAATGGTGGGGAAAAAAACCCAAAATGCTTATACTTTCTTGAAAACAACATTAGAATAAAGGACAAATAAATACTGGTAATAGCATTTATCTGCTTACAATTCCAGTTGAATGTACCTTCCTTCACAGTGCTAATCCTGTTTCTTAAGATAGTCACCTTTTTATAACAAATGACTGAAGTCTTAAATTTTTCTTTGTGATAGTGGAAGCACCAATTTTACCAAAAAGCAGCCAAAAAAAATAAAGTATTTTAAGGGCTCTTCAATATACAATTTTTGGAGGCCTCTGCTAGAAATGCTTATTTTCCTTTTCAACACCCCATCTCAAAGGCCTCATATCAAGCCAATTCTTTCTCCAGTAAGGCGGATTGGACACTGCTACCTCTAGAATTCATCAGCACTATTCCTTCAAATGACCAAAATGTGCAGCTAGAGATGCAACATATTGGCTTACCCAGTTGCCTCTACAGAACTTCCCCCAGCCTGAGGTCTCACAATTGCCAATAGTTTGCTGGGCAGAGCCACAAATGTACAACTTTAAGTGACCCAAGCATGCTATTAAAGTTTGGATAAATTATTGCGTTATCTGTTCACCCGTCACCAGCAGCGAGATACCTGACACAGTCCTAACAGTGTACTTCTACAATTTTAAGAATATCAAAAGAATTATTGATAAGTATAGTTCAATCACTAAATTTTATCCGGGTGCATCAGAGATCCTGTTTATCTCCACCTATCACAGTGGAGTCAGAGGTAACGGGAACCTTATTCATTTCAACAAAAACAGACTCAAATGCAGCTTCTTGCGCCTCTAAAGTATCCGCATCAGTGGCTCCTCTAACAGGTGTTGTGTTGGTAAAAGCCGGCTGCTGCTCTGTAATAATTTCCAGCTCTGCTGTTTTCCGACCTCTTCTTTTACCCAATATTTTGATGTAATTAGCTGGCACAAGTCCTGTTGTTTGACCGTCACGACTAGCCAAAAGCCAACCACGTACTTTGGGTTGTTTTTCTGATAAGAAAACTAAGCTGTAGTTACAAAGCAATTCAAAATGCATAACAGTTATACCTTAAAACACTTTCATAGAGTTTGAGATCTCACCAGACATTATACAACCATCTAATTCAAAGCTCAGCAGAAACATGGAGAATACTTGCTATTAAGTCAACAACTAGTCAGTCACATGACAAGCCAGATGACTGTTCATGTGGTGTTTAAAGTGCTAATATTTATAGAAAATCAAATATAGAAGTTTGTGTGTTAAAATTAGGGCCCTACCAAATTCACGGTCCATTGTGGTCAATTTCACAGTCATATGATTTTAAAAATTGTAAATTTCATGATTTCAGCTATTTGAATCTGAAATTTCAGTGTTATAATTGTAGGGGTCCTGACCCAAAAAGGAGTTGTGTGTGTGTGTGTGGGGGGGGGGGGGGGGCGCGGCCCCCGGGTCGCAAGGTTATCGGAAGCAGGGGTTGAGGAACTACCCTTACTTCTGCAATGCTGCTGGTAGGGCGCTGCCTTCAGAACTGGGCGCCCAGCCAACAGCCACTTCTCTCTGGCTGCCCAGCTGTGAAGTCAGCACAGAAGTAAGGGTGGCAATACTGCAACCGTCCCTAAAATAACCTTGCAGCAACACCTGGCAACTCCCTTTTGGGTCAGGACCCTCAATTTGCAAACACTTATCTCCCCCATGAAATCTGTATAGTATAGGGTAAAAGCACACAAAAGACCAGATTTCACAGTCCGTGACGCATTTTTCATGGCTGTGAATTTGGTAGGGCCCTAATTAAAATATATTAAAAAAAAAAGTACGGCTGTCAATCGCAGATAACTCAAGCGATTAACTAAAAACAAATTAACTTGATTAAAAACTAAATCATGATTAATTGCAATTTTAATTTCACTGTTAATAATAGAATGCCAACTGAAAATTTATAATAAATATTTTTGGATGTTTTTCTACATTTTCAAATATATTGATTTCAATTACAACAGAATACAAATTGCATTAGTTAGTGCTCACTTTATATTATTTTTTATTACAAATATTTGCACCGTAAAAAAGAAAAAAAATAGTACTTTTCAATTCACCTCATACAAGTACTGTAATGCACTCTCTTTAATATGAAAGTGCAATTTACAAATGTAGTTTTTTGTTGTTGTTACATAACTGAACTCAAAAACAAAACTGTAAAACTTTAGAGCCTACAAATCCACTCAGTCCTACTTCTTGTTTAGCCAATTGCTAAGACAAACAAGATTGTTTACATTTATGGGAGATAATGTTGCCCACTTATTTACGTCACCTTAAAATGAGGACAGGCATTCGCATGGCACTATAGTAGCTGGCACTGCTAGATATTTATGTCCAGATATACTAAACATTCATATGCCTCTTCGTACTTCGGCCACCATTCCAGAGGACATGCTTCCATGCTGATAATGCTCGTTAAAATAATAATATATTAATTAAAGTTATGACTGAACTCCTTGGGGAAGAATTGTATGTCTCCTGCTCTGTGGTTTATCTGCATTCTGCCATATATTTAATGCGATAGCAGTCTCGGATGATAACCCAGCACATTTTGTTCGATTTAAGAACACTTTCACTGCAGGTTTCACTGAACGCAAAGAAGATACCAATGTGAGATTTCTAAAGGTAGCTACAGCACACGAACCAAGGTTTAAGAACCTGAAGTGCCTTCCAAAATCTGAGAGGGAGGAGGTGTGTAACATGCTGTCAAAAGTCTTAAATGAGCAAAACTCCAATGCAGAAACTACAGAACCTGAACCACCACAAAAGAAAATGAACCTTCTGTTGGTGGAATCTGACTCAGATGATGAAAATGAATGTGTGTCAGTCCGCACTGCTTTGGATCATTATCGAGCAAAACCAGTCATCACCATGAAAGCACATCCTCTGGAATGGTGATCGAAGTACCAAATGTTTAGCATATCTGGCATGTAAATACCTTGCAATGCTGGCTACCAATACTGCCATGCAAACGCCTGTTCCCACTTTCAGGTGACACTGTAAATAAGAAGCAGGCATTATCTCCTGTAAATGTAAATAAATTTGTTTGTCTTAGTGACTGGCTGTATAAGTAGGACTGAGTGGACTTGTAGGTGCTAAAGTTTTATATTGTTTTATTTTTTAGTGTAGTTATGAAAAAAATTCTACATTTGTAAGTTGCACTTTCACAATGAAGAGATTACATTTCCGTTCTTATATGAGGTGACCTGAAAAATGCTATTTCTTATATTTATCTTTTTACAGTGCAAATATTTATGATAAAAAATGCCATATATACTCGATCATAAGCCGGTTTGTTTATAAGCCGACCCCCCAAGACAGATAAGTAAAAATGGAAATTTTTTATAACCCATTCATAAGCTGACCCTATAATTTAAGGGTCGGCAAACTTTGGCTCCTGGGCCATCAGGATAAGCCGCTGGCGGGCCGAGACGGTTTGTTTACTTCGAGCGTCTGCAGGCACGGAGGTAAACCCAAGTAAACAAAGTGTCCCAGCCCACCACTGGCTTACCCTGATGGGCCGGGACAGCAACTTTTTGGGGGGAAAGGGGACGAAGCTGGGGTTCAGGGGAGTAACGCCTGTGACCACCCCCCCACATGACCCCACCCCTAGCCTGGAGCCCCACACTCTCCCCATCCCATCGCTTCCCACCTTAGCTGGGGTGTGCCAGGTGAGGATGTCTCTGGCCTGGCAGGAGCTGCTCTGGCAGGCTGGGCGGTGCAGCCGCAGCCTGCCAGACCTGGAGCTGCAGCTGCTTCGGAGGCTGGGGGGAGAGCAGCATGGTCAGAAATGAAGAGACTCTGGCCCTGCCTCTTCCCTTCTGGCTCTGCTGGCTGTGGTGCCTCTCCTTGCCCCCTTTGTTAGGGCAAAGGGGCTCTATACCCGTTCATAAACTGACCTTCTCTGGTGCTTCTCTTTTTTACTAAAAAAATTTGGCTTGTGAATGAGTATAAACGGTAATATAAAGTGAGCACTGTTCATTTGGATTCTGTTGTAACTGAAATCAATATATTTGAAAATGTAGAAAACATCCAAAAATATTTTAATAAATGGTATTCTATTATTAACAGTGCAATTAAATCTCATGATTAATCATGATCATTTTTTAAAATAGCATGATAAATCGCAATTAAAAAATCTTACCATTAATCACAATTTTAAAAAATCATTTGACAGCCATAAAAAATAAAAAAGATACAACAGGATTTGTCAATTCCTGTATAGCAGTCCAGTTAGAGGCTAAAAAAGGTACACCCCTTTTCCAAAGGATACAAGATATTTTCTGCAGAGGAAAAAGGACTTTGAAAGTCTTTTTGAAGATCACACCCTTCACTGTAAAGAACTACATGCAATTGATTACACAAAGTATAAATACAAAATGTTCTAAGAAATTACTGTTAGTATATTTCCATGTATCTCTTTTTTTGGCCTACACGTACTCAAAAGATTGGAATATGTGCATTTATCTACAGGATTCAATGTGCTGTATGTATGAGACAACTATCCTCTTTTGAATAGCACAGTTTCCTCAGTGATTATTACAATGGCCACATTCTGCCCTCAGATTCACGTGTGTAGATTTCACTGAAGTCTGGTGGGAGTCAGCTCAGAGAAACTGACTTTGTAAGAAAGAAATGCAAACAATTTACCTGTCTCCAAAGGATGCCATGAGAATTAATGTTTGAAGTGTTCTGAAAATGAAAGCGCTGCACAGATCTAACTTTTGTCACAGCACTGTTGCATGGCCCATGAGGAAATATGAGGAGTACAGTTGTTGGTGAAGATGCACTGTGTAAGTGATCTCTGGGCATGTCTCAAAATGAGTTACTGTACTGGCCAACATTTTAGGGAAATTAAGCAAAACCCACTCAAAAAGATTGTGCGGATGCTCTAGAGAAGCAACATGCCCAATCACTGGCCTGTTGAGTTGGGCCAACTAAAATATGTCTCTTTTGATCTCAAAGGGCTGTCAATATGACTCCATTCACAAGCATTAAAAACTCATTGGAAATTAGAAAATAAATCCACAATAAATCATAATCTTACCTTTAGGTGCTAATTTTAGCATGGCACCAGCATGAAAAGAAATTTCTTCTTCTGAAACAGCAGTGAAGTCATATTCTGCTCTTCCAATTACATGATCATCATCTCCGTTTGCCCAGTTACTAGACACTATTTCACAGAAGAGTTAAAAAGCAGCATAATCATCTGGATCTTTAAAGTACTTCATAACAGAAATGGAATTTTTCCACAAGTATGCATATACTAAATATAATGGGTCACAGAAACATTTAGGTAACACTTTAAATCTTAAAAACGTTATACAAACATTTATTACAGGGCCATACACATATGGCACTATACAATTACCAACATTTTCAGGTGCTTTTCAAGTTAGGCTTCCGAATCCACATTTAGGCCTCTGCATATAAGTGTCCTGGTTTGCAGAATTTTCTATTCCAAGTCACCAGATAGCTGGATTGACTGAATAAAGCAAGCAAGCGCCCAAGTTTTTCCCCCAAGTTCACTAAAGAACATGTTATTAGTAAAGTGCTATATTGTAATACCTAGTTGAATCTTGCTGCCAAAGAAGAGTTTCTTTCACATAAGAAACCTGATTCTGCAATTGTATACATATGAAGCAGCTGCAGAACTCAGCCCTAAAATCTTACCTTCCCTAGAAGTAGAACCTTTTTGATAGAGATCAATTAACATGGCATCAAAGAATAGGCTATTCTAATACCTTAATCTCCATCTCCCTGTTGAATTCAGCATTTTTAGGGTATGATTTACTAATTTCTTTGTGGCAAGAACATGAATAGTTTATTTTCTAACCTACACTCTCCTCAATTTGCTGATCTCTTTTACCTGTTTCTTCATCACTGTACGTGGAGAGCAGCTTCCAGATGAGGTAAGGACCCCCAAGAACAACAGCAAAGAACAAGAAAATGGGCCAGGATTTTGCTGAGTTAGCTGCCCGGTCCTCTGGGCCAATGCGAGCCACAGTTCCTTCACTTTCAGCCCACAAATCCTCATTCTGAGAGCTCTTCCGCAGACCCAGCAGCTGCTGCATCCGTTTGTAGAAGTATCTTATAGTTCTGACTAATGCAAAAGCTGAAAACACCTTTGTGAAATGTATTTTGAGTCGTGAGAAGTGATTGGCTACATCCAATACAGCCCTGAAACTGTTATAAACAGCTGAAAAGGTAGCATCCATCATCATACTGACTGAGGCAAATGCATGCACAATACTTTCAATGGACTGAAATGCACCTCTGCTGCTCTCTTCAGCCTGCTGAACAAATCTGCTGGGAGGTAGATCATCTGTACGAAACCGGTTATAGCCCAAACCACCATATCCATAACTGTAAGGGCTGTAGTTTCCATAAAAGGAGTTTCCGTATGTGCCATAGCCTGGAGAAAAGGAACTGCTGTATGCAGTTCTGAAATTGCTCAGGCTACTGTTCCCTGCCTGCTGTGATGGTCGCGGCAAAATAGGCGGAGGTACTCTTGTGAGTGTGGGCTGTCCAGGCCTGGTCAGCTGGCTGGCACCCAAATCAGCAGACCTAAATAAATTCAGAGGTTCAAGATCAGTACCCATAATCATTTTATATTAACATTATCCCAAAAACTTCACAAACTGGGGGGGGTGGGCAGGCAGGGGAGCAAAGTGCATGTGACGGAGTCTCTCTCCTCCTACGGAGGTGGGGGGAAGGGGGCTGTGGCAAGAAGTCTCATAACCCCCCGGGGTGGGAGGAAAGAGTCTTTCCCCCTCATGGGAGGAAGGACAGGGCAGGGTCCTGGGGGCGGAGGGATGTCTCTCAACCTCCATGGAGGAACGGAGCAGGGTCTCTGGGGTGGGGAGGTCTGTCCACCCCCCCCCGTGGAAGGAGGGACGGGGCAGAGTCCGGGGGGGGAGGTTTGTCCCCCCATGGAAGGAGGGACGGGGCAGGGTCCCTGGGAGGGAGCCCCCGTCTCCCCCCGCATAGGGGCGGGGCAGGGTCCGGGGGGGGGTGGCCCCCCGTGGACGGAGGGGCGGGGCAGGGTCCTGGGAGGGAGCCCCGTCTCCCCCGCATAGGGAGGGGGCAGGGTCCGGGGGAGGTTTGTCCCCCTGTGGAAGGAGGGGCGGGGCAGGGTCCCTGGGAGGGAGCCCCCCTCTCCCCCCGCATAGGGGGCGGTGCAGGGTCCGGGGGGGAGGTTTGTCCCCCCCCGTGGAAGGAGGGGCGGGGCAGGGTCCCTGGGAGGGAGCCCCCCTCTACCCCCGCATAGGAGGCGGGGCAGGGTCCGGGGGGGAGGTTTGTCCCCCCGTGGAAGGAGGGGCGGGGCAGGGTCCCTGGGAGGGAGCCCCCCTCTCCCCCCGCATAGGGGCGGGGCAGGGTCCGGGGGGAAGGTTTGTCCCCCCGTGGAAGGAGGGGCGGGGCAGGGTCCCTGGGAGGGAGCCCCCCTCTCCCCCCGCATAGGGGCGGGGCAGGGTCCCTGGCGGGAGGCTCTCAGGGTGTATCCCGGGAAAGGGGGGGGAGGGGTGCACTCACTGGAAGGCCGGGGCCGCGGTCCCCGCGAGGCGCCGGTTCTCCCAGGGCTTGGGAGGCGGCGGCTGAGACGCCATCTCCTCCGTCCCGGCTCCGCTGCGCCCGGCCGAGCCTCCCCACCTGATCGCAGCCTTGCCAGGCCTGACAGGCGGAGCGCCGAGCCGTTCATCCGCCGGAGGGTGCGGCGACTCCGGGCCAGGCCGCGCGTGCGGATCGACGTCTCTGGCTGCCGCTGCTCAGGTCTCCCCCAGCTCGGCGGATTTGCTGCCTCCGCGGTCCGGAGACCTTCCCTCCCCCGGACGGGAGCTGAGGGTCGCCGGCAGGATTGTCACCGGCAGGCGGAAGAAGCGACCGCTGCCTCCTCGGATCCCGGGCTGAGCAATGGCGGCGGCGGCGGGCCCGGAACCTTCCTGCTGGGACGCCTGTTTCCGGGGGGACGGGAACGCGCGCCACGCTGCGCTCTAGGGGGCCGAGAGTTAATGCTTCCCCCGGCATCAAGCGAGGCTCCCGCTCCTCGCGCCGGCCGCAGAAGAGAGGAGGTAGGAGGCGCCCCTGGGCCCGGCGTAGGGTCCCCCCCCAAGGGCGGGTGTGCAGCCCCCTCAGCCCGTGGCAGGGGCTCCCCCGCATGCGCGGTGCTGAACGGGGACACGCGGGGTCTGCTCCCTGTATAGATACACTTATACGTGTGGCCACCCCCCGCCCCATTTACCTGCATACACACGGAATGTTTAATTGTGTGAGGGTTGCCCCTTCATGTATGATCTTCGCATGAAATAACTTGTAGTGTTCCCTCAAACATGCATTCACATGTCCCCATATGCAGCTGAATGGGGGGGGGGGGTGTTTGCTGTCAGAAGGGATACTCCTGGGCGAATTCTGCTCCTCTGTGCATGTGCAGAATTCATGTTCCCTCCCCCTGCCCATCGCAGATTATTTTGTTTCCATACAGAATAATACTTTCTGGTAGGGGAGGAAAGGGAAGCCGCCAGAGGGCGCCACTCCCTGGCAGTGGGCCTGAGCAGGCATGTCGGTTTGGCCAGGATCCTCTAGTTTGATTTCTTGCACATTGCAGGCTACAGAGCCTCACCCACCCACTCCTGTAATAGATCCTTAACCTCTGTCTGAGTTACTGATGTCCCCAAAGCATGATTTAAAGACTCCAAGTTACAGAGAATCCACTATTTTAGTCTAGTTTAAACCTGTAAGTGACCCAGGACCCATGCTGCAGAGAAAGATGAAAACCCCCCAGGGTCTCTGCTAATCTGAGCGGAGGGAAAATTCCTTCCTGACTCCAAATATGGCAATTAGTTAGACTGGAGTGGGCAAACTTTTTGGCCTGAGGGTCACATTAGGTTTCCGAAATTGTATGAAGGGCCGGTTAGGGGAGGCTGTGCCTCCCCGAACAGCCAGGAGTGGTGTGGCCCGCCTCCCCCCCCCGATCAGACCCCACCTGTTTTTTGCCCCCTGACGGCACCCCTGGGACTCCTACCCCATCCAATTCCCCTGTTGGTGTAGCATGGTGTAGACCAACGGTAGGCAGCCTATGGCCCGTGAGCTGATTTTCAGTGGCCCTCATGCTGCCCGGGTCCTGGCCACTGTTCGGGGGGCTCTGCATTTAAATTTAATTTTAAATGAAGCTTCTTAAACATTTTAAAAATCTTATTTACTTTACATACAACAATAGTTTACTTATATATTATAGACTTATAGAAAGAGATCTTCTAAAAACGTTAAAATGTATGACTAGCACGCAAAACCTTAAATTAGAGTGAATAAATGAAGACTTGGCACATCACTTCTGAAAGTTTGCTGACCCCTGGTGTAGACACTGCTTTAAGTCGATGTAAGTTATGTGACTTAGGGTGTGGTTTTTTCACACCCCTTAGGGACTTCGCTTACATCGACTTAAGTATAGACAAGCCCTTAGAGCCCTCTCTATCTAGTGTCCCATCTGCAGCCATTGGGGATATTTGCTGATAGCAGTCACGGATGGGCCACCTGCCAGTCTAGGCAGTCTTATCATACCGTCCTCTCCATAAATTTACCAATCTCAGTCTTGAAGCCAGTTAAGTGTTTCACCCCCACTGTTTCCCCTGGAAGGCTGTTCCAGAACTTCACTCTTCTGCTGGTTAGAAACCTCCATCTAATTTGAAACCTATACGTGTTGATGGCCAGTTAGGATCCATTTGTTTTAGTGCCCAGGATTGGCCCTTAACTTAAATAAATACCGGGGAGGGAGAGGAATTACCCCTCTGATGTATTTATAGAGAGCAATCATATCTCCCCTCAGCCTTTGTCTCATTAGGCTAAACAAGCTAAGGTTCTTGAGTCTTTTCTCATAAGGTAGGTTTTACATTCTTCTGATTGTCCTGTTAGCCCTTCTCTGCACTTGTTCCAGTTTGAATTCATGTTTCTTAAACATGGGAGACCAGAATTGCACACAGTATTCTAGATGAGGGCTCACCAGTGCCTTGTAGAATTGTAATAGCACTTCCTTATCTCTAGTGGAAATACCTCACCTGATGCATCTAGGACTGCATTAGCCTTTTTCATGGCCGCGTAATACTGGCGGCTCACAGTCATTCTGTGATTAACCAATACCCCCAGGTCTCCCCCGGTCTGTCACTTCCAACTGATATGTCCCCAAACTTATAGCAAAAATTCTTGTTGATAGTCCCTAAATGCATGATCTTACACTTTGCATTTTTTAATTTCATCCCATTTTTATTGCTCCAGTTTTCAAAGTTGTCTAAATCTTCTTGTATGATATTCCAGTCCTCTTCCATATTGGCAATACCTCACAACTATGTGTCATCTACAAATTTTATTAGTACGTTCCCACTTTTTGTCTCAAGTCATTAATGAAAATTTTAAATAAGATTGGTCCCAAGACCGATTTCTGAGGGACTCCACTAGTAACCTCCCTTCAGCCTGATAGTTCACCTTTCAGTATCACCCATTGTTGCCTCTTTATCCAGTTCTTTATTAACTTTCAATTCTCATATTAATCCCCATCTTCTCTAATTTAACTAATAATTTCCCATGTGGAACAGTTTCAAATGCCTTACTGAAATCCAGGTAGATTAGATCTACTTCACTGCTTTTGTCTAAAAAATCAGTTATCTCCTCAAAGAAAGATATCAGGTTGGACTGGCATGATCTACCTTTTGCAAAGCCATGTTGTATTTTACCCCGATTACTCTTTACTTTTACTACTTTCTCTATTAAAATTAGTTCCAAACCTTACGTATAACTGAGGTCAAACTAATGGGCCTGTAGTTTCCTGGATCACTTTTTTTTCTTTCTTAAAAATAGTTACTATATTAGCAATTCTCCAGTCGTAGGGTATGACATTCAAGTTTACAGACTCATTAAAAATCCTTGCCATTGGGCTTGTAATTTCATATGTCAGTTCCTTTAATATTCTTGAATGGAGATTATCTGGGCCCCTGATTTGGTCCAATTAAGCTGTTTTTGTTTGACTTCCACCTTGGTTGTGATAGTTTTGACTTCTATATCCTCATTTTCATTAAGCACCCTGCCACTACCCCTAAGCTCCTTGTTTTCTTTATTAAAAACTGAGGCAAAGTATTTGTTTAAGTCAGTGATACTCAGATCTCAGTGATTCAGGAGCCAAATTAGCGATCAACATTACCCAAAAGAGCTACAGTAATGGGAATTCATTGTTTCATTTGCTGTAGTACTATTCATATTTAAACAGTATTCTCACAGCAAATAAGTTAATAATGTAGTGCAAATAGATAACTTATTTGGTTAATAACATAGTAAAAGCATCTTGATTGGTTAATAGCTTAGATTGGTCAATTAAATCACACAGTGTTTTCATATCCTCCTGCAAAGAGCCACAGGAGACATATTAAAGAGCCACTTCCGAGTTGTGAACCACAGTCTGACTATCACTAGTTTAAGTGTTGGGCCATGGCTAGATTATCTTTAATCTCCACCCCATCCTCAGTATTTAGCAGTCCCACTTCTGTTCTTGTTTTCTTTTTATTTATATGGCCAGAGAACCTTTTACTATGGATTTTAATTTCCTTTGCAAAGTCCAACTCTGCTTGGCTTTTGGCAGTTCTCACTTTTTCCCTATACTATCTGACCTACAAGAGATTGCTTTTTTTTGTTGATCCATCCCATGTAGGCTTTCTGCTGTCTCTTAATAATCTGTTTGAGAGTTAGCTCATCCAGTTTGGTCTGCAACCCTTCCCTACAATTTTTTTCTCCTTGGTTGGGATGGAGACTTCACATAGATTCTGCAACTTTGACTTAACTCCAAACCTCCTCCATCTTCAGAGTCTTGAGTTCTTCAGTCCAGTCCACTTCCCTACCTACTTCCCTTAATTTTTTAAAGTTTGCCCTTTTGCAATCAAGGACCCTAGTTGCAGATCTGGTTTTTGTGTATCCCTCAATTTAGTTTAAACTGAATTAGCTCATAATCATTTGAACTAAAACAACATCACTTCTTGTTGTTTCGATGACTATTTGGTGAAGAAATCTGCCAGCTATCACATCCAGGAGTATTTGGGTCCTAGCATTAATACTAGCACTTGTCCTCCAGCCTGTATTTCAGCTGTTACAGTAAACACAATAACCCCAGGGATGGGTGGATTGAGGAAGAACCTCTCAAGTGTGGGTGGATTTCTGTGAGCACTATGAATTAGTGATTTGGAAAGAGGCCTATTTAGTCATTAAAATTTATTCATGTGCTGCTGTCACAGCCCTGCCCCAAGTCTCTCACACGTGTGTGCGTGTTTGAAAGATATCCTCTTGCTTTGTGAATTAAATGTAAAACTGCTCTCTGGGAATGGAATTTTGTGTGTCTTTCAGTGATTCATTTTGTCATCTTCTTCATCATTTCTTGTTTTTTAAATCCCTCATTTGAAATATTACAGCCTGAGACAGATGTTACCCTGATGAGTGGACTGAAGTTTCATGAAACAGAATTAAGTTAATTAGATACTAAAAACTTTTATATACAAAAAAGACCAGGATCAGACTTAAAATTTGTAATTCTAATTTCCTTTCAGACTGTACACTCTTTGCCGCAGGTATTGTCTTTCCCTATGTGTCTGTACACAGTGGTAGAAGTGTCACAGAAATGAAAGCAACATCACACCTGTCTGTCCCCGACCGTCATCTGTTAAGCCCCTTCTGCCCCTCATCAGTTTTATTCCTGGACCTGTTCTGCCCCCCGGCTCTGCCAGCCCCCACATCAGTTCTGCGCCACCAGCCTCACCTCTGCTCTTCCTGCAGCTCCTGGTGTTCTTCACCCTGCTCTCCTGGCCTGGGGAGAGCTGCAGCAGGAGGACTCTGCTTCCTGTGCCGGGTGTTACGGGGGAAAGGAGCAGAGGAGCCCTATCCCATTGCTCACAAGAGCGGAAGAGCAAGCAGAGTCACCCTGAGCTGCTGGGCTCTTTCTTACTGGAAGGTGCTGTGTTCTTTTTGTTTTCTGCAGCAGCTCCTGTTGGCTGCCCTGCCCCCAAATGTGGGGAAGTGGGTAAAGCAGGTAGGGAACCCCTCAGCGACTGAGCAAGAATTGTAAAAAATGTCTTTGTTGGGTCTGTAACACCTTTCAAACGGGTACATTATAAATGCTGTTTGTACAGCACCTAACACACTGGGGCCCTGACCATTACTGGGATATCTGGGTGCCATTGTAATATAAATAGTTACTGAAAGTTGATTGGGAGGCTTAGTACAACGACTTTTGGGGGAGCATTTTTAAAGAAGAGTGATAATTTTTTTTTCTTCCTTAGTGCCTCCTTTCTTCTTCAGGGCAGCAGTGGTGGGTGGAGGCCTACTGTTAATGATGGGTGGGCAGACTCAGTCTGGCTGTGTACCCCTACCTTATTTTACTTGCATCCGTTGTGGGTGGAGGCCACACTGGTAGCTCAAAAAGGAGTGGCCGAGCTGGAGGCAGACACTTGTGGCTGGGATCTCATGCTTTCTTAGCAGCATCAGTGGACTCCTGGGTGCTCCTCTTCTATCAGGAATCTGACAAGTCCTCCCAATCCCCTCAAAAACAGGGTTGGAGGGGGCACATAAATTATTTTAGGGAAAAAATAATAGAGACTTCCAGTCCTAGCCAGTTGGTTTATGTTTTGAAGGTCAGCTCTGTGACTGGAAGTGCTGCTAGAAAATGTCTCACAGTACTTAAAAAAACAAACAAAAAAAATAATCTGGGATGAACAGTGATACTCATGGAGTCCCAAAAACTGGGAAGGGGGTAGTGGGTGGGGAAGAACGACAGTTGGCTTTGTAGGCTTTAAAGGACAGAGAAACGTATACTTGGCTCTCACTTTATGACCTCTGCCATTGTTGGGATTTGAACATGTGTAGGGTTTTTTTTAATATGAATTTGTCCTTTGGGACACACTGTTCAAAGAAGTCCGCTTGTTCCCTGGCACCACCTACAAGTATGTCAGCTAGTGTAATGCACCATATATATAAGATGCGATAGGACTAGGCAGAAATTTAGCATGTTCAGTCAGAGGTTAGAGATCTATTACAGGAGTGGGCAGGTGAGGATCTGTGGCCAGCAGTGTACAGTAGGTTAATCTCAAACTTTAGCAACCCGAGGACCCCATTTTTATTTAAAAATTTTCAGGGACCCCCAAGCCACTCCGCTCAGCCCTAGGCTCCACCCCCACTCCACCCCTTTCCCCAAGGCCCCACCTTGCCCAACCTCTTCCTTCCCCCCGCTTACTCCATCTCCCCCCCGCCCCAGTTGCTTGCTGTCCTCTACCCTCACTCAGTTTCATCAGGCTCCGGCAGGGGATTGGGGTGCAGGAGGGGGTACAGGCTCTGGGAGGAAGTTTGGGTGCAGGAGGGGGTGAGGGGTGTGGGCCCTGGGAGGGAGTTTGGGTGTGGGAGGGGGTGCGGGCTCTGTAGGGTGACCAGATGTCCTGATTTTATAGGGACAGTCCTGATTTTTGGGTATTTCTTATATAGGTTCCTATGATCCCCCACCCCCTGTCCCAGTTTTTCACACTTGCTGTCTGGTCACCCTAGGGCTCTGGGAGGGAGTTTTGGTGTGTGGGGGGGTGCGGCTCCTAAAAGCGACTGGCACATCTCTCTGGCAGCGGCTCCTAGGCAAGGGGCCAGGGGCTCTCCACGCATGCTGCCCCTGCCTGCAGACACTGCCCCTGCAGCTCCCATTGGCTGCAGTTCCCAGCCAATGAGAGCTGCGGAGTCTGCACTGGGGCGGGGGCAGAGTGCAGAGACCCTCTCCTGCAGGGGCTGCAGGGATGTGCAGGCGGCTTCCAGGAGCGGTGTGGAGCCAGGGCAGGCAGGGAGCCTGCCTTAGCCCCACTGCACCGTGAATTAAAATCTCCTGGTTTGGCTTCAGTAGCCTCTGAGGGATAGAGGGAGGGAGAGGGAAGAGTTGATCAGCATGGTCCGCAGACCCCCTGGAGTTCCCTTAGGGACCCCCAGGGGTCCGCGGACCCCAGTTTGAAAAACGTTGAACTAGATGATCACGGTGGACCCTTCTGCCCTTAATGTCTATGAGTCTGTGTATTTTCCCCCAAACAGCTATGACTACTGGCCTTCAGCAGCGGAGCTATTTTCTCTTGGGTCAATAATCCTGTGACTACAAATAATGAACAAGTGTAATGTGCAAAAAAGGTCACTAGGAATAGATTAACCTCACCAAAGAAATGATGCTTCTGACGTAAGACAAAACTTCATTCAAGCCTTATGAGAATTATAAACTGGTGTAGTGATCCCTGATACTGTTCTGGTGTGTGAATCCTTGTACTGTTTGTACCAAATGATGTTTATTATAGGGAGAGTTGTTTGGGTGATGATGCGGATACCTCTAACTTTGTTTTCTTCTATGCAGATTATGTTTAGAAGTGAAACATGAAAATCACTTACTAATCCTGTTTTATTTTATTTTTAATTAGGATTATCCAGAATGTTTGCATTGACAGAAAAGAACAGATCCATTGCTCAGCTATTACTGAATACTGGCACTTGCCTGCGATGCATTTTCAGATTCTGCTGTGTGGGGTTACAGGCATCGTACAGGCATCCATACAAGGTCTCCTGTTTTATTTTTAATTAAAACATATGAACATGAAGGTGTATTTAAAAAACAAAAAAAACAAAAAGTTTTCTTTGGGATAGTTCTGGCTTATTGATTCAATATGCAGATCCTTACACAAGATACTTACATGCCTATGAGGAAGAGGTTTAGTAGAATAAATTATGAAAAATTAATACTAATCTTCTGATACTATGTAGCTTTATTGATAGACTATTCATCAGAATACTGTTGATATATTGTATAGTCAATTGCTTGACCACACTTCGGTATGTTATGAAATATACACAAGAGACCAAATAACCAATATGAGTCAAGTTTATTGCTAAAAGTCAATAATAGTATAGTACAGGAAAATAGGTTCAATACAGTACCAGTTTCCAGGAAGTCATCTCATGCAGCCTTGTTAAATTCACCTTACATAAGTATTTCTCCATTACTAATCATGAAAAGCTATTAAATAGTATTTTCGTAATTTAAAGCATTAATTTTTAAATTTAAATTGGGTCCAAAACATTTAGTTGTAAATCATTCTCTCTATGCATATATTTAAATTCAAGCTTATTGTCAAAGTCAGTAGATGGAAAAGTTCATAAATGGAAATAGCCTTAGTGATATAGTGGTGTCCCCCAGGGGTCTGTTCTAGGACCAGTCCTATTCAACATATTCATAAATGATCTGGAAAAATGGGTAAACAGTGAGGTGGCAAAATTTGCAGATGATACAAAATTACTAAAGATAGTTAAGACCCAGGCAACCTGCGAAGAGTTACACAAGGATCTCTCAAAACTGGGTGACTGGGCAACCAAATGGCAGATGAAATTTAATGTTGATAAATTGGAAAGCATAATCCCAACTATACCTATAAAATGATGGGGTCTAAATTAGCTGTTACCACTCAAGAAAGAGATCTTGGAGTCATTGTGGATAAGACACAGTCTGTCTGGGCAAAAATCACATTGGGAAAGAAAGCTACTAGAGCCTCCCCTGAGATAGTGCTTGGGGTGTGCTACAGACCGCCGGGATCTGATTTGGATATGGATAGAGACCTCTTTAATGTTTTTAATGAAGTAAACACTACTGGGAATTGTGTGATCATGGGAGACTTTAACTTCCCAGATATAGACTAGAGAACAAGTGCTAGTAGTAATAATAGGGCTCAGATTTTCCTGGATGCGATAGCTGTTTGATTCCTTCACCAAGTAGTTGAAGAACCAACAAGAGGGGATGCCATTTTAGGTTCGGTTTTATTGAGTAGTGAGGACCTCATAGAAGAAATGGTTGTAGGGGACAACCTTGGTTCAAGTGATCATGAGCGAATTCAGTTCAAACTAGATGGAAGGATAAACAAAAATAGGTCCGGGACTAGGGTTTTTGATTTCAAAAGGGCTAACTTTAAAGAATTAAGGAAATTAGTTAGGGAAGTGGATTGGACTGAAGAACTTGTGGATCTAACGGCGGAGGAGGCCTGGAATTACTTCAAGTCAAAGTTGCAGAAACTATCAGAAGCCTGCATCCTAAGAAAGGGGAAAAAATTCATAGGCAGGAGTTGTAGACCAAGCTGGATGAGCAAGCATCTCAGAGAGGTGATTAAGAAAAAGCAGAAAGCCTACAAGGAGTGGAAGATGGGAGGGATTAGCAAGGAAAGCTACCTTATTGAGGTCAGAACATGTAGGGATAAAGTGAGAAAGGCCAAAAGCCATGTAGAGTTGGACCTTGCAAAGGGAATTAAAACCAATAGTAAAAGGTTCTATAGCCATATAAATAAGAAGAAAACAAAGAAAGAAGAAGTGGGACCACTAAACACTGAGGATGGAATGGAGATTAAGGATAATCTAGGCACGGCCCAATATCTAAATAAATACTTTGCCTTAGTCTTTAATGAGGATCTTAGGGATAATGGTAGGATGACAAATGGGAATGAAGATATGGAGGTAGCTATTACCACATCCGAGGTAGAAGCCAAACTCAAACAGCTTAATGGGACTAAATTGGGGGGCCCAGATAATCTTCATCCAAGAATATTAAAGGAACTGGCACATGAAATTGCAAGCCCATTAGAAGAATTTTTAATGAATCAGTAAACTCAGGGGTTGTACCGTACGACTGGAGAATTTCTAACATAGTTCCTATTTTTAAGAAAGGAAAAAAAAGTGAGTAACTATAGGCCTGTTAGCTTGACATATGTAGTATGTAAGGTCTTGGAAAAATGTTTGAAGGCGAAAGTAGTTAAGGACATTGAGGTCAATGGTAATAGGGACAAAATACAACATGGTTTTACAAAAGGTAGATCGTGCCAAACCAACCCGATCTCCTTCTTTGAGAAAGTAACAGATTTTTTAGACAAAGGAAATGCAGTGGATCTAATTTACCTTGATTTCAGTAAGGCATTTGATATGGTTCCACATGGGGAATTATTAGCTAAATTGGAAAAGATGGGGATCAATATGAAAATTGAAAGGTGGATAAGGAACTGGTTAAAGGGGAGACAACAATGGGTCATACTGAAAGGTGAACTGTCAGGCTGGAAGGAGGTTACTAGTGGAGTTCCTCAGGGATCAGTTTTGGGACCAATCTTATTTAATCTTTTTGTTACTGACCTTGACGCAAAAAGTGGGACTGTGCTAATAAAGTTTGCGGATGACACAAAGCTGGGAGGTATTGCTAATACAGAGAAGGACTGGGATATCATACAGGAAGATCTGGATGACCTTGTAAACTGAAGCAATAGTAATAGGATGAAATTTAATAGTGAAAAGTGCAAAGTCATGCATTTAGGGATTAACAACAAGAATTTTGGTTATAAATTGGGGACACATCAGTTGGAAGTAACAGAGGAGGAGAAGGACCTTGGAGTATTGGTTGATCACAGGATGACTATGAGCCGCCAATGTGATATGGCCACTAAAAGAGCTAATGTGCTCTTGGGAAGCATCAGGTGAGGTATTTCCAGGCCCACAATTTAGAGTCTCTATGGCCACAAGCTGGACACCACTGCTCTAAACTACCCTCTTTGATGTTATCTGTTTTCTTCTGATTTTCCTCAGTTCTTACTGGCTATTCCATCAGCTTTTTCTCTTATGTCTCTTCATCCGCATCTCTGTTCCTGTTTGTTGGCATCCCTCTGGTTCTCTGTTTGGCCCTGTTTTCTTTTTCTCTATACGGTTTGTCTCAGAGAGGTCATCCCTTTCCCTCCATATACAGGTGATTTCCAAATCTACCTCTCCACCCTCACACACTCCTCCTTTTTCCAGATTTCTCTAACTGTTCCTCTAGGACAGTGGTTCTCAACCAGGTACATGTACCCCTGGGCATATATAGAGGTCTTCCAGGGGGTACATCAACTCATCTAACCATTTGCCTAGATTTGCAACAGGCTATGTAAAAAGCACTAGCGAAAGCAGTACAAACTAAAATTTCATACAGACTACATTGCTACAGTATGCATTGCTCTATATACTATACACTGAAATGTAAGTACAATATTTATTTTATAATTATATGGTGAAAATGAGAAAGTAAACAATTTTACAGAAATAGTGTTCTGTAACACTGTTATATTTTATGTCTCATTTTGTAAGCAAGTAGTTTTTAAGTGAGGTGTAACTTGGGGGTACACAAGAAAAATCAGACTCCTAAAAAGGGGTACAGTAGTCTGGAAAGGTTGAGGGCCACTGCTCTAGGATGTCTCACCACTCAGACTCTCCAAAATTGAACGTGCTTATCTTTACTTCAGTTCCATCTCCACCATCTTTTTTTTCTCCTGCTGATAATAGCCCACCTTAATTGATTACTCTCGTTATAGTTAGTATGGCAACACCCATTTTTCCATGTCCTCTCTGTGTGTGTGTGTGTGTATATATCTTCCTACTGTATTTTTCACTGCATGCATCTGATGAAGTGGGTTTTAGCCCACGAAAGCTTATGCTCAAATAAATTTGTTAGTCTCTAAGGTGCTACAAGTACTCCTCGTTCTTTCTTCTCATCTCCCTTCTGTTTCCATAGACAACTCCAGGATCCTTTACTTCAGAGACTCACAATGTTGGTGTCATCTCTGAGTTTTCTCTCTCCTCTTCTCCCCACATCCAGTCTCTCACTGAGTTCCAACACTTCTTCCCTCTCTCTGCTCCTGCAATATTTGTCCATGTATTAGTCAACTTGATAACTAATCTCTCTCAGTACTCCCCACCCCTCCCCACTCTCCCCACATTCCAATCCAAAATCTAAAGTCATCGTCCACTTCTATTGCTCTGACCCTGTCATCATCACACACTTGAATGTCTTCTTTGGCTGCCTTTCTCTTATCATATCAAATCCAAACTCAAGATGGTTTGATTTAAATCAAAGCAATTTAAATCACTGATTTGACTCATGATTTAAATCAGCAAGCAGGAAAACTTCACTGAAAATCATAAATTTTAATAATTTTTCATTTGTACTTTTAGTTATTTTCCAAAAGAAAGGTTTGAGTCTCATTGGTATCCGTTAAAATGTGGATTTGCAACTAAATATAGCCTTTACACTAAATTTGGTGCTTCTCTTTGCTAACTTGGAAGAAACACTATAGCTGTATATATTTACTTAAGCAATTATATTGCTATTCAGATTCTTAATTTTTACATTTTTTATTATATTAGAAAATGGTGAATGATGCATTTCTTATTTACTAGATGATAAATCACAAATAAAAAATTAATGTCAAGCTGTATTTGGATAGAAATTAAGATTAAATTAAAATGCCCCAGACCAACATTTAAATTTTTTAATTAAATAAAACTACCTTAAATGTGCTGTATATATAAGAAAAGTTTTATCAAAAATTATCATAATATGTTTTGCGTTTAAAACTAACTTATTTAACAAAGAAAATATTATCTGTAGTTAGCGAATTGAACCGATTGTTTCTGGTCACCATGTCCTTCAAGATTTTAGAACTAGTACAGGGTTTCTCAAACAGGGGTCGCCGATTGTGTAGGGAAAGGCCCTGGTGGGCTGGGCAGGTGTGGAGCCAGTGGGAGCTGCGGTGATGAGAGAAAGCATAAGGTCCATATATGTCTGCGACCTTTAACATAGATAGATAGAGGATACGTAGAGGTAGGTTGACATGGGGGCTTCCTAAGAGCATACCCTCTGTAAATTTAACAGGAACACCACAAGGAAAGAACCAAAATAACTGGGTAGGACAGAAATAACAAATGTGAGAATGATCTAATGTCATTAATATGTATGTATGTCATCAATACGTACAAACATACCAGCCTGTGGTACCCTAACATTTTGTGGGTGAGGAAACTAAGTTTGGACATAGAAGGAGGGCCTGAATACTCAAGCTCTGTACGAGCAGTGACCCACCATGCCAAGGAAGCTTCTAAGGTTCTAAGCTTCGGGGTTTATAAGCTTCAAGTTTTAAACCTTCTTTGTTTATTAGTCCATTAGTCTGTTAGTTCTTAACTGTAAGTTTTAAGTCAGTTAGTAAAGTAAATCTCTGTTAGCTTCGATAGCTTTTAGCTCTTTAGCTTCTCCTAAGCTCTGCACCTCTGACACAAGAATTGAGGCAGCTGGACCAGAACTCTCTTGGCATGCCAGAGGCGAGGCTGGTCCTTTGTCTTGTATGTCTTTGTCTCCAGTGACACAGTTGGTTAGTATGTGGTACTTAAAGTGGTGGAGGGAGGGATAGCTCAGTGTCTTGAGCATTGACCGGCCAAACACAGGGTTGTGAGTTCAATCCCTGAGGGGGCCCCTGAGGGGTCTGGGGCAAAAATCTGTCTGGGGATTGGTCCTGTTTGAGCAGGGGGTTAGACTAGATGATCTCCTGAGCTACCTTCCAACCCTGATATTCTATGACCAGGTTCTCAAGGAAGGGTGTGAGTCTATTAATCAAAAGCTTGAAGTATATAATAGCACATATATCTCTAGAATATTATTGCCTTTATAACTCTGATTATTTTACTATTTGATTATTATTCCATTTATCTCAATAAAAGTCTTTAAGGCTATATTTGTCTCAGTGTGTGTGACCTTTCATACATCCCAACAGTCCTTGCAAACTCTGTGTAGCCTGATTCTGGGACAAGAACCTTATTATATTTTGATCAGATTAATTGGCAAGCCTATAACCCATATTATCCAAATTAATAATATTAACTTCCTAAAATCAGGCAACAAAAAACATGCACAGGAAATATGGTAGCTATGTCAGAAAATGTATATCAATCAAGATTTCCAAGTGCTTAAAATAATTAAGTCTCACAACTCCACTGAGTTAGGACTCTCTATTTGCTAGTATTTATAACGCATTGCAGATGGAGACGTTGTGACACAGGGGAAGTTAAGTGACTTGCCCAAGGTCACACAGAGAGTCAGTGGTTGAACCAGGAATAGAATGCAGAACTTCTGACTCCCAATCCCATGATCTAACTACTGGACACAATTGCATTTCTTCCTAATGAAAAATATGGCAAAACCTTGCTAATTCACTGCCCATGTAAATTATTAAATGTTGGGAATTCGTGAGTAAGCCAAACTAATGTGATTTAAAAAAAATAAATTAATGATGCTGCATGTCAAAATACAATTTTATTCCAAGGGTTGTTTAGTTGTAACTGTGTATGTAGTAGTATATTAGTTATTGCACATAAATATAATTTTAAATTTTTTGAAGTCTGAGTTATATGAGACCTCATTGCAGCACATATTATTCCACCTTTATTGAGACTTGCATGAGTCTGCTTATTTTTTCATTATTATTAGGTCTGTAGATTAACAAACTGAGAATTAATGAGGTTCTACTATAATTATTGGACAATGAAACGGAGATGTTAAATTACAACATAATCTAAGTTACACAGGGCTTAGTTTTCAGAAGTGGTGAGCACCTGCAGCTTCCGCTGAGTTCAGCTGAAGTTACGGATACACAGGACTTCTGAAAATCAGGGCCATAGTAAAGTGCTTCTACTGTTATTTACATACTATAAAGAAATCTGTTGTCTGTTCAGCAAAATTTAATTTCTCTGTGTACCATTTACAGTTGTAATATTTCAACTTGGAGTTTTTGAATTCTGCAAATAAATCTTCCCACACAGAGTATGAAAAGCTAGTAATTATAAGCACTATTTAAAGCTAAACTAGAAGTTAATATCACCTTTTGGAACTAGAATTATTGGTGCTTGTCGTAGGACCGCCTGCATATATGAATCTTACACATAGGAGGGAGAAGCTGTATGTTAGCTGTGAAGCAAATGCACATATTTTACTGTTCATTTCTTTGTTGTTTAGGATTTGCTTAGAGAGCTGCATGAATTCCTGGAGTACAATAAAGAAAAAGAGGACAAATTTTGTTGTGAAATAGCTGACCCCCCGGGTAAGAGAATCCGACTTGAGAACATGGGAGAAGGGGCTGAGGATTTGAATCAAAATGGGGCCCTCCAGCAGACCCCTGTGGCAGATGATGTAAATGTTGCTATGGAGATCTCTACTCCGAAGGTTTGCAACGTGTGCTTGGGAATTCTTCAGGAGTTCTGCGAGATAGATTTTGTTAAGAAGGTAAGTGATCTTTTCCTGCTCTGTAGACGCATTTTCTATGAGCCGTTAAATGTATGTTTGGTAGAATCCTACAGTGCAAACCCTGTGATCTAGTTGTTGTTTTTTTAAAACATTAATCAGTTTCAGTCCCATATGTTGTTGAGTGGCTCCATCTAGATTTAAAATACTCTGTGTAACTTAAATCAAGAACAGATGGGGAAATGCTTAGGTTTGTTTCCTCATCTGCAATTACTGATTTAATGATTTAAATAACACCTATTGACGTGGTGTCTGGGTACCTCATATACAGTCAACAAAGGGGAATTACCCGTGGGTTGCTCAAGATCATATTTTACTCTGGCCTTGCTATAATGTAACTAAAAAAGCCTGAGAAAACAGGTGAGCCTTCAGCTGTCTCCTGAAGCTAATCTAACTAAACCTCAGACAGACCTCCATGATCATGTTTCAAAAGCAAAGGGCTGACAGCAGTTCCATGGTACTTGCATACAGTACTACTACAATGTGGTTGTAGATGGTGAGCCCATCTTTACTTACGCTTTGTGACTGGAGAATAAATAAGGGATGAAATGCAGTTGATGGTGCTGTGCTGTTCAGGATTTCTCTTAGGTGCTTATTTCTACTGGATAGAGGAGTTGTAAAGCAGCATGAATTGCCCTTATAATGTATTCTTGTCTTTAGGAAGCCACAGTCTAAGGAAAAATGTTAAGTAATTTGGTGGTACAAAAGATTATAAGCATACAAGTTATCAGAGAAAATATGACTGTGAATTAGGGAAAAAGATAGTGTGAAGAGCTTTATAAATACCATATATGAAGGATAAAATTGCTAGGGTAACAGAGTGAAATGTTCAGGGGGGCTTTCAAAACTGAGTGGAAGCTTTGATGTTAATGTTGATAAATAAGACTAGTTGATTTAGTACAGGGTTTCTCAAACAGGGGTCGCTGCCTGTGTAGGGAAAGCCCCCGGTGGGCCGAGCCGGTGTGTTTACCTGGTGCGTCTGCAGGTCCGGCCGATCGCGGCTCCCACTGGCCGCGGATCGCTGCTCCGGGCTAATGGGGGCTGCTGGAAGCGGTGGCCAGTAAGTCCCTCGGCCCATGCCACTTCCAGCAGCTCCCATTGGCCCGGAGCAGCGAACCGCAGCCAGTGGGAGCCGCGATCGGCCGGAGCTGCGGACGGGGCAGGTAAACACACTGGCCCGGTCCACCGGGGGCTTTCCCTACACAAGCAGCGACCCCTGTTTGAGAAACCCTGATTTAGTAGAATGAACATTGGATTCAGCATAGCCAATAAACTGGGACCAGATAGAATTGTGCAGTTTCTATTGTTACAGTGCATGAGTTTGTTTCTTTTTCATAGGCAAAATATATTCTTCGTTATGGATCAGATTTTTAGTGTTGACTTTTTAAACTGATGCCATTGAGTGGCAATAGAAAACCTGACAGCAGTTGGTTAAAAAACAGCCAAGACTGATTCTTTCCTAAGAGAAACTCCTTATCCTAACAGTGCAGTTGACATACAGTATTGATTTTAATTGGAATGCTACCACTTGTTTTTAGAGAGACATGGTTGGGGAGGTAATATCTTTTATTGGACCAGCTTCTGCTGGTGAAAGAGACAAGCTTTCGATCTACACAGAGAAGCTCTTCAGAGCCCTTCAGCAGAAGATGGTCCAGTAAAATATATTACCTCCCCCGCTTTGTTTCTCTAATATCCTGGAACCAACGTGGCTACAACAACACTGCATGCAAACGTGTGTTTTTAACAGTTACCAAAATATGTGGATTTTGGGACAGTGCCCCCAAATATGTTTGTGAACTCCAGCAGAGGTATGTAGCTAACAGCTCAGCTATTACACCAGCCAGTGATTAATAGGAGTTCTTAAATATACAGCATCAGATATTTAACTAGCAGATACAGACTGAAGTTCTCAAGATTCTGAATTAGAGGTTAGCTTAGATTCTGGAAAGACGTTGAATATCAAATAACTCATTTCGATTGCTCAGTGTGTCTCTCTGTCTACCCCTTTACTCATTCATTCCTTCTTCCTCCCGCTCCTTGGACTTACCTTCCCTCCTCATTCATTCTGTGCTCCATGTTCATTATTGTCTCCTTTTCACCACCTGTCTGCTCCCTTTCATACCTCATTTCTCCAGAGGGAGGGACAGGTAGGGACAGCTCAGAGAAGAGCAGTTCGCTTCCGCAGCAGGCACATAGTTGTGTACAATGCCTGCCAGCAGGTTGTGTGGCCATATAACCATGCAACTTAGAGGGACCTTTGCTCCTCAGTCTCCCTTCCCCATAGCCCATCTCTATTCCCCAGCACCTGTTCTCCATCCCAAAACTGTTACTGCTTCTCTCTCAATAATCAGATACAACCAAAGTCAGTTATAGCCCTGCTCCCAAAAAACAGTTGCTGCCATCCTTCTTCCTTCCCTACATCAACTAGTGCTTGTCACACACCTCTGCATGGTGCTCTGTTGCTAGTGCTCTCCCGTTCCTGCTGCTTTCCTAGACATCAGGAGACCTTTGCACAGATGGGTGGATAGGGTGGCAGGGAGGCAGCAGCAGCCCTGAGGGCTCCAGCAGCAGAAGGATAAGAGAGAGAACTGAAAATGTATTATTTTTAAGACTCTCTCATGATTTTTTGAGAGCAGACTCATGGTTTTCTAATACTTAGGGTTGGCAGCATTTGAGGGGAGAGAGGAAGGGTGGTAGGGGCCGTGACCGTTACGTGTGGGGGATGGGTAGGAGACGTGCAGGGTGAGAGAAGAGAGGCAGCAGCAGCATTTGCTTTTGATGGGATTTTCACTCCCCTTTCTCAGGCCTTGGCATTGGGGAGCAACACTGGGATGTTATTTTCCCAATTTGCGGGTGGGATACCACTGTGATTTTCACTCTTCCCAGCAAGGAGAAGCAACAATGGTAGTTGAGAGGAGAGGGAGCCCACTGGAGGCGAATAGATGCCTCCTAAGGAAGGAGCTCACCTGTGCAACAGGCTTCGCACAATGAGTGGGGCCTGCCAAAGGAGGCAATGGCCACATATTCTGTACCTATGGACATACTGTATCTGGGTAAAAAAGGGAAAGATAGGAAAGACAAAGTCTGCCTGCTAGTTTTTTTGGGCTCTGATGCTGCCTCTTATATTTGTAAAAATTACACACTAATCTTGAGATAATGTAGGCATTTGCTTTTAAAATAGAAGAGAGAGTATTCTATCTTGGGTAATTCATAATCTTCAAAGTAATAAAGTAATATGTTTGTGAGTGTACTATCCTAGGAACTTCTGCATTTGTGTTATTGTAGAATTGCATCAGCGAGAGATGGAATCGGGGCAGCTCCAGGCACCAACACGCCAAGCGCATGCTTGGGGCGGCAAGCCGCGGGGGGTGCTCTGCCGGTCGCCGCGAGGGTGGCAGGCAGGCTGCCTTTGGAGGGTCCGCTGGTCCCGCGGCTTCGGTGGACCTCCCGCAGGCTGCCGCCGAACTCGCGGGACTGGGGACCTCCTGCAGGCAAGCCGCCGAAGGCAGCCTGCCTGCCGAGCTTGGGGCGGCAAAATGCCTAGAGCCGCCCCTGGATGGAATTAGACCATATTTGTTTCATTCCTCTACCACTGTGGGATTGTTCCCTTCAATAAGTGTTATTTAGGCTTGCAAGGATTAGATTTTTATTTTTTTTTTGGTAAATGTCAGTTTCACTATATACACACAAACCAATGAAAAAATATATTCATTCATAATAATCTAAATTTACAGATAGGAAAAGTAAGAAAAATGCTTCTTGAGAACTTACTAGAGTTTAATTTAAGGATATTAACTCTGTATATTTGTGATGTGATGTTGACAATTTGTGTTTTAATAGTTACAAAGTTTAACTTTTTGAATTGCAGTGTCTACTGCCATTAAATAATTACCAAGTGTTGCTCTGAAATATTCCTCTTAATGAATATTCTTTCTTAATGAATAGTGATATAAAAATAATGTACTGTAAGCAGTCACAGTAGCAAATTAGGCCAGACTTTAAGCAAACCTAATTTAATGCATCAGAATTTTTTTTAAATTAATCATAGCCTGTACATTAACGTAGACCTAGTTAAAGTTTTAGAAGATTGCCATGTTTTTGCTGTTCCTTTCCAAAACTGGGTGTTTAAACAAGGTGGCCATTAATGAAAAGTGAATGGAGTTCAAATAATTTAAAAGTCTATTTTACTAGAGTGCCTTGTGTGGGGCAAAATAGATTCAAATCATGGAAGCTCCTTCACTGGAGGTTTTCAAAAGGAAGCGGCTGGATAGCCATCTGTTTTGGATGGTTTAGACAGAACAAATCCTGCAGCTTGGCAGGGGGTTACACTAGATGACCCTTGCGGTGTCTTCTAACCTTGTGATTCTATGATTATCTGACTCCCACTTTCCCGCCAGTTTTACATAGCTTTGAAAAATTTAGATAGCTAAAAATAGAAAAAAAATGTTTAACAAACATCTATATTATCCATTCAAATTATTTAAAAAAATCTAATTCTGCCAAGGCTAATCTTATTTTTATGATTCGCTTCAACATAAAATATTGAGTTGGGTTTCTTTTATAGTAACATAACATTGAGGGTATACAGTGACAATAATATAAAATCTGCCTGCAAGTTACAGTCCTTAAAGAAACCTTAAAAACCCCTGTCTCTAACTGGGTAGGATTTAGTGAGCTTATGGTCATTTTACATGTGAATGTATACCAAAAAGTAATGTTATAGAAGGTTTGCACTAGAATAAAGAATATCATAAAAGATTATTAGTTTAACTCCCTTATTGAGGATTCATATCCTTCTCTTTTAGGTGTGCCAAAAGGTTAATTCTGCTGAGTACCAGTTTACTAGCTTTGTATTTTCTGTGTCGCTCCCACCACAGTTGTCTGTTAGAGAGGTAAGTGTTTACAGATACTTCTATTGACCATTGTAACTTAAACGTGTAAGAACAAAGAATGTGCCCTGGGAACATCAGAAGTGGAGAAGGCTTACATTTCGTTGATTTTGTTTCAAAATAAAATAGTACCTTTAAATATGCACTAAAAATACAGAATAAGTTAAGCAGTGCTATTTTTAACCATGAAGTCTTCTTCAGAAATGATTAGAGAAAGACTGTAGTCTTTTTTAAAGTCTATCCTTCCATTCCTTCTGCCAAGTATTATTTTAATTAAAAAGATATCTGAATGACTCCAGTAGTCAGTGGATGAGTTTCTTTAAATCTGAAAACTAAAAGGAGTTTCTTCAAAACCTTAGTGTATAGTTCCCTTTGGTGAAGACTGCAGTGTGGATTGTCTCAGGGAAGGAACAGCACAGCTGGTACCTTTCCTGAAATAGATGGTAATTGGTAGTGCAGAATACAAATGAAAGAATTTGAAGACGAACTCTAGCTGTGTAGCATTGTAAAAGAGGTAAAAGTACATATTTTATTTTAGTAGACTTCCTGGCTACTTGACTCATGCTTTGTTGGAAATCTAAATGAATGCAGTTGTGAAGTACTAAAATTTGTGGACAGTCTAGTCAAATTTGAACTGTTTACATTCCTATCCTCCTGTTTAGAAAATAGGAGAAAATGGACAGATGTGACACTCTAATAATTTTGGTCAAATCAACAGATTACAATATATAGTGTTAATGAAAACTATTGCTGTATTAAGTATATTAGTTACAACATGTTTTATAGTGTTAATCTGCCTTCTATTCTAAACTGGCATTGAGATTAACTGTTGTGAATGGCAACCTATAAATACTTAAGATAAATCTCTTCTTATCTAAGATGGAGTACAAGTTTTCAGTAAACATAGTGGGATGAAGCTCCTGGGCATTAGTGATCATTAGAGAGTCTGTGGCATTTTTACTAAGATTAAGGGTGTTATTTCTTGTATCTTGGGCAAATTCCAGTGTAGGTAATTACATAGGTCCAGAGCCACAAAGGTACTTAGGTGCCTAAACCCCAGATTTATGCACTTAAGTGTTGCGTTTAGGCAGCTAAATCCCAGTTTTGGCTCTACTGCCTTCCAGAAAACTACTGCCAAACCCAGTAGGCATCTAAACTCATTCAGCACCTAAATTTTCAGGGTAAAAGTTTCCTAGTTTCTTCGAGTAGATGCAGCAGTGTGTTCCGCTGAGCTGTGTGCGCGCCCAGCTCATGAGAGCCAGAAAATTTTGCCTAGCAGTACACATAGGAGGCGGTGTTCGTGCCTCATGCTCATAACCCCTCCCCTGGCTATATGAGATGGTGCCACCTTTGCCCCCTGCAGTTCTTTTTTACCATCCATGACTGGAGTCTGAGCTCTGTGTGGTTCTTAACATCACAATCTCTCACAATCTCAGTGTTTTTTCCTAGTTGTGTATAGTTAGCTAGCACCATTAGTGTTAGATTTAGTGTTAGAGTTAGTTAAGTTTTTGCCTGGTGATGCAGTCACCAGGGTATAGACATTATCCATCCTGTGGAGAGGCAATCCGCACACTTTGTGCTTGCTGTGCTCAGGCGTTCCTGGTAGCGATAACATCTGTAAGGAGAATCTGAGTTGCAGGCTCTGATGGCAGAGCCTCCTTATACACAATTCTCCAAAGACAATGTAAATTTATGGCCACACCCAAACTTTTGTCTAAGGTGGTTTCTCAGTTTCATTTGAACCAGGTGATATATTTACCTGTGTTCTTTCCTAAGCCGCATTCGTCTCTGGAGGAGCGGCATCTCCATGTGTTAGATCTCAGATGATGTCTGGCTTTCTACTTGGATATGACTAATGCGTTTCGTGCTTCGCTTCGCCTGTTTGTGTCGTATGCGAATCATATGAAGGGGCAAGAGGTCTCTTCACAAATGATCTCTACATGGATAACATCCTGTATCAAGACTGCATATGAAATAGCTTTGGCTAAACCTCCTCAGCGAGTATAAGCTCATTCTATGAGAGTGGAACGTACGTCAATAGCATTCCTCCGTGACATCTCCATATTGGACATTTTCAGGGCTGCCATGTGCTCATCCATACATATGTTTATGGACCATTATGCCATTACTGCATCATCCAGGCAAATCCTAGCTTGGGTAGAGCAGTGCTGCAATCCTTGTTTAGATAGACTCCGAGCCCCACCTTCTAGGATGGTAGTGCTTGTGAGTCACCTAAGTGGAACACGTCTGCATTTACTCAAAGAAGGAAAATACTTATCTGTATTGTTACTGTTCTTCTTCAAGATGTGATGCAGAGGCGTATTCCACGGCCCACCCTCCATCCTCTCTGCATCGGAGTCCAGTCTCTGGGCATTCAGTGAAGGGTAGTTGAGGCTGTGCTGCTTCATACAGCCTGGGGAGGAGCTATGAGCACAATGCGTGAGCACCACCTCCCATGGGTACTGGAAGGCAAAATTCTCTGGTTCTGGTGTGCTGGGCACGCACACACTTAAGCGGAATACAAGTCTGCATCACATCTCTAAGAACAACAGTTACAGTACAGGTAAATAATCTTTTTTTCCTGTGTTTCCGCTTCTGAGCGTGTGCTCTCTCTGAGCTGCCTCCCTCTAGGCATCCGGACACACTTAAGCCCACAAGCAATTCATGAGCTAGGGAAGATAGTTATTCGACTGCATGCAGGACTGATCTGGTAGGTGTGGTCAGAGGCCGCTTACTGGACTGGGTCTCATTCAAAATCTGGCCAGACGAGATAGAGGTGGTGCTGATGCCCACTCCATAACTTCTATCTCATTGTTAGAGCACTCTTCGGGCAGTGAGGAGAGAATTGAATCTGGGTCACATCTTAGGTCAGTGCTCTAACTACTGGGCTGAATGTTAAGGTGGGCAGCACCTAAGTTCCCTCTAAGCTTTGCGGCCGCGCAGCTGCCTATTAAGACCCGTGCAGGGGCTCAGGGCTGCGGCAGGGACAGGCGCCCCTCCCTGCTGGCCCCAGCGCAGACCTGCTGTGGCCAGGGGAGAGGCGCCCCTCCCCGCCAGCCCCAGCGCGGACCTGCTGCGGCCGGGGGAGAGGCACCCCTTCCTGCCGGCCCCAGTGTGGATTTACCACAGCCAGTGGAGAGGTGTCCCTCCCGCAGCCCCAATGTAGACCTGTCCTGGACTTGCCGTGGCCAGGGGAGAGGTGCCCGTCCCTGCCGACCCCAGTGCGGATTTGCCATGGCAGGGGAAGAGGTGCCCCTCCCCCAGCCCCAACATGGACCTGCTCCGGTCTTGCTGCGGTCAGGGGAGAGGAGCCCCTCCCGTGGCCTGGCCCAGGCCCACCAGAGCTGCCATAGCCGGGGAAAGGTGCCTCTCCTCCTGCCCTGAGCTGCTGCAGTGGGGAGTCCTCTCTCCCCACTGCAATCCCAGGGCAGCCTGCACCCCCAAACCCCTCATTACCAGCCCCACCCCAGAGCCTGCACCCCAAACCTCTCATCCCTGGCCCCACCCCAGATTCTACACTCCAACCCTCTGCCCTAGCCCTGAGTCCCCTCCCACACTCCTAACCCCTCGGCCCCACCCCCTCCACATGAATTTTGTTATGTGTACCAGTATGAGGGTATGATGTCACATAACAAAATTCATTCCGCACATGGACGTAAAACGTTAGAGGGAACACTGGGTAGCACCATCTTCATCTCCTCCTCCAGCTGTTTTGTGCGGAGCAAGGTAGGTGCTTCATTCCCATGGGAAACACCTTAGGCACTTAAGCCATCTGAATTGAGATGGTAGGTTCTCGTTCATGGATTGCTAAATTAATATATGCTCCTCCCTGCAGCTAAGACATTGGTACCTATCGCTGAGAGAAAAGTGAGGCTTAGCAAACCCCCATCTGGGTGGCATCTCCCATTGGCTGGCTTAGGCGGCTCTGCACCTAGCGTGCTGGCTTTTGTGGATCCCATTCTAAGGCGCCTATCTCTCCCCATGCATTGGCTAGGTGCCTAACTCAGGCTTTGTCGATTGGAGCGTTGTTCCTGTGATTTTCTTGGCACCAAAAAATTAGGTGCTGTGACACTTAGCGTTGCAACGCCTAAGTCCTTTTGTGGATCCCACCCATTCTGCCTACCTAAAATCCCTCTGAAATTCCAGTTGGCTATAGGATTCTTTTTCACTTCCCATTCTAAACGGCCGAGTTAGGATCAGTGTGTACTGTCCAACAGCTGCCGTACCTGGTAGACTAACACAAAAACAAGTTGTCTTGTAATCTTGTTGGCCTGATTTCTTCCTCTGACCTCTGCATGGTCCTGTTACTATCCAGAAAGGAGATTACTCAACAAGCATTCTACAAGATGGTTGAAAATGGGAGCACAGATGTATCCAAGCAGGTTCTTTGGATATCTGTAAAATGTCAGGCACCTTGGCTAAAATTTCTGAAAAATGGATGCCTGCAGGTTGGCTCCTAAGTCCATATTTAGGCACTTAAATATGGGGCCTGATTTTCAGAGGTGTGGTGTACCCAGCAATTCCCATTAACTCAGCCCTTTCCCTCTCCCTCATCTGCCTTCCACGCCCCATTGCTCCTCACTCCAATAACTGTCTTATCCTCACTGGGACAAAAATAAAGTGATGGGCTGAACTGGGGGTTAAAATCGCAACTCTTGCTGTTATGTCATCAGGTCCCTGCATCATCCACTAAAATATATTATTCAAAGAGCTACACACATCTTGGCAGCTCTAGTTGAGTTGAGTTTGTCTTGTCACTCAAAATCTTATTTAATGGCTCAACTATACAGAAGAGCAAGGAAATGATGCTGCTGTTTTTTATTGATGGGTCCTTGCAATAATGCTTCAGTAGAGGGCGTCATTGCATTGCAATTCTGTCTCAGTGATGCGTTGACATTAGTTTAAGCAAGTAGAGTAATTGTTGCAAAGCAGATGGAAACAAGCTTGGCTGCAAATGGGAAGAAAAATAGTTTGTACTCACATGGGTTCCCTTTGCTGACTTGAACTGCTGCATCCTGTCTAGTCCCCAGTACACCAGGCTTATAGTCGGATGTGAGCTGGGGAGATTGAGTTGGCAAATCAAGAATTCAGACCAACAAATGTGTATCTTTCCTTTTATGATGTTATAGTATTTTGTAAGTCATATTTCCATGAAAGATGATGTATTTTAGGATTATTTTATTTATATTGCATTAGCATGTATTATTCTGGAAAGCAGCAAATACCATAACATTGTCCATACCAGAATAATTTGTGCTGTAATGATGCAATTCCTCTCTCAATTCTTCTTTCATACTTTACTACACAAGAACATAAATTGTTTTAGGATAGAAAGACACCTACAGACAACCTCCCTTTTGTTAACCATTTGTGTGGCACAGAATGTTTCCAGCATGTAAAGTTCTTTTCAGACAACTGCTAAAGAATTTTCAGGTGCTGCCTTTTGATAATATACTAACTGTAATTAACCACCATAGTTCTCATCCTACCAAGGCTAAAACATAGGACAAAGGCCCAAAATGAAGGACACAAAGCAGTGCCACAAATTTGAAATTACATAGGATTAGTATCTTTAATATTAAAAAGTCTTCTCTACCCTCAGTTTCATGAATCAGCATTCCTGGTGCAAATAAATCATGAGTAAGAATGCCAGGTTTGTGTGGAACAAATATGTTTGAATAGGAAATGAATCATGCCTTTTAATAAGGGAGACAGTTAAAGTGTTAACTTGTGTAAAAAATTCTAGATAAATTATTATCTGGCCCTCCTCTAGCTTAAGTTGTGATCCATCATCCTGGCACATGACATTCATGCAAATAGCCTTGTCATATCTGTAGTCATTACTCCCTACAGAACTGTGTATACCTCTTGGAATTTCCCCCGCTTCATCTTTTTTCTAATAAGGTGGCTGGGACTGGGCATAGTATATCTGGCTCCCATAGTCCCTCAGACAGTATTAGAATAAAAATATTCATGTTGTAATCAATACAATAAACTTTTGGCTCCCAGGCATGTGCTCAGACTTCGCACCCTTGTCTCTCCATCTACCCGAATCTCTTGACTAGTGGTACCTCTTAATTGGAATAGGCCAGCAGCAGAGAAGTTGGTAACTCCTATTTCTGGTGCAATTTATTTAAGGCTTTCACTTTTGAAGTCAGGAGAGAAGATACGAAATTTGACTCATGAGAGCACTTAACATAGTTAACTCCCTGGGGAAACTTTCTTAGAAACCACTAGTTGTAATTTTTTACATTTTCTCCCCTATTTTGGAGATGCAACTACAATTATGTGAATGAATAAAAACCCAGAAATACTATCTAAAATGAGGATGTGCAAATGAGGATGTGTAAATCTGTATCTAACAAATGCTGCAGTATGGTTTTCTGCAGTCAACATATTCTCTCATTCAAATGTATATTCTTCATTACTATTGTAGACTGTTTTAATTTATGATTTAACATGAGTCATTATGCAAACAATATTAAGATGTACTTCATGCATCTTGTGAGGCACTCTTAATCATATACTATATACACACACAGTATAATGAATCAGACAGTGTGTGTTCAGGTAAACAATATTCCATCAGTAAAACTACATTTGTCTTCAGTAATGATATAGTGGGTGCATCGGTTAGTATATTGTGTGTCTAACAAAGTCTTAAGCATTCTTATTCCCTACTCCAATATTTCTTGCATTGGTTTAAAGATCCCTATTTCATGACAGGCCAAAATGCATGCATGTTCTTTCAGAAAGGCTGAGGGTAGGCCTAATAAAGGATGTAAAGGGCCTATTAGATTATTCAGTCAATCCACCACTGTGTGGGTGAAAGTGACCTATGAAATCATTCTTTCCATCACTGAGGGAGTGATACATCCTCTGGCAAATATTACATTGACCTGACGGTTGGTCTTAGCCAAAAGGCCAACCAGTCCTGACTGTGTCCCTTTAAGTTTGATATACCTTCTCAAATCCCGTTATTAGATTTTTTCGTAGGGATTTTTTTCCCAATAGGGATGATTAGTTTATTTTACAAAGATTTTTTTAAAACATCATATCCAGATATTAAGTCAGGAGAGCCGAGGAGAGTGACGAGAATGAGACTACTACAGAACTGACTTTAAATTTTCCCCTTCCCAACAGAATTTGTCGTCAAAACTCTTATTGAGTTTGGCTGGAGATACAAGATTGGGCCTCCAGAATTTGTATTGATACAGTGGGTGCTTTTAGGCTGAACAGCTCTTTGCTTAAATCCACTTTCTTCTCTTCGCCACTAACAAAAAAAAAAAAGTATGGCTTATTAAAATTGACCACCAGCTATTGTAGTAAGTCACTGATAGCTTTTCTTTTCCAAAGATGGACTGACTTCCTGCTAGAAGCCTAGTCAGTAGAACTCAGTCTTTACAAGACTGTTTTCGGAGAATCTTGTATCTTCTTGTGACTGTAGGCCTAATCCAAAAGCCCAGTGGAAAGATTCCAGTTGATTTCACTGGGTTTTTGGATCAAGTCATTAGTGATGTAGTCGTTTACCTGTGGTGTAGAAAATGGGATTCACTGTGAATGGGAGCATAGGCAGGATTGAAGGTATAATGTGTTAAACAATTATTGCAATCTAATAATAGTTTAGTTTATCCAGTAGAAAGACATGTCACACCAATAAAGGAAATGGAGTCCTAGGGGAATGCACCTCAAAAAGTGGTCAGCTTATTTTACTGATGTTTAGGAAAGGCATGCTTTTGGAAGTTTGAGAAGATTGTGGCATAAGCAACTTTGTTCTGCTTTGAAGTCCTTCAGTTGATGTATCGCTTTCAATCAGATTGTAGGCACATGTATTTTATAGATGCTCCACTGATTTCATTAGTGGTTGATCTTCTCTTAATGATGGAGAGTGGTAAAGTGCCCAGGCTGATTCTTTTATCTCTTTTGTTGACTTTTGTTACCGTTGACCATGAGGTCATGCTGACTTTACCCTGGACTGTGACTTCTTAGCTGGAAAACACAAGGTAGTGGTTTTGGATCATCTGCCCTGAAAAGTGACTCTCTGATCCAGGGAATTGCTAAATTATCCTAGTCGGTGTATGTGAGACTGATGGGGAGGGGGCCTGGGGCTGTTATCAGCAGCATTCAGATGCCATGCAGCTCTCTTTCCCCAAAATGAGAGGTTACTTAGTGCAGCTTCTCAGTAAGTGGGTACGTGTAGAGCAGCAGAACCTAGGATCCACAGATCTGTATGGAGCAACTGAAAAGGTTATGGTGAACAGATAAAGGAGACGTCCTACTCAGATCTCCCCAACATCTGCATACCAGAACACTCAAGATGCAGATCTGAAGGGAATAAGTGAAACATTTATGTGAACCCTGAAATATTCTGTAGAGCAAAGGCACCTGTGGCTTCTAACCAGCATCACTTGCTCCACTCCCCAGCCTTCTTCTATCTTCACCCCATCCCTGCCCCACAAACCAGCGGACTCAGCAGAAAGTATGTGTGGTTTGACAAAAGAAGGCATGACTTGGTGGGAGGATAGGATTTGGTGTCTGGCTAGGTATGTGGTTTACATCACATTTGTATACCTAGACAGGAGGATGATATGATTTTTTTTAAACAATGTAATGTATATATAGAATTAGTTTTAATATTCCATCAATAAAATTTTAGATCTATTTGATGATTTTTGGATGTTAAGTTTCTTGTGATTTGCATTTGACTTGGATAGTCTAGGTACACTTCTAATTACAATAGCAGTAACAAGATTTAAAGTGTGTGCAGTCAATAGATGTAGCCTAAATTTCAAAAGTAACAAGACCTCAGCTAGGTATCCAACTTTATACTTAAAGAGATACGCGTTTCAGAGAACTAAATGCTATTCCATATTGGTTGCTTTTGAGTCCCCCCATGTCTACTACTAGATGGATTTGGAATGCTAAATAACACTAGCTTATTTTTAGTTCATTTTTAGTCCCCTACCACCTATTCACTGACATCTACAGAATTATTGTTCTATCTCTTTGGAAATGTTTGAAATGGGGAACTTCATTTTAACTCTATCCTAGAGCCAGTGTTGTCAGATGA